>NW_023339873.1:17010022-17025313 GCF_004916995.1 Morone saxatilis
CTCAAAACCACAAATGTCAAACTCACAATGATGCTAATAAGAAAGTTGGGGGAAGTCAGTAGGATTCATTGTCTGGGAACCATGAATATCTAACAGATTTTCTGCCAATTCATCAAGTAGATGGATATGTGATATTTCATTGGATAAATAGAAACTTTGACCTGCTGGTGGCACTAAAGGAAAAGTCAGAGGACACTCATCCCAAGTCTTTGGAATTCAGGATTCGGGGACCATGAACAATTTTAATGTCAATCTATCCAATAATCGTTGAGCTATTTCACAATAAAACAAAAGATGTCAACCTCGTGTTGGTGCTAGAATAAAAATCAGGGGATCACCAAAGTCAGTAGGTTTCATGTCTCAAATTTCATGACTATCAATCCAATACTGTAGTTGAAAAATGTAAATTTGGACCAAAGACAAACATTGCATCCATAGAGCCATTCTTCATGACTGTGCACATGAATTACTACACTGTGTTTAATGTAAATGTAAACCAGGAGAACTTTCATCTCAGCTTGTAGGGGTCATAAATACAGTGGTTATGTCATAAACTGTGAGCTGTGTGGTAAACTAACAACAGTTCCACACAGGCTCTCATTCCAGCTCTCATACGCTAACACTCCTGTATATCATGTCAACCAAACCCACAGTCAACAAGCTTTATCTTCAGTCATATAGTCACATATTTTTTGTTAACTAACAAAAATAAACATTTCATAGCAAATGTCAGTCACTCTCATTATTCAAATATGTCACTGAACCAATGTTTGGATGAGGATAAAAAACCAAATACAGTGCCCAGACTACATGCAAGAGGATACTGTAAATAGAAAGTGGCTGTGAAATGAGGACAAGTTCCATGGCTGCCAATGTTTAGCTCCAATACAGGGGTTTGTTTGGGAAGTTGAATTGTGCTGGCAAATGTGGATGGAAAATAGAAGGGAAAATACATGTCCAATTGAATAATAAGGGGTTATGGTACAGATTACTTCGAGTGATGCCCTTGTGATCAAAACATTTTGCCTTCTTGATTAACTCAAAACTCCATAATGACACTGGACAAGTATTGTAAACGATTTCACCAATTCGACAACTCATTTTAAAGGTAGATTCATACAGTTTGAGTGATGTTGCATAACAGGGATAATACCTCACATCATTCTCCAGTTAACCAGCTCATACAAGCCTACAATTAAGGCTGTGTTGAGGAAACTGTTCTGCATACACTGCAGAAAAATCCTGGCTAAAGGCTTTCTAGAGACACACAGTCAAACCCGCAACTTGATTGAGCAACTGGGCTCAGCACATGTGATGTATCACTGCAGAATGGTTCAACTGTTTATGAAGCAAATGCGAAAAAACGGACCAGTGGGTAGCATTCAATGGTATCTAGCACTGAATGTTACACACTGGACATTTAAATGATTGGATTTAATTGAATAAATAAAGATATCAGTAACACTCCTGTCCTCACTCACCCATCCAGACTTCTCCAAACTGTCCTGCTCCAAGCCTGCGCTCCAGCTTCAGGGACTCACGGGGAATCTCCCACTCATCCTGCCACCAGGGCTTCTGCGGTGCCCTCGACTGGCAAGACTTTATCAGCTTTGTGCATAACCCATCTGATTCGCCTGGATGGCAGAGAAAAAGAGGTTTAAAATGATTCAGGTGAAGATCTCCACATTAATCAGTGATCTTGATTAATCTCCCCAAGAGGCTGTACACACGTGAGTGATGCTGGACAAGCTCCTTCAGCGAGTTAAAGGATATCTTGGCTGTGATGTAGAAGCCGCCATTGTCCATGTTGCGGATTCTGTAGTGCTTGACTCCTTCGCCAGTGTTGTGGTCCAAGTCCCTGACTGATAAGGAGAATGACCCTGGAACAAAAAGGAAGGATAATTGAATGTGAAAAGAAGCAGAATTGATCTCAAATATGTGAAAATCACAAATCAAATCAAATGTGTAACATTTTAACATTATTGAATCAATACTAGGTTCACTTCAGTAGTATAGGAGCCAAATGTATCAGCCTTGATGCCACTGACCTGATTTTGGTCTGCTTGACTGCTTTACAGTTTAAAGAGTGTTGATTTATGGCACACATCTAGTGGGGTTTGTGTTGCAATTCTAACACAAATAGTACATCTACAAGTCTCAACATTTTCAGCAGTAAAGCAAAACTGAAATTAAATAGACGAAGCGAGTTGGGAAACAGGATGGGGGTTTGTGGGAAATGGGTCCTATTTTAGAAACTCTGCCAGTAATAACAGGACTGAGTGAGAGAGGATCAAAGTCATTTTATACACTTTCCCATGCGCATTATTGTTTAAAAATGCTACCTTTGGCACCTTTAAGTGTAACAGACCATACTCATATATACTGCTGAGAAACAACCTTGTGAACTAGATGATTATGTGTAGACTAGACTGTATATGAGTCAAACTATGATAATCACTGCACCTGGGGTTGTCTCACTCTCTCGAATCAGGAAGGAGCCCACCGTATTCCCAGGAGCGAGGAGGAGCCTCATGGCTTCGTTTCTAGAAATGTTCTTAAAGAACCACCTGCAGCACAAACACACAACATGCTCACTCTTTGAGCTAACCACTTCCCTTCCCTCAGGGGCACAGCATGCATAATATGAAAATGGTGTTGAGGTTGTGTTAAGAGCAGTATCAGTATGTTTCCTGTATGACGTACGGTTCAGTCTCCATTGTGGTCATAGCGACAAAGTTGTGTGGGATGTAGCCTTGCTGGCCCGTGGTGAGAGACTCTGCCAAATACCACTCTGGATCCTCCCTGGATGTCAAAAGAGACAGCAATAATACAATTGAGTGAGTTTACATTATCTGTGATGCCTCAAAGCAAGTCCAGACTTTCTGGGATGAAGGGGTACACCTTCAGAAAGCAGTTTTAATTAGCACCCACAGGCAAAAGGGGTCTTTGCAATGTAAATGATTACTGCATAAAATGAACCGCATTCAATTTAGTAGGCGGGGAAATCTCATGTCTTACATATCAGCAGAAGAGACTGCAGAGAAAAGAAAGACATGCTCACTACAAGCTATATACAACCATTGAGGTGTATACGAGAAATAGTTCTCACTAAAATCTAAATATTTTCAAACCTATGTTGGCCAGGACCATAGTCAGGATGAAACAGTCCAAGTCTAAAAATTGTTGTCTAGCACCAAACCTAACCTTTTCTGACTAATTAAGAAAAAAATGGTTTATTCTTTTAACCGTTCAGTTACATTTTGTGTGCTACATCTCCCTATATGATGCTCAGTATGTTGAACACATTTCTTTGATATTAATTTAATATACTTAAGGTATTTTGCCCGAATTGCCCAAATTGAATCTACAAAATATTATAATCGATCCAAAAAAGAACAAAACAAAAACAAAACATGTTATATGTGTGTAATTGCAGAATGTAAACTCCTCTTCATGTCATTATAACCCCCAAAATGTATTTTTAGATATTTTACTGAGGACATGACCCTTTGGTCCTCAATGGTAACTACAGCCATGATTAAATGAAACTGGAGTTTCTCCATCAGAGTTTGCTAGACCACCAAATAAAACCAAATAAATCAGTCCTCTTTACATTTTCACATTTTATAAAGTCATCTTTTTCTTTCTCAAAAAAGTTAAATTAAGCTAAGTTGAATTTAAAACCCATTACATTTTTCCTAATAGCTAGTTATTCACATACTTTATAGATCAACAAATGCACTGCAGGTCTGTAAGCACAACATGTACCATTATTTCCCGTATTTATATGTGTTCAAGGTTTCTTCTGTCGAACCCACCATATAATTGTGCAGCGTAACGTTTTTGAGATTTTTGCCTTTATTCAATAGTTGACGGTAAGAGAAACAGGAAACACGGGGCAAGAGCAAGGGGGGTTGACGTGCAACGTGGAGTCCCCAGTACCTAGTCCCAAAGTTGAAAACTGTACATGATATGTGCTGTAGGTCACCATGAAGACCCAGGTTTCCTTTTTAGAGCTGTAATAATAGTTAACATAGCTAATAAAGATGCACAGGGGTTATCGTGCTGCATACATAGTGGTCCAACACACTTAAATGAGGTGTCAGGTGTCATGGGGGCGAGCGGATAGTACAAAAATTGCTATGGCTAATATTATTATAAATCTTTTGTTTTCCATACTTTACTATTTATTAATCAGCAGCTTACTTGTTGATGATCTTGAGTTTGTCTCCCTTCTCAAAGCCCAGGTCACCATCATGATTGGGTTCATAACTGTATATGGCCACCACAAGGTTGTCTGCAAGAGGAATAGTTTTAGTTAAATCAAACACAGATGAAATGCAATGGGGACAGTTTTTACTCATAAATATGGCTGTTTAAATAAGATAAAGGCTTATGTTATGTGCTGGTGTTTTAATTCTTGGCATCCTCGCCTAGTCCCCCGAGCAGCGTGAAATTTCTCATAGTTGCCCATTAGTGATGACATGACTGAGGATGAGTTGTACAGAATCTTAGTCAAATTAATTAGCCCAAACCACATTTCTCTTGTGTGAAAAATAAACATTTCCAGTTGGCTTTCATTTTGGGGGGTTTATTTTCTTTTGTTTCCTGTGATTACTGGAGTAACCATATTTTTTTCCAAAGAGAAATCAACACAAGGATCTTCAGCGGAAAGTGATCTTTTTTTTTTTTTTTTTTTTACTTCAAAACAGAAATATTAATAAACAATACAAATACAGATACAGGAAGACGATGTGGGACACGGGGGGATGTGAAGCCCCAGTGGCAGCAAATGTATAAAAAAATGATACAATGAGGTAAACAATTAAAATGTTGTCAAAAAATAAAAAAAGCCAATGGGGACATATAATCAGATAAGCAAGCATTTCAGACACATTATCTTTTAGGCAATAAAGTAAATAGGTAAATGGTAAATATTGTGTGGTCAAAATATTAAATACATACACTAGAGTGATTTAAGGAGTGAGTAATTAGGAAAACAAGGAGTAACAAGATGTGAAAGATACTATAAAATAAACTTCTATTTAATTTGGGGTAAAGGAAAAAATACAAAGCTTTTTCCAAATGTTTTTTAATAATATTTCCTTATGTATTCAATCATATTTTCAATAACACTCTGCCTGAAACATATTTATCACGCACTCAATATTTACTTAATATCATATGTTTGTACATTGTACTTAAATAGTACCTAATACTGTCTTTTGTATAATTTTACTATGGCTACTTCGGTATGCTCTGTACTGTATATATATATCATCTATTGCATTTCCCGGAGTCCCGGAAGAAAGATCTCCTCTGTTGCCTTTCTTACCCCATTAAAAGGTTGTCAAATGTTGACTTGACTCACCATACAACATACAAAGGACACACACAAACACACAGAGTAAATATATATATATATATATATCTTGTCACCTGGTAACGGAGATGTAGGAGGTGAATGCTGTGATGGGTATGGAATCAGCTGCTCTGTGTACTGGTGACAGAAAAACAAGATTAGACTTGCATTTTAAATTCAGCTTTCCGAAGAACAATAAAATATTCATGGGGTTAAACAATGCACTATCACATATCATATTCACAGTAAACACGGTCTACATTTCTGGTTTAGTACACAGATCTTGTTGGTTGGTTTTGGTTTTTCTCCCAGACAAAATATCTCAAAGTATTGTGAGACACAGGTGTTTTTCTCCTTTATTTCTAATCTAATGGGACATCTAGCTCAGAGGAAACAAACAACATTGAGAGAATAATTGCGCTCCCATTTAATCACACACACAAAAGACAACTTCCCTCGAAGTTATGTAAGTTATAAAACTTTTTCTGGACTCAAACAAACAATAGTGGATTGTACTGTATAATTTAATTGTAATGGTTATATCATCTACACATAATGTTCTCACCTTCACACTTGTACTGCACTGCTGTCAAATTATGTGTCCTCCAAGTGGTCACTCACATTCAACCACACAGACAACCAAAACCCATTCACAAAAAGCTCTTACACACAGACACTCAACCATACACTACAATGTACAAGGTATATATGTGCGTACAATAGGAAAAAAAACATAAATACATGGCGGCACATACAAGATGTACGTAGACACTTACTGGATTACATGACTGGGGGGGTATGGGACAGTTGCAGTGTTCACAGATCTCATCCAAGTTCTCGATCCAGTCGCTGTCTGAATAGTCCGAACTGCAGTTACATCCCATCTTTCCTAGAGATTTGAATACTCATTTGTTAATGGCATAAATTCTCCAATGAAAGTGTTTTCTTTTTGGCCGACATCTTAGACAGCTATGGTGCCCCCAGATAAATGTGTCTCATATCAATCCAAGACAGTATTCAAGTCTCATGCGCTGCATTTTGATTTATGGACACTTAAAAAAAGTTATTTTCAAAAAGACACAACAAAACAAAACACGAAATGTTTACGTTTCAGAAAACTGTTTTAATCGGATGTGACTATGGGCCTCGCTTCAAAATGGAGGCTCTGTGATGAATCAGGGTGGAAACTAACAGGCCAACACCACTAAATGCTTCCATTTTAGACACTCTTTCGACACCATATAAACACGCACACAATAGTCAAATAAAATCACATCCAGAACTGCAACAGACTAAATTGTTACCACTTATTGCAAATAACACGCCTTTAAATGTTCTAATTCTCATTCAGACTTGAATAGCAGGCTCTACAAATACTAATCTCGTATAATCCAACGTCTGCACGTGTTTTGTATTGTGTTTTGCACTGGTGCCCTGTGTGAGCTGGCTTTCTCAAGCTCACTTGGCTCCCTTTGGACCACTCATGGAACAGGGTCAGTGGGCTAATCGCAGCAGCCGTCTGTCCCAAAGGCTCAGAGCCGTGAGAAAAATCTGGAGAGGCCTGACCCAGCAGTAACAACACACCACTGTACTGAGACCCCAAGGAGCGAATCACAGGGAGATCACCAGGGCATTTTTTTTTTTGAATGATCAGCACTCCTACGCTTGCTGGCCAGAACTCAGGGAGTCATACAAACAAAGTCAGCATTTTCCATTGAGGGGTTACCCTCTGCTTTTTATGATCTGCAGCTGAAGGCCTTTCTGACCAATACTGAAGATAGTTATTGTTTGTAAAGCATTATTGGTATGTAGATGGTAAGTGAGGTCTGTAAGAACTAACTCACTGGCACTGTTAGTGAAGCTGTGTGGACTAATAAACTATATCTTTTCAGAAGACATTGGGAACACCATAAACTGAGAAACATTTACACATAGATTTTCTTGCTGTTGCATCAGTCTCCCAGGAGCCATTAAACATTTCACATTCAAATTTTGTTTTTGCACTTCACATCCAGTCAACACCTTCATTATCTCTCGCATATAGAAACGTTTGTGTGACAGCTAGGAATTTACAAACACATAAATGGTTTACATTAATATTCCATTTTAATAGTATCTTACTAAATTGATTGATTAGGTACAGTGCATATTTTATGTGGTCAAATCGTCTTTGTAATACTGATTTTTATCTACAGTGACGATAACACAACCTGTATCTGAATATGTTTTGTTACTACCTTTAGGTCAAATTATACGACGCAAATGGAAGCAAAAACGGGATTTTAGCTAACTTGCCTTTACTTCTGGGTGTGGTAATTATTCTTCTCTATACATCAGTTTTTAAAGTTCAATATGGTATTAAAAAAAGGTAAAAGATCAAACCCTCTACCAACTCTAAACAATCCCTCTGATTTACATAACAATTATGATATAACACAAATGATAATTACAGGGAAATTATCATGTTTGGGTGCCTAAGTCATAGTCGTTTCTTTCTCTATATTCAACTATGTAACTCTGATAGAATCACAAGTTTGAAACTTACCTCTTGAAATATGAAATGTCTCTTCAAGCGTCCAGTAATATCAGATTTCAAATGCCGCCATAGAGATATTGTTTGTTAAATAGTTATTTTTCTAAAAAAAGATTTCAGCAGTCTTTGAGTTTTTCGCCACAGTAGCCTGGGTGTGAAGATGTCATCATCCGTTTCTCTTATAACTCAATGCAAGGAGTGCTGATGTGTGTCTGTACACACGCACACACTAACACACAGTTTAGAAGCGTGAAGGAGAGCGAGACAGAGAGTTTCCTGTCGTTGAAAGGTTGAGGGTTGCTCTGCATGCTTCTAACAGGTGCTTCATCATGCAGCTGTGTGAGCAGGGGAAACGTTATAGGCTCCATGGTAAAGGGGTCAGGACAGCACCTCTCCCAAAGTGGGAGCCAAGATGTGAATTTTCCAATACAGTTTAAAAAAGTAAGGGCATGGCAGGCTGCAAGACAGTTGTTAAGTTATATTTGTGTACGTTTGTGCTACTTTTGTGTATAACATCTGTCAGTCTGTGACCTTTAAGGTGAGAAAAACCATCAATGTAAGGTTGAGGTGGTGGTCTTGGGTTGTTCAATACAACTTACCCAGCAAGATAAGATATATGATATAGGATTATAAATAACATCAGATTTATTTTAGCAGTACTATCAGTAATTAGAACTTATTACATTACCGGTAATGCCACACATAAGACCATTTTGGCGATTTGGGACACTTGTTTCCTGTTTAGTGGTTTCAGGCCTCTTAGTTTAGTATCAAGACAACAGGACAACATGGCTATTTATGTTAGTCACACATGTGGTTAGGGTCTTTTCTGTTTGCGGCCAGCAATTTAAAAATAGACTTTGTCCTCGCTTTTTAAAACTCAGTCTAAAAATAGACTAAATTAGTCACACAAATAAAAATATTGACAAAATTAAAAACCAAGCAAATGTCAATCAGTGAGTGACCCTCTTATGAATCATCATAACCAAAGCTCTTTGATGAATAGGCGTCACAGCATGGTCAGATTTAGTCCTGAGAGCAGACGTGAATTGTGTCTCGGATTGCTAACGCACTGTAAAAGACTGTGCTGTTGCGTTTTGTACCTTTCAGAAAACTCTGCTGCGGGCCACATCTCCTCTCTTGTGGTGAACGGCTGCTGCTACAGAGCATGCACTGGCAGGAAGTCAGTCCAAACATTACAGGAAGTGCACAGAAATATGTACTTAGAAGACTGCCACAGCATAGATTAAGTGTCACTTGCGATAAAACCACCTCAGCGCACTCTTTTTCCGTTAAAGTATATAACCGAGACCTAGGAGGATGGGTGAAGTAGTTTCACTGTTTTGATTGTGATTGTGTGCTACAGAGCCTTTTACAACTAAAAAGATGCATATGCACGTACGTTGTATTCAATCTGTTTCTGAAGGCAGAATCTTAACACACACAAATTCCTCATTAATATGATGATATAATATCATGGATCATCTTGCAGTACCTAAAAGAGCCTCACCATCTTTGGATATCAGCTTTATGGCAGGCCCTATGAGCCTTTAAGGGTATTCCTAGTTTCCCCTCGACCACAGTTGTCGCTACTTCCAATTGTGGTTGGAAATCACATTCTGTTACGCAACTGAATGGAGATACTATCAATATGCAGAAAGTTTTCCAACCCTCCTCCAGCCCGCTCTACGATGCAGGTGCCGGCCTCTTTGATGTGAGCGAGCGCTGCTTTTCTTTTGCTGCTGATGCTTACCAATGTACACTTCAATACAGACTTCACCTAATTCAAACATAATCTGTTTTTCAGGCTTGTTTAGTTTCAAAACAAACTGTATGCTTTATTTACACTCTAAAATCAACTTCTGCTCATATGATGACATGCGGTATGATTATACGGGGGAAAGGTCAAGGGAAACTATCTGCAGGGCACAGCTGAGTGGCATGAGAAAGCTTTATTGTAATAGCATTCACTAAAGAATCCGGCCTGAAGGTACAATACCTCGGCCTCTGTGCATTTGCCATATGATATTCATTTCCACTATTGAGGTCATCCTGTCCTGAAGTATGCCGCATTTATGTTCATTTCAGCAGTCCTAGTTTTGCTCTCATTTCACACAGTGACCGCGCTCTGCCTAGCCATATTTGGTTTCTTGTTTGATTAATTATGTCCAACAATGTCTGTGGTTCTGCACGTCCCTCAGGGCCCCTTTCATATGTTTGGATATTACACCGGTTCATTAATGTCTCGCGGAAGGAAAGAAGAGACTATTGTGCAGAATGGCTTTAAGACCAAGGATGGATGATGGGGATGGATCTGATTGAGCATGTGGTATGTAAAATCTCTGTTCTAAATATGTAATAACAAATATTTTCAATGTTAATAAAATTTTATTTACAAGAGCCATAGATATGGTAAAATCTCTTTAATGTTGTGTTTTATGTGCAACAGAAAATATCCATTTACAGTTTAAGGCATTTTGCTTTTGTACTCATTTGTCAGATACATTTATATTACAGTAACAATCTGCATAAAAAGATAATAATCTTTTTTTTTTTTACATTTAACACAGTTACAACCAATGTCAAATATCACTCAACAAAAATATTTGATTCTTCCTACTTGCTGTTACTAATAATATTAAGCTATATAATAAACAATTTAACTTGCCCACTGAGCGTCAGAATACACTTGGTCACTGTCCAGCCATATTTAGTTTCCATTCCATGCTCCGCAGCATCTGGACATGGTAATGGAAAACAAAATGCATTAGGCATAGCCTCCTGGGTGCTGTCACCACAGTGGTGAGGCTATGGAGATATTTTTGGTTTGTGAAGAAGAGGTGTAAAAATGCTGCCGTGTGACCTCCCACTTCCTCTGAGGATTCTGGTGGAGTCAGTGTCCCAATGAAGGCTTCCACAGCTGGAATAAGTTGCCGTATTAAAGGACTCTAGTATACTTGTAAGTGCTGCTTAACATTTTCTTTATCTAACCACACTTTACCAGATCAGACATGCCACCTTCATACTTTTTTATTTCAGTCAACTCCACAAAAGCATTTACTAGTAAGGTAAATAAAATAAAGCAATGTCTAATTGCTACCCCTCGTCACTGGACGTAACCAGTTCAACTAGAGGTCTCACAACCTCTCAGACTTATCTTGCAACCCCTTGATTAGGAACCCTTGATAAAGTAACCTGACCTGTCTATCTGTCTGAAAAGCTCCCTACTGTACCTGACCTTGAAGCTCCTCAAAACTCTGTCTTCTATTCTGAAGTTTTCTTATTTTTTATGACAATTTTTCAGTAAGTCAGCATTACTCTCCCTGTGGCTGATTTCCCCTTCGTTTTTTTGATACTAAATCACTGGGTCAAAGATGATGAACATAATGCCCATACCTGCCTTTTATGTTTAAGCTTAGCTCTTATTCTTGATCTACTGTGATGAACATTGCACTGTGCAAAGAGCAGCCAACAGTAGAGCAGCCCTGGCTCCATCCAGCAGGAGGGTGTGTTGGTATTAGGGGTGTGTGCCTCTACAGGTCGGCACACTGAGGCTTCCTCATGCCTGTCAAGCCAAGGTGCACATCAAAGGAGTCATTTTTATTTCCACCCAGGGCACCAATAACTGTCAATCACTCTTCACTCTAGTGCCAAAACACCTCCTGAGGAGGATATAAGCCTAATAATATACCAACACAAACACACAGGGGAGGCGTTGGGAACATCTTCCGCAACATGAACAAAGGTGGAGGTTTTAACACAGTGAGAAACGTCTGGAGTTGATGTTCATCTTGGTGAGGCCGAGGTGTTTGAGTGGGGTGGACAGAGCGAAGGCAGCCTTCATGGGGATGTCACACAGCAGGTCCGACTCCTCGCCGCACTCCTCCAGCTCATACGTTGCATCATCCAGCATCTCCTTGTGGCGGTCGCAAACCTGCTCCACTTTCAGCCTGTGGATCTCCCCACGCAGGCGGATCAGCTGACGGGCCAGACGGTTGTCCTGGACCTGCATCTCCCTCTGAGGAAAGAGAAGGGATGAGGGATTGAAGGGTGGGGTTAGTAATGAGGGTTGGAGAGGAGTGATCATCAGTGTGAGATATGTGGACGTTTGGATTTGGATGGTTTTTTATCATAGTTTAAATCTTCTTATCAAGGTGTGTAAATCACTGGTATTATGTGATAGCTATATGGGCTGCAGCCTGAGATCGTGAGAAACACAGACATCACATTGTTTGACAAACTGTTTGTTTAGGATGTGAGGACTGCATGAAGTTAGTCCTGCCATTGACTGATTTCAGTCATGCATTCATGTAGAGCAGCTCACTGACACCTGGATAGGTCGCTATCTACCTGAGAGGTGAAGTAGGAAACTAGATGTGTGTGGATTTGCGTTATTGACTTTCATTTTCAGTATAATAGATCTTTGGGTAAAATAAAATCACTCACCAGCTCTTTTCTCAGAAACTCCAAAGCATCATCAATAGTTTCAAAGCCACAGATATTGCGCACAACCACTTCTGAGCTCGCGCTCCTCTGAGTTGCAGGAAGGGAAACGACTTGTTCTCCAGAGTCCGGACTGTGTGCTTCGTAACTCTCAGTCCACGGTCGGTTCTGTACGCGCTCCTGCCACTCCAGATACGAGGGTCTGCGAGTCTGTAACTTCAGCTTCTCTGTAAGTGCCTTCACGCTGTCCAGGTCCTCCGTGTCTCCCTCCGAGGACTCATCTCCAAACGCTTTAAAATCCATTGGCGCACTGATGAATGCGGTCTTTGGGAATTCGCTTTGTGGATTGGCAGCTTGGCGATTGGAGCGCAACAGGTCCTCACCTCCTTTATATGGAGATAAGAAGTAGTGACCGCCCATGCTGCAGCGGACACAGAGGCTGGATCATTCGTAGGCTTTTTTTTTCACGAAAGTAAGACAGAAATGAAGAAAGAGTACAGGCTTAGCCACAAATACGAAATAAAGTTGTTTTTTGATTTTTTAATCAAGTGTGTTCCACCATCTGTAGGCTACTTTTTTTTGTCACAAATCCAGTGGTGTTACACTATAATTTTAATGTAATGTACTTACCTGAGTATTACTTAGGCCTACTTGTGGTGGAACAAGTCTTCATACTTTTCTTAAGTAAACGTAATATTATAAAATTACAAAATACTTAATTTATTACAAGTAAAAATTCTGCATTCAAAATCTTGCTTAAGTGACAATAAAGTACTATCCGCCAAACTTAAAAGTGAAATATAATGCATGAAAATGGTCACTGTGAGTGTTACCAAATATTACTGTCTCATATATTACTGATGCATTAACGTGTAATGAGCATTTCAGTGTTTGCCTGGTCGATGTAGAGCTGTTTTCAGCGACTATATTCCTGGTATTACAGTGACTTGTATTTTAATTCTGCAATCAGGGAAAACATAAAATAAATTAAAATGTATTTCTCTCTGAATATCTATGCAGGCAAAGTATAAAATAGCATGAAATAAAAAGAAGTACAATACATCAGTAAATGTACTTACTTATTCCATCACTGTAAATATTGTACTTTCTCCAAGGGGCATATTTATCTGCTTTAGTTATTAGCACTAGTTCTTTTGCGAATAAATGTTACACAGGCCTACAAAACTGATCAACGTACACAACACGATGCGCAATAAACCACAAAAAGTACAATTTTTTGTTTTTTTTTATGTTTTCATGCTTTTTATACTATTTTATAAAGCCCCACCTCGACCGGCTGCAACATGCAAATGTTGCTTGCACTCAATGTGCAAAACCAATACAATAACACATCCTAATATTTGCTATAGACTATATAATATAATACTTTGAGAGGAGAATTTTACTTTTATAGTTGCAAATGATATGCAGCATACGATTACTAAGTAAACTATTGAATGTAGAGCCTTTACTTGCAGTTTAATATTGATACATTGTGGTAGTACTACTTCTGTTTAAGCTTCAGTAATAAAGTCAAACACTTCCTCCATAACCGCACTAAAGAAATGTTGTCAGACGTGATTTAGACCACCGGTATCTACGTTTGACTGTGGCGCCATCTAGTGGTCATCCAGCATAGAACAAGCGCATCGCTGCTGCTGCTTCCTTTCTCGCCCCTCTCAACCACGCACAGAAACTTTTACCAGCAATATGTGACACATCTCAGTGCTGCTGTTTCTCAGGAAACAGTGCACTTCCGTCTTCTGCCTCCTCAAGCAGCACGTTTCCATTTCCAGAGTGGTCACACGCTCAGCCACCTGTGCGTGAGACGGTGTGTGTGTCTGCGCTGGAGCCTGACAACGTTCACCAAAAAATCAATCTATTTATAGACTCCTTATCGTCAAACAAACAGGGCACATCTGCAGTGCTACCCAACACAGTGAGTGAAGAGAAGGAGGGAATTTGCTTTCATTTTCTCCACCAGAGAGGCGAGGGAGTGATTTGAAGTGGCCAGGAGAAGAAGTTCGGCAGCCCGGGGGAGTTTTTTTTGGTCTGTGGCGGGGGAGCTGATGGAGTTTTCTGAGCACATCAAGACCGCCAATGTGGAGGATGTTGTTCTCCGACAGCCGCTGCACCCTCCGAGCAGAGGCACCCTGTGCATCACCGGCCACCACCTGCTCTTCTCGGACAGGGAGGAGGGCAGCTCCCGGCAGGTTCTGCTGCTCCTCAGGAACATCGATGCTATTGAGAAGAGGTGAGGAGGTGCAGCAATATACATCAGTTCCAGTGGTTCAGTTGAGATTGACAGAATTAAATATTAAATGAAGCTGTAAAAATCAACAGTAAAAGTAAAAGTTCAATTAAGAGCCTTAATGATGTGTTCGATTGCTTAAAAATACTAATTACAGCACTCAATAAGGGGTTTATGGATCTTTTTTAGCACTTAGATTCTAATTACAAACCATGGTCAAACAAATAATTACACTAATCAACATGACTAATCAACACCAAAGCAATCACTGAGTGCTCCAATGTCTAATTAATGTCTAATTAATGTCTAATTCCATTATTCCTCAAATCTTTTTAACCAGTGTGGAAAACCTTTTGGCCTATTCTGGCCTCTTCTCTAATGCAGGCCGCAGTGAAAGGTTGGACATCATTTGTGTTGCCATGTGTCTGCTGTGTGCTGCTCTTATTGCCCACAGTGCTGCTGAAATAGGACATTTGCTAACCCGATTACAGCAAGTCTGTTTTCTCATTAACCTTCACACACACACACACACACACACACACACACTGAGTTGTGTTTCTGCTTGCTACTAACAGCTTGTTCTTAACTTTGCTGAAACCATTTGATATATTTTTGGCCAGCAACAGCAACCAGCAAGTAGGGGTTGCACACCCATTTATCAGCAAGAGAAGCCCCTCCCATACACACACACAGGCACACACA
>NW_023339873.1:17025330-17025502 GCF_004916995.1 Morone saxatilis
CACACACACACACTCTCTGCCCAGCTGACTGGGTTCGCCTTCCTTTCCTGCTGCAAGTCAAACTTTGTGCACTGCTCAAGTCAAAACAATGGGGGTTTGGGGGGAAGTGAATGCAGGGGTATTGTTTCTTTTGTTTTGTGTAATCATAGTGGTGTGTGTGTGTCTCTGTGTG
>NW_023339873.1:17025546-17041426 GCF_004916995.1 Morone saxatilis
TGTGTGTGTGTGTGTGTAGGATATCTGGATCTTCAGGGACAATTACCATTAAGTGTAAAGATCTGCGTGTGCTCCAGCTCGACATCCCAGGCATGGAGCAGTGTCTCAACATTGCACACTCTATTGAGGTACAATAAATAATCAAATACTTCTTTTTGTCTTACAGTGGGATTTTACATTGTTTCTTTGAACACAGCATTCATCCCCTCCTTGACCTCATCTGATACCATTTTTTATCAATGTCTCTAGACCCTGTCCTGTCTGGATGGCGTGTCGGCGATGTATCCTTTCTTTTATAGACCATCTGATCTCAGCCTGCAGAACCAGTGGGGTCTCTCGTCCACTGAAAAGTACTACAGTCAAATAAAGGAGCTTGTAAGCAACATATATAACTCTGTCTATCTTATAAACTTGTCTCTAAAATATAGATATATATACCCACACAGTCTCACAGGCAAACTTTCCCTACATTGACATTCACATGACAGGAAAATACCAGGGAAACTGAACAAAGGGTCAAGATTCAGGATATCCCAGTTGCTTAGCTTTCATTTGCTATCCCTTAACTCCAGAATGTGCTGCACACAGCTTGAATTCATGTTTAATGGAGTGACACCTTCCTCTGAGAGTAGCATGGTGACGGGTGAACCTTGGGTGCAGCATTGTTGTGTATGTTTTATGTTCCCAGAACATGTACGTGTAGGGTATCTGTAGTTTTCATCAGGCCAGTCTGGTGAAACTAGTTGGAACTTGCATGTCTACGCACATCTGTCATGCCGATCTGTGCCACTTCCTTGGGAGTCTGTTCTGTGTAGTTGCCAATTTTAACAATTCGTTGTTCTTAAAGAAAATGTATTATGTGGTTGAGGTTTGTTGCAGAGAGCTAGATGAGAAGATGGGTACCACTGCTTAGCTCAAAGAATGAAAACAGGGGGAAACCGATAGCCGGACTCCAAAGGTAAAAATATCTGCCTCTAGTACCTCTAAAGCAAAATCGTTAACACATTATATATCTTGTTTGTTTAATCTGTACAAAAAATGTTTAAAAACAAGTTTTGGTTTTATGGGAGGTTTTGTGCCAGACTATTTATTGACCGGCAGCAGTGGTTCCCTGGAGTCTTGTCGTCACTGTTTTTTTGGTAGGTTGCCAGGCAACAAGCTGTCATTTTCAGAGTTCAGTTTCCTAGCTTAGAGAACAAGGTGATGTTACAGAATAGCTTCCAATGCTGTAGTTTTGTCATTTTGGGTAAAAAATGTATCTACTTAATTAATTTTACTGGAAGGCTTGTCCTCCTCTACATCTGTATGAAGTGACAAATCCAAAATCAAGAGTTTAGCGCTAAGTTTATTTGCCGTATAGGAGTTCTTAAAGCATTGAGCAAGTGCTATGTGCAGAGGAAGGTGGATCTGCCCATGTTAGAGCTGTTTCCTCTAACTTTAGCATCCTTTGACATACAGACCCAGCGGTGTGGTGAACATTCATATGCTGTGTGCAGTTTACTGACAAAAGTTTACATGACTTATGTGTATTAAAGCCATGTATTGTGTTTTTTTCATTCATTCATTCATTCATTAATCATGTGTGACCGGCCCTCATCATCCTTTCTCTCCTCTGTTTGCAGCGTAATAGGTGGCGACTGAGCTCTGTGAACAGAGACTACTCAGTGTGTCCCTCTTACCCACCAGCTGTCATCGTCCCCCAGAACACAGACGATGACATGCTGAAGAAGGTGGCCAAATTTAGACAGGGAGGGCGCTTCCCTGTCCTCTGCTACTACCACAGGAAGAATGGCATGGTGAGGTGCTTTACCTCCACTGCAAGCCTGCAATCTTTACGTGCAACCATACAATTCTAATCGAAACTAAAACTTTTCAGGTGATAATGCGCAGCAGTCAGCCGCTGACGGGAGCCAACAGGAAGCGCTGCAGGGAAGATGAGCACCTCCTCCAGGCTGTGATTGACGGCTCAGACAAAGGTTACATTATTGATACGCGCTCCAATCAGCAGGCGCAGCAGGCGTGGATGACAGGCGGAGGGTTTGAGTCCAAATCGTCTTATAGCCACTGGAAGAGACTGCACAGACAGATGGAAAGGTGTGTGAGTGTTTAGTGTGGATGCTGTTTTATGATACTGATCTATCCCATCAGAACAGCCTCCTTAATCTACCTTTATTCATATGTGTGTACAGGGGGAAAGCACTGCAGGAGAGTCTAATTAAACTGGTGGAGGCCTGCGGTGACGAGTCCCATAATATGGACCGTTGGCTCAGTAAGCTTGAGAATTCAAAATGGCTGTCTCACGTCCAAACTGCTCTTTCAACTGCTGGCCTGCTGGCAGAGTGTGTGGAGAGGTAGGAACTACACACACAGTGTGTCTGTGATGGGATTACAGGTGGTGTGCTCTCCTATCTATTCTTTGTATAACTGCAAACTGTATGCAAATAACCCTTTTGTGAAAACATTATTCACTTCACAGGAGGATAGTAAAATCCACAGTTGTAATGTGTGAATAGTATAATAATAATATATGAATTATTATTATCTGTACAGAACACAAATAGAATATTTCTCTATGTTATCTCTTGGTTTTGTCCAGGGACGGTCATTCAGTTCTGGTTCACGGCTCTGAAGGGACAGACTCCACTTTGCTCATCAGCACTCTGGCTCAGCTCATCATGGACCCATGCTGCCGCACACTGGAGGGCTTCCTGGCTCTGCTGGAGAGGGAGTGGGTACAGGTCAGTGTATGCGTGTTGGTGTGTGTCTAATTTGAAAAGTCTTAAACATTCTATAGCTAATAGAAAAAAATCAAAATACAAGTAGACACATTTCTACTTACAAATAACAAAAGTGTTTCTGAGTCTGAAATATTTTATGCAAGTGAAAGCATGTTGAATTGTGCTACTTTTAACATATGCAGTTTTGCTGCAGAGCTGACCGCAGTTTTTCAAGCACAATCTCACTTGTGGTTATGACCAAATCTCTTGCTAAAAGGATATTGCTCCACAGTCGACTCCTATTGGGAAATGCCTGAAGAGAAAAAAAAAATATTCAGTCTGCTGCATATGGCGGTCATGGATTTAACAAAACTTCCCTTATTTCCAAATTTAAAAAATAAAAAAATAATAAAATTTTAGCATTACAAGTAATTTTTTCTGATGTGGGGATCCTTATACATCTTAAATATAGTTTTAGGCTGTACTTTCAGCATTTTACAATAAGAACCAAGAAACAATATTTAACATTTAGCAGACCAACCAAATAACCAACAAACCGTTAACATTAACACTGATATCTAATGCTAAAAAACAGGCTAAAACTAAACTAAAACAGAAAATAAAATCACATGGAGGGAAGTAGTTGTTCATACTGTACAGGTAAGTGATACGAGTAATATTCAACTGTGCTCCAGCATGAATCCCTTTTAATAATAGTAGATTATGGGGATGGTAAGATTCACCAATTTGCATAAATTCAATCAATCAATTCAATTTACTGTCCTCCAAGGGGAAAATTCATGAGAGTACAGTGTGTGCTGTCGCAGCAGAGCGTGTGCCATTTTCAGCACATTTTCATCACACAGTTCACACCATTAAAGTTCAAGATGCAATCAACTTGTGATGCATTGTTTCTTTTAACGATGCATCACTATTTCTATTCAATTTATTTCTAAATTATTAGTAGAAGCACTATATACTTTTATTATTTAGAAATGTGACCAACGATACAGTATGTGACCAATCATTTTATATTTAGATTGAACTAAACTGTTTCTCAAGCAGCTCAAGAAGAGCCAAAGAAATAAAATCTAACTATCTGTACCATATTGAATTGCCTAGCATCATATTCCTGTGCATTGCATGATATCGCGTTGAATGGCATTGTGTTGAATCATATTGTGTCGAATCGCACTGCATCGCAATAGTGAATCCTATCATCGGTAGTTGCTTCATATGTATCTTTAATGTATCGGATTGTTGGCAATGCACCAAGATGCGTATCCCATCAGCCTCAGTGATGGAGATCACATCTCCATCTCCAGTATTGTAGCTAAAGAGTACAAGACTGTGTCCAGTAAATGAGACAGTCAAAGTTCAAGTGACAGCGAAAATTAATAAATAGATACATTAAACATGACTGCTGTGCTGTGTGTATGTATGTTTATATGAATAAGTATTCTTCTCTCCAGGCAGGACACCCATTCCAGCAGCGCTGTGCCCACTTTGCCTACTCCCATGCGCGTCTCCAGCAGGAGTCCCCAGTCTTCCTACTGATGCTGGACTGCGTGTGGCAGCTGTGGCATCAGTTTCCCCTGGCACTGGGCTTCTCTGAGGCGCTGCTCCTGAGGCTGGCAACTGAGGCCTACGTGTCCGACTATGGCACCTTCCTGTGTAACAGCCATCAGGAGAGGTCAGTCGCACAGTACTTCTGGCTGATATAAAACCCAACAGATTCATTCTTTCAAACTAATCTTAACACTTCCATCTCATTTCTCCCTCTCAGGTGTGCTCTAGGAGTGACAGAGAACACTCACTGCTTGTTCCAGGTCCTGTTGAGGCCCACAGAGAGAGATTACTACTCAAACCCCTTGTATGAGCATACTGAGCTAGCAATCTGGCCCTCGGTCCACCCTCAGTCCCTGCAGCTTTGGAAAGGTAAGCTTTTTTTAAGCAGTGATGCTCATTCAACATTGCCTCTAATGTAATCATGATGCTTTCAGTATTTGGTGTTGTAAGCTCAGAGTGTTCCTAACTTTATGGTTTATTTTAATTAAATGTTGATGCTGACTCAAGCCCTTGTTTGGTCCTAAGGCTTTTTTCTGAGGTGGACCCAACAGGCTCGTCAGCTTGAAGAGGCTCAGGAGGAAATAAGGAACATGGTCATTGAGTGGGGAAAGCTGGCGCTTAGCTGATGCTCTTTCAGTACATGAATGAGTGAAGATGCTCAGCCTGAACATGTGGAACATGTTACCAAAGTGCAATGTCTTTTTGACTGGAATTTTTAAGTCTTAACCTACTGTGTTTTAATGTACAGTATTTTTTTTAAATCTTTTATAAAAATTGCATTAGAAAATAACTTAATTGTTGATGTCATTTCACACCATTTTAGTCCTTTAAGAAACACTTTTGGAGTTTTATATTTTCTTGTATGTTTTGCATAATTAAATAATTACGCTGTAAATAATGGGTTAATTATTTTTCTGTTATATATTCACTCATAAATATTATCAATAGAGGAAGGCTGTGTGACTGACACACCTCCCAGTCCTGTTAAGCTCAGCTAAACACTCTTCACAATACAAATCCCTGTGCACAGCAAGTCAGCATGTTTGCACACACGGAGCTTTGCAGGCTGGAGATTGTAGTCCTGTTCAGTCAAGAGCCACAAGCCCTGGTGATTATACAAAGTGGACAAGAACCACATAGCCCAGCATGACTTTCTACGCCTGCTTATTTATTCAGTGGTTACTGGGTGAACTGAAACGGTGACCGATCGGATGGTAATCTTAAATGCCTGGAAAACTGTATTATCAGCTCTTATTTCATCATTTAGTTTAGAGGAATAGTTTAGGATTTTCTGTAGTTGCATCAGCTGGTTTTGGACCAAGAATCATCTTTCTGCGATTTCTGATTTTGTCAACTCACAGGTAAAAATTACTTTTTATATCCTGTTTAAGTTCAATTTGTGTCTGTAATGTGTGAACACAACTTGTACATGCCCCAATGATCATCACCAAGATGTAGACGCTCTGTGTCATCAGTTCAATTTAACTTTTCTAAGGACTGCTAGTGGACATGCAATCGGGTGTGCCGGTCTGTGCGCCCACTGCGGCCGTGCTGAGCCTGTTTTGCCGAGGTTGTCTCAGCAGGGTGCGGAGTTTGCCTGGTCGCAGCTTCAGCTTTTTGCCCAGGCAGATGAGCAGGTGGAACAGCCGGGAGACCTGCAGCCCCCCACCTCCTCAGGAAAACCCCCGTGTCCTCATCACGGGTAATGCAAACTTTCTTCTGTCATGAGCTCATAATAGCTACTTCCTCTTGACATTTATTTATTCAGGGAAAGATTGACTTTTCCACAGCTACCCAAACACTGAACCAGTGAAGCTCCTATTGTTTTCCACCACTTTCACTGTGTAGCCACTGTTTTATACTGTTGGCCCACAAAGCAGTTACAATGAGTGCCCTGCTGAAGGGAACCTTTTAAGGGTGCTGAGGGAGTTACTCAAATCACTTTCAAGTGGATGTTTAAATGAAATACACTGAGTATCCTTAGGAAAGAATATTGTGACATAAGTGGAATACTATAGACACGTGTGCTGTCGTTTTCATTCTTTTCGAGTTGTTTTCACTGTGCTCCAGCAGCAGGACCCCATTTTGACTCATCACAATAGGGTGTGTACAGACAGTGCTGGTAACATAAAAGAGCCAATGAGTGACTGTGGGGAGAATAATAGCCTACTCTCACTTTTTGTCCCAGGATAAAGCTTTGGAACAAACAAAAAGCTGAAGCATGGTGCACCAAAAACATTGATTTCATTTTCAAACTCCAAACACTGTCTTATTTTCTCTGAACACATAAAGGATTAAACTTTGTCTCTGTATGCAGGTGGTCTTGGGCAGTTAGGTGTGGGACTGGCACAGATACTGAGGTGAGATATGTAGAAATTCCTGAGACATTAAAGTTAGTCAAAATGCTTGAAATTTGAATGTCATCATATCTATATTAATGTCTAGGAAACAGTACGGAAGAGAGAATGTAATCCTGTCAGACATTAAGAAGCCTCCACCTCATGTTTTCAGCAGTGGTATGCAAATTCAAGTTTTTGTCTTACTCACACAATTTACATTCTTCTCCAGTTTACACTGAACAGAATGCACAGCTTGTTTCCCAGCTGTTTAATTCATTCATTTTGTCTTTTAACTGGTGTCTTCACCTTCTTCTCTTTTCCCATTAGGCCCATTTGTTTACGCTGATGTGCTGGACTACAAACTTCTCAGAGAACTGATTGTAAATAATCGTATCACTTGGCTGGTGCACTACAGCGCTCTGCTTAGTGCTGTGGGCGAGGCTAATGTGGCTTTGGCACGCAAGATTAACATCACAGGTCTGGTGAATACACACTGTTTAGATGTACCAACTTTTTAGGGATTATTATAATTAACTCCACTTTGATGTTCTTCTGTCCATCTAGGCCTTCATAACGTGCTGGACTTAGCAGTAGAGAACTGCCTGCGCCTCTTTGTCCCCAGCACCATCGGAGCATTTGGTCCCTCTTCTCCACGTGACCCGGCCCCTGACCTCTGTGTCCAAAGACCTCGAACCATCTACGGTGTGTCCAAAGTGCATGGAGAGCTGATGGGGGAGGTGGGTCAATCTTAAAATGCACACACACGCACATGTACCCAGTATTTATATATTGGATGAGTTTGTGACATCTCATTATTCTTTGCATCCTTTTCTTTAGTATCTCCATCATAAATATGGTCTGGACTTCCGCTGCCTTCGTTACCCAGGTGTGATATCAGTCAACACAGCTCCTGGAGGAGGAACAACAGGTACTGCATCACATCACATCTGCATATGCCACATAGAGTCAGCAGAAGCAGCTTGATGTTATGAACTAAGCACGCTGGACCTCTGTCTTCACAGACTATGCAGTTCAAATCTTCCACGATGCTCTCAGCACAGGTCACCATGAGTGCTACCTGCGTCCCGACACCCGTCTTCCCATGATGCATATCTCTGACTGCCACCGTGCCACAGTAGAGTTCATGCAGGCTCCAGAGTGCCAGCTGTCCCTGCGTACTTACAACATTGCCGCAATGAGCTTCACTCCAGAAGAGGTGGCCCAAGAAATCCGCAAGCATCTCCCTCACCTCAAGGTCACCTATAACCCCGACTCTGTCCGCCAGACCATTGGTATGACCTCACACACGTGGCACCCATACAAAACCGGTGTGGGATGATTCAATTAAATTTTATTTGTATAGCACCAATTCAACACAAAAGTTATCTCAGGACTTTTCAAATAGAGCAGGTCTAGACCGTACTTCTTATAAAATTATTTGTAGAGACCCAACATCTTTGCAATGTTTTCAATTTGTTAAAAAATATATACTGGTTGACAAACGGGGGTGCAACTGTCATGATGCGAATCCAGCTATATTTAAAGATTATGTTGATCAAAGCTAATAAACCATTGGTCCCTTTTGATTAAATTTTACTTTGTCATGCATTTGTCACTGTATTGTGGCATTGATAGATACAATGGCTTGTTGAGGATTGTGATTAAAAGTTTTAAAAAAAATTAAAAATTAAAAAAGAAGTAATTTTCATGACAAAAACTTACATTACTTAGGATTTGCTCACTTGCATAAGGAGAGATTAATCATTCATGTCCGTGTTGTGTCACATTTAGAGAAAAAGCTAAATCTATAAGGTTTTTAGGCCTCATGGTCTTTCCTGGGAAAGACCTGAAAGTAGAGTTTTTACGTTACATTTATCTTGTTTTATTTTTATATATTCATGGCGTCCAGGTAAAGGTGCTGTATGTGACTTTCAGAACCACTAGGTGTCAAACTACTATATCCATCCACTATATCTTTACATAACAAATAGTTGTTTGCTTCTTTATTCATGTTATAAAGGAACATCTTATCTTATCTAATCTTATGTAACCTTTAATTAAAACCGATGTGATGGAAGTAATGTGGTCATCTTTCTTGTCATTTTGCAGCAGACAGCTGGCCCGTGAGGTTTGATGACTCCAATGCCAGGAGAGATTGGGGCTGGGCACCAGCCTTTGGGCTTGAGGAGCTGGTGTCAGACATGCTGCGCTTGATTCGAGACAAGAGGACAAATGAGGGTTTGCCAGTCAGCTAGCAAAACCTACTCCACAAAGACTGACCAATGCCCTGCCCCTGACTTTTCTTCAGCCTGCATTTACCAACGACACACTTCCTTTCACTTCACTTTCACAAGTTGTCAACCACTGTCCTCTGTTACTCTGTAACATTTCAGCAATGAGCCAGGGACTGTTTGTAAAGTAGGAATTCTACGTCAGAACCTCTCAATATATAGTGGACAGTGAGATGTCATACGCATGCACTCAAAGACGCACATTTCAGCCTTTCAGGGAATCAAATACTGCCAAACCTTCTCTTCATCTTTGTTGTTTTTAATTGTTATCATGGTATAAGCATCACATTTACACATGGGTATGTTACCTCAGCTGGAACAGAAAAATACTTATTTCTTAAGCTTTAGAGATTTCCAAATGTCATGTCAATCACATCCATGGACACAACAGTCTGTTAGAATGTCTATTAAAATGTCTAATACAATATAGACCAGTTGCACATTAAAGTAACAAATCTTTTGTACACTTTGATTTCAGGATCATCTGGAATGGCAGGCTCAGTTGACTCTGGACTGTAATGACTCAACATGTATTCTGGCTACCTTAAAGGGCAGTCTTTTGTAATATAGTCTATCAAGTGAAAATCACAGGAATAACAGGAAGCCTTTATTTTACTTTTTTGCCAACTGTGTGATTTTGAAATAAAGCCTTATTTACTGTAGACTACTTTTGAAAACAATGTATAAAAATGCAGTGTACTTGGAATCATACCTTGCATAATAAAAACAAACAGCAGAGATTATTGTAAATTCTTGAACTTCACATATTCAACATGTAGAAAAGTTCTGAGCGGGCCATGATGCACAATCAACAATAGTATTGATTATGGTGGTAACTAGGTACAATTTTGAGGTACTTGTACCATTTCAAGCTGCTTCATACGTATAGGACTCTACTACATTTCAGAGAGTTATAGTACATTTATTTTCACAACCACAAATACTAGGTACTTGGCAGATTGACATGATCAACAAACAAAATAAGATGCATTGTTTTAGATTCTACTCCTGCATTTTATGTAGTAATAGAAAAACTGTCCCCACCTCGACCAGCTCCATTGAAATTCTGCTCACACATCAATGCATCAATAATTATAAACCTATGATGAAAGACACAAGTACTGATTATGCTAATCTAACAAAGGTAACAATTTCAGTGTTTTATTCATAAACAGGTCAGGAATTATCCTTCTCCTCCTCTCCAGACATTACAGTAGATGTAGGACTTGTTGCTGCCTGTAGGGGCGCACCTGTCTTCCGGTTAGCCTCTTAAAATTTCACCGGAGCCACACACGTCTTTCTGAACAGCGCCCGCTAATATCAATTTTCTCCGATAATGGACGCGGGATTCTTCCGCGTAAGTCTTTAAACTTATTTCTAACTCTTGTGTGTCTTGCTGGTAGATTGTATGGAGACTTGTTTAGAACATTAACATGCGATATGTGCTGAGGTGGAGGGCCATACAGTCAGAAGCGGTACGATCAGGGCTTCGTCTATCAACTGATGGCAAACAATCTTGGACTTCGACGAGTCGTGTTTTCAACATGGCTGTTTACAGAGTTTACCCGGCTTTACTAAATGAATGCATATTGCCCTTTAGCCCCATGTAACGTTATACTGCGTACCCATCATAGCCTTTCCCCAATCACGAGCAGATAAACACATTTGCAGGAATTAGACACTAGCTAGCTGCTGCTAATCTGTTAGCCTGGACTAAAGATGGCGTCCGTGGTTTGATCGCTGTCTGTGCGAGGTTGTCACGACCACTGCTAGGCTAACGTTAGCCACGATAAGTACGGTACACCTCAACATGTCTTCATATAACAACTCAAATGGCACTTTTGATAGTGTGTCCCTGTCGGCGCTGTTGTAGGTCGAGGTAACTTCCCGGCTGTGGTTAATATTACCCGGTCGTGTTTCCATGGGGGATTAAGTAGGCTATTAGCTTAGCTAACGTTAGCTTATTTGAATCAATTTGCCGGTTTAAATGTAATTGTGTACGTGAACTGACGCCGACTAATAATTACAGTTTAAACAAAAATTAATGTTAAAAGAAGTAGCATAGTATTTGCGAACCTAACTTTAACTACCAGTGTTACCGGTATGTTGTGCTGGAAGGTAAACGCGTGCCAAATACTGAAGAGGTTGTTGTGCAACGACCAGTAACTGAACTAACAAATATGCGAGACATGTTTCAACTATACTCTGATGTGCGAGAGTAAATTTATGTTTCATTAAACAAGCCAACTAAGATTTGATGTGTTTTTTTTTCTCTCTTTAGGGCACAAGTGCGGAGCAAGACAACCGTTTCAGCAACAAGCAGAAGAAACTGCTGAAGCAGCTGAAATTTGCAGAATGTCTGGACAAGAAGGTAGGAGATCATCCACACTTACAATGTTTGTGCCACATTGTTCATCGTTTCTGTTCAAGCAAATTATTGCACTGAAAAATGTAACTTTTTGTACCTTATACCAGTCACTGTTATTGTAGATACAAAACTGTGAGAGCCACTGTAGCCTCGGGTCATTTAGTCATTGCTTGACTTCATTAACTGGTTGTGGTTTGTTTTGCCCCTAGGTGGACATGACCAAAGTGAACCTGGAAGTCATCAAACCTTGGATTACTCAGCGAGTGACAGAGATTCTGGGGTTCGAGGATGACGTCGTCATAGAGTTCATTTTTAACCAGCTTGAGGAGAAGGTAATGTCTTTAATTGTGTTCATTTTTGTTTTTTTGCAGAACTGTCATAAATTTGAGGGCATTAATTTGTCAGTAAGAAGGGATCTAAGCAATAATTGCACATCCTAGTCAAATTGAAATTGAATGGGTAAAGTAACAATTGGTGTAAGACTGATTTATAATGACATAACCATGTTTTGCTGTTATGTTACAAAGTGCCTTTATTCAGCAGTCTTCTAATGATGATGTGATTTATGATTTAAAAGGCCTGAACCAATATGGATGTTATACCTTGCATCAGAAGTATAGCACCAACACCTAATTAGCTCTCTCCTGAGCCCAAAGTCACTGAGCCCAACTCTCCCTTCATGATGCAGTGTGTGGTTTGAGGTGAGTTATATGCAGGGATCACCGAATTCATGTCAGTGAAAGACACACCTGAACAATGCCATAATCATATTCTCCGTAGGGATTTGCAGTGCATCATTAGACTGCCCAGATCCCTTTTTAAATACAACTGGAATTATAGGTTGAAAACAGGGACGTTTTGACAATTGTTAATGTTAACTGTAATAGATCTCTTTACATTCTTTAAAGAGTAACTTCAGGAGTATTTTAACACCCAGCTGAAGAGTCATCTCACCGACCACCTCTGATTGAAAGTTTCAAGTGTTTTGCACCTCTGTTAGGTGTGGTCAGAACAAGTGCAACAGAAAACACCTGTTGAACTTGTAACCACACCTAACAATGATATGAGGGTATCATGAACTCACCCCAGCTGTATCTCTACATCATTGTAGAAAGTTGAGAACTTCAGCCACTGGAGGTCAGCAAAAAGATTTCCAGCTGATTTAGAGTTTTTTTTTTTTCTGTAATACGTCTGTTAAACATCTGACTGCACCCAGCATGTAAGTTAGGTGTGATTAGATGTTGAACAGACTTGAGATCAATACTTCTCGGTTTGGCATCAAGTTACTCTTTAAAAAGTGGAGGGTCATTGAAATATCCATAGCGGTCATGTTTTGACCTGAACAAAATCCTGCCAGTAGAGCTGATGTTATGCATTTCATTTTTTAAGACTAAATTGTGCATGTTCTTCATCCCATAGGTTATTGGCTACTTTATGTAAATAGACTTATTATTTCCAAGATTTTCCTCTTTTTAATCATACTTTATACCCCACTGTCAAACCACTTGGAATGTCTGGATAATGGGTAATTTCCATTGTACAGGCTTACTTTTGGAAATAGGAAAAAGGGTTAGTATTATATTAACATCATTCATTAGACTATTACTAGGCCTGCATCCCATAGCGTACTTGAATGCAAGTTCTGGCATATATGCGTATTACAAATGACTTTTATTGTCCTAACATGCTAAAAACCACACATGTATTTATTTGATAATGATATGTGACACCAGCACTGCACATAAAAATATTTTTTTTTATCTTTTCATTTGATCTTTTTCTTGCCATAGCTTTTGGGGGATGGGGGTGGTCTGTTAAAGCTAAGTGTAAAGGGTACTATTGCATTAATGGTAAGAAAGGGTAATTGAATTGAGATTACGGTATCTCTCAATAATTCTATCAGTTGTTGAAATAAAACTCCTTTTTTGTGTAACTGTGTACTCATTATTGCTTGTTCGTCTCTTGCAATTTAGATAAATGATATAACATTAAGCTCAAGGTGGTTGAGTCTCAAGCAGTAGGGAGGCGGAAGCAAGCCAAGGGAGCTCCGTGCCCACTGATCCCACGGGACTCACTGAAGACACCGGAACTGTACTTGCAGTGTTGGGTTTTAATGCACTCTGTATTGTGGCTATTTGTTTAACTCCTGAAGTGTAGACTGTGGGGAGACTGGAGAACAAGGGGTGGGTAGGGACACAGTAATGTACTGTAGTGGGGATAGCACAGAGAAAATCAAATAATGGCAAATAATTCTTTGTGTAATGGGAGTTTTTTTTTTTTTGATAGATTGTATATCTGTGGAATAACAATCAGAAATGGGTATAACAGCAGTATTGCATGCCGTTTCTATATCTCTAGATAGGTCTCCCCTCAGCTAGCTCGCATTCTCAGTTTGATGAGTTTGTGAGTACGATTTAAATCATCACACTTTTATTTTGATAGGCTAATTGAGTCAAGTATTGGACCCAGGTATGTTAAATATTCTAGTTAGACTCTTACATGTTTTGATTATGGTTAACTACATAGTCCCAGGTATAGTTTAGTAAGGACTAGAAGGTAGGCAGTCCCATTTGTGGAATCCTACCTCCCCCTGATATTTAGCCTTCTGTTATTTCAACAGCCATTTGGTCTTTTCTCTCCCCCCTTCGTGTGTGTGTTGCAGCACCCGGATAGCAAGATGATGCAGATCAACCTGACGGGCTTCCTGAATGGGAAGAATGCCCGGGAGTTCATGAAGGATCTATGGCCCCTGCTGCTGAGTGCCCAGGAGAACATTGCTGGCATCCCCTCTGCTTTTCTGGAACAGAAGAAAGAGGAAATTAAACAGAGACAGGTGAGCTTCTCCCTGAGATTAATTTGGATCTGTGGTTCCTGACAATGAGTTGGAAGTCCTAGTAGCACAGGCAAAAGATTGCTGTGTATCTAAGTCTGTCAGTGTCCTTTGCAGAATAGAAGTATAAATAGTAGAATAGTTGGTGATGTCTTTTTTTGCCCCAATGTTCCATTTCTGGCAGATTGAACAGGAGAAGCTTGCTTCTCTGAAGAAGATTGATGAAGATAAGAAGGAAAAGGACAAGGACATCAGAGAGAGGGCTCAGTCCAAAAGCCCAAGGAGGTAAGATAAAATTATCTTCAGTATTAAAGTTGGATATGTGTCTTTATCATAAAACATGAAAAATAATTCTTTGTTTGCTTCTTCTCTGTTCAGGCGGAAGACAAGGTCACCGTCACCACGACGAAGGTCGCCAGTGAAGCGGGAAAGGAAACGTAGTGCTTCGCGCTCCCCGAGACGCAAACCCAGCCCAGCTGGTGGCAGTTCACCCCCTCCACCCCTGATGCAGTTGCCCGCAAAACCTTTGGAGCTGCTTGTGGAGCCAGAAATTTCAGGAAGAGCCATGCCAGAAGCAGTCATCCCAGAAGCACCGTCCGCCTGGTTTGTGGAATACTACGTTAAAGTTTAAATTTTGTCTTGGATTCAAATTTGGGAGTTTTTAATGTTAATTTTAGTTTGTGTAGCACTCATTATAGAATGTGGGCTTGTTAAAAAACCAAAGTAATATTTATCCATAGTTACTTTAGTATAGATACAGGTTATACTACCTGTAGCGTAGCTTTGTTTTTAGATTGTGAGGAAAAGAAGAAAAAAAACACCCTAAAAGGAAGCATTTGGAATAAAACATCTTTCTCTGGCCTGTAGTGACACAGTTGTGGAGGTGGTGAAAGCAGACTCTGTGACTGAAGTCAAAGAACCTTCACCAGAGAAGACTCAAAAGAAAGAGGACAGGCCCAGGTCCCGGGAAAGGGAGAAGGACAGCAGGAGGGAAAGACCTCACCACCGCTCTCGTTCTCATTCCCGCTCTCGCAGGCGACGTTCCCGTTCGAGGTAAATTCTGACATTCATAAATATTAGTTATTATGTTCCTCTTGTTCTTCAGAAGTCTTTGTGTAAAATCAGTGTTCTTAAACATAGAAAATAAAGTTTAAAGCTTTCTAAACTCTCCCTCTTTACCCTATTTCAGATCTTACTCCCCTCGGAGAAGACAAAGTCCCAGAAGGAGGATGTCTCCTCGGAGGAGGAGCCCCCCCAGACGTGGGCCCACCGGCCCCAGACACAGACATAGACGCTCCCCTGTCCGCAGGTCAGTGACTGCAGCTTACTGGTTAGGTCTTAAACCTCTATAACTTCTTCATATTTTACTGGCCACTGTACAACTTGTGTACAGTAGATTCTGGCCGTACAGCTTTTTCTTTTGAGAAAATGAACTCTTAATGTTGTGAATGTGTTTGCATCCTGCAGGAGGCGCTCTCGCTCTGCTTCGTCCTCTGGCAGCAGCTCCTCTGGCTCTCGCTCACCTAAAAAAGCAATGAAAAGAATATCCAGCACACCACCCCGAAAACCAGTCCATCATCCTGACACCTCCATTAGCCCTTCTGGGAAGGACAAACGATCACCATCTCCACGGGCCAGAAGGGGCAGAGGCTCTCCATCACCAACGAGATCATCCGGTATGATCTTTTTAATTCTTTCATTGCACTCCTAATTATTTCATCTCGTACTGACAACCACATGAGACTTTCATCTCTGTGACTCTGGGC
>NW_023339873.1:17041526-17049711 GCF_004916995.1 Morone saxatilis
AAAAAAAAAAAAAAAGACATTTCCAGGTAATGTCTGAAAGTCCTATTCAAACCTCAAAAAGCATATTGCACATTTTTGTTAAATTATTTTTAGACTGTAGCAAATGGAGATTGTTTGTGAGGTAGAAGGTTTAGTAAGTCTTTACAGGAACTCATAACAGCGCTCTCATTTGTTAGCCTACATTGATAACTCTGTGTAATAATTGTGTATTAAGATATCACTACAAACACTGAACAAAACATGAAGAAACACACTTTATACTAACACAAGGGACAATAGTAGCATAAATCTACAACCACATTGCACTATGCCATGTTGAAACCTAATGAAAGCTCAACCCACAGGGATATATATTTTTTTCCCTCTATTATCTGTAACTTTTCCCTGGCACTCTGTTTCACTGGTTCTGCTAACACTGATGGGACACTCAATGCTCTACATTTCAGAGGAGGATAAAAATGAGAAAGGGGCAACAGCAGATTCGGTGCAGCAGCGGCGTCAGTATCGCAGGCAGAATCGACAGTCGTCTTCAGGTTATAAGCGTTTTTATCCCCGTTCTGTCCTCTCCCATACCCAACCCTCCTTCTTTAACCAAGTCTCTGTCCATGTCATTTTGCACCCATCGTCTCATGGACTTTTGAAGCTGTGTCCTAACCCCAACCTTGGTGTTTTTTCCTCACTCGCATATAGTTAAAGCTACAGTAAAAACAGTTGTTGATGTCCTCTGTCTTGGTTTCAGATACAGGGTCTTCCTCCTCAGAAGACGAAGGGCCCAAGAGGCTGGCAGCAGGGCCAGGTGCCAGAAACGGGGAAGTCAGGAGGAGACGTAGCCGTACTCCATCTCCACGGAGGCGACACAGGGATGTCTCTCCAAGGTCAGACATTTACCACACTACATTTTTATCCGAATGACTTAACCTGGAGAAAAAGCCAACTTGACTATGTTCTGTTTTGCTCATTTGTATTATTTTTTTGTGTTTGTACCCCTTCAGAAAAAGACGTTCTCCATCTCCTGCACGTAGACGTCGCTCCCCTTCTCCCCCACGACGTCGCAGATCTCCCTCTCCTCCTAGACGAAGGTATGGGCATATTCATTTATCTCCTAGAGCTATGATCTTAATATTTTTCATTAACAATTAGAAATGTTTTATTGATAATTGAACTTGGTCCTTTTCAGGTCTCCTTCCCCACTTCCCCGTCGTCGTTCTCCATCCCCCAGACGATATTCTCCCCCTATCCAGCGGCGCTACAGCCCTTCACCTTTGCCACCACAGAAGAGGAGGATGTCTAGCTCTCCCGCAAAACGCTCTTCTCCAACAGCCAAGCGACGCCCCTCCAGGTCCCCCAAGCGCAGAAGCTCTCCTGTTCCAAGGAGACGCACACCTCCATCCTCCTCATCTCCACCCAGACACAGGAGGAGCCCAATGTTGCCTTCTGTCAGGCCAAGCAGGGATACGCGGTCCCCCGGTGCAGCAGCCAACCGCCTCTCCCCGTCCCCTGCAAACCGCAGTCGCACTGTTAGGGGGTCCACAAGTCCTCAAGGACGGTTTGAAACCTCCGGTTCATCTCCATCTAACCAACGGAGACAGCAGTCCCCTTCACACAGTGGCAAACCCATCCGCAGAGTGTCCCGCACCCCAGAGCCACGCAACAACCAGAGGTAATTAAGGCAGCTAGCATTTCCGAATAATGCAGTTTTATCTTTTTGTGCACTATATTGTACGCTACGTGTGTCATTGCCTTTTTGAATGACACCTTTGTCCTCTCCACAGACCATCTCCGAGTCCTCAGCCTATGAGAAGAGCATCCTCCAGATCCAGATCTGTTTCCCCTCAACCAGCAGCTCAGAAACGTCCAGCCCCTGCATCTGCCTCTCCCTCACCATCTCGCTCAGTTAGCGGGTCTCCACCACCAGCCAAAAAGGCCAGCAGTGGTTCCGGCAGTCAATCCCCCAGCAAGGTTTGATATTTGTTATTATTATTATTATTATTATTATATAATTATAGTCAACCATTATGTCTTCAAATAAGCGGGAACCCTGTTGTGGCATGAGGGATTATGCTTGGGACAGCGATGCTTCAGAAGTCATTCCTGTGATGTTGTTTCTGTTATGTTCATCCTCATTAATTAAATAAAATTCTGTTACGTTGCAGAATTCCGATGTTGACGGCAGTGGAAAGAAAAAGAAGAAGAAGAAGGAAAAGAAACACAAGAAAGAGAAGAAACACAAGAAGCACAAGAAGCACAAGAAGGAGAAGAGTGGGGGCACTGCTACTGGAGATGGACAAGAGAACCAGGGCGTGGAGGAGGATGGAGAGTCAAGAAAGGTTAAATCTGTTTCTGTGAATTTTAGCTACTAAGGCCTTCTGCTCCACAGGGAACATATAAGTAGTGGGTATTATTTAGTCGTTTGCCATGCACCAACAATTCTGTATTTCATGCTGTTTTTGTTTTAGGAATCAGACAGTGAAGTAGAGGACAGCTTGGATGACTTGGAGAAGCACCTAAGAGAAAAGGCCCTGCGCTCCATGAGGAAGGCCCAGATGTCTCCCTCACAGATGTCCTGAAAACAAGAGCCTTTCTCACTTTTGAATTTTCCACTCACTCTTGATGTTTGTCATCAACCTGGTTCAGCTTTAGAATGTACAAATTGTTAAATCTTGAGTCTTTTTTTTGTTTTCTTTTCTTTTTACTGGTTTGGTACATTCTGAAGAGTGTGTTTCATTAAGAGCTTGATTTGTCAGTTAGTGTATTATCTAAACTGTAAAGAAGCTTGTGTTGTCCATAATTTTAAATTGTTGAGCAGGGGAACAGTTTAAGGGGTTTCAGAGGTTTAAGTTGGGCAGGTTTCAAATATATTCCACAGCCTACAGTAGATTCGTTTGAGAAATGATTGCATGTGCAGTGATTGTCTCTAATGTGCATGAACCACTGACCTTATGGAGTGTAGAGATAAACCAACATACAGTAACATCCTGTTACTATTGCCTTTTTATTAGTGGAAACGGTTGCACAGCTGTGTGAACTGTTGGAGGCTGTAACAGAATGTCTTGTCCCATATTGTAACTGAATAGAGGTATTTGGCATTGTTTAACCTGCTGTTTTCTGACTTTAAATTGGTCTTGTTTCAAGACTAAAACAATATGATGTGATACAGTTTGCTTTAATTTTTCCAAATGAATTGATATGCAATTTTATGTTGACACCCTTGCACCAAGCTAATTTCTGTGAGACTGCAATATGATTTGTATTTAGTACCCCTGGCTCTTGTCATATTGTCATCCTTTCAGAATTAAAACCTTTTTATAGGATGTGTGCTTTCCCTAATCTTTGTGTCATTTCTGTTTGGGATGGGATGGGAATATAATTTAGATGAATGAACAAAAAGATGTAAAATATTAGGTTTGGGTAAAGGTTAAAATATGTGTTGCCTAATTGAAATGAAACTAGTGACCTGCTCACTTTTGAAAGCAAAAGCTACCAAAACACAACATGCTGTGCATATTAAACAGCTGATTTAAAATATGTTCATTGTAGCTAAATAAAAAAAGACCTCTGTTACACTAATCTTAATCTAAAAAACGGTTAGGGATAGACAGACAGACAGATTATTTATCCCGAGGGGGGAAAAGGGTTAACTAGGCTTATTTGTTCACATTAGTGAATGAATCACAGAATTTTTTAATTGAGCTGCAGTTTTAGTGATAAATTGTATTGTAGAAAATCAGAAGTAAACAGAGGCATGGAACTATATAAATTAAAATGCAAATCAGTGAAGGGAACTGCATAGACTTTCGCTATTTTTTTTTAAAGAAAGAAGTAGTGCTGGTTGGATGGTTTTATTTCTTGAGGAAACAGAATATATGTGTCTTGGACAGCCCAGGATCATTTGAAAGCATTGTTTCCCTGCAGCCGCTGAGCGGCTCTCAGGCATCCTCCTCCTCCTCCTCCTCCCATCAGGGAGACTCCCCTCCTCAAACCCTCCCACATTTTTGTATGTTTGCGCTTCAGATGACATCACGGCTTTAAATATTCCCGTTGCTTCTTCCCACCCATCCTCATCACTGCTCACCCAGCAGAAAGAGCCTCAGCGATGTGTTAGTAGCGTCTGTAGGTTGAAGTCATAAAGCAACGTTGAGACGGTCATTATCTGGCAGACACCGCTGCCTCTTTGTCCGCTTTCTAAAGAGACTTTAGTGCGTTTAGCACCGGGTCCTCCTTGGGGAGAAAAAAAGCGCCTACTGGGCTTCAGTGCGGAGGAAAAAAAACTGGTGGAGAAGAGGACCGAGCTACTTCGGGCGTGGTAGAAAGAGAAAACTCATCTTTTTCAGCAAAACTTCAAATAGTAGCATCCATAATGTCGCTGTCGGTGCCGCAGAACGGAGTAAAGGCGGACAATGAGCCCGTTATCGAGCTGTTTGTGAAGGTAAGACCGCAGCCAGGTCGCCTGGGAGAAGTTTTTCATTTTGACTGACTCACACTTGGCTAAACCCGCAGCAGTACTTTGTGAGGATGAATGCTGTATTCCTGCCTTTGAATCAATCTACTGTTTGCTTATCTCTCTACAAATTAGGCTCTTTCTTTAGCTAGGACCCCTTAAGCTAGCTCCACGTCGGTGTTTCACTCACGAGGGGGTTTGACACGCGATAGAAAAAAGATTTCTTGTCGCATTAAGTTTAGATGTGTACGTTTTGGATCCGCAACCCTCTGTGCCACTGTGGCCATGTGGAGCCCGCGGTGTCACTATCAGGGCGGATGCAGCCCCCCCTCCACCGGGGGGAAAGAGGAGCCTGCCATGCGGAATACTGGCCGCTAATTCGTTAACAAAAGCTCGGTAGTTGTGGTCCATAACAGCCGATTCAACATTTGTTCACTTGCTGCAGTTGCAGGTCCGTGTTTGTAAGTTTGACTGGTACACTATACATTATACAGAGTGATTATATTGATTCTGTTGGAAGTGCATACAGCCATTAATGGACACTGGAATATACAAAATCCAGCCTTTGAGTATTCACTGTGGTGTGTGGGTCACCTTGTCAACAGCCAGTCTGCAATCAGAGATCTCTGAAGGAGTCTGCTGGTGCCATTTGTGATATTTAGTTTTACCTAAAGGACAAGAAAGAGAGTGTTGGTGGTATTGCTGCTTGCTAATGTATAGCTGTTATTGTTAAAGCACAATTCATCCCATATGGATATGGTGATAGATTAGGGAGCTCGATGGGTGGACAGGACTAGAGATAATTCTTCTTCCGATGGCTCTATCCAAACCTTCCTTACTGTAATCAACTGTAATCAGTTGTCTGTGGTGATGGAGGAGCGTTGTGACTGGCTGTTTTTCCTTTCTTCAGGGTGCTGCTTTGCGAGGCGGGAAAATGGCAGAGGAAACAAAAAAGGGGGGAGTGTGGGGCTGGGACAGGGGCACGGGGAGGGAGTGATGGGGTCCTGAATTGACTGGGAAGGAGTGTGGGTAATGGTGCAGTGGGGGTGCCAGTGAGCAGAACAGCAAACACTGAAAGGTAACATTTCCACATTAAAATGTCTAAAAACGACTAGACCTGTGTCACTCTGAGTTGTGTACCTACACTGTCACATACAGCATCGGAGGTGGGGCTTTGTTCATTCCCATGGAAGCTGCTGCGTGGCACTTGAAGCCAAAACAGTTTAATTTTCCCGGTATAAAATTACCAGGATCTTCCTCATTGTGGGGCCCATAGAGCAACTGCAGTAGAGACTTCTGCCAGCTGAGTGCGGCCGGGACCCTCACTTTGGTTTAGCCCTCCGTTGTTTAACAACAAAGACAACAACTCTCGTGAACCCATGCAAACTCACAATGTAATCAAACTGCGTCTTTTGTTCTAGTTTTGATGTGAGAGACCCCTGGCAGCAGAAATGACAAACTTTGCATTTAATAGTAATGCTGATGGTGGATGCTTGCAGGCCCTGACAAAAACATTTGCTAATGCTACACATGAGTCCTTTAATTACAAGTAATTACTTGTGGCAAGTCCAATAAAAGAGAGAATGTTTTTTATTTAATTTAGTCAGATAATGCATTTGTATCTTAAATTGCAGTAGCTGTGAATTATGCTGACTTCAATCAGTCTTCCAGATTCAGTGGAAATTCCAATAACCTCTGTCCTACTTGCACTGGTCCTGTTGACTCCTTAGTGAGGAGTAGTGGGAGTAGTGAGGTTTCGATGAGGCAGAGCAGCAGGCCCCTCAGTATAGAGGCAGAATAGATGGAAAACAAACTGGCCAGCTTCTCTCAACTACAGCTCACGGCCTGCAGGAGAGGTTACATCATCCCCAGGCTGGAAGGTTTACACATGTGGCCAACTCTTCCCTCTCAGCCCCTCCCTCCTTGGACTGTGTAAAGAAGTTTCCTCCATTGTGTGAGACAGACTTGAGTCTCTATCGCCCTTGCATGGCTCTATGTTATGTACCACTGTGTGTCCACATCTATTATTGATGCTGTTGTTGTTACTGTGCTGCGTTAAACACAGTCATGGGAGACAATGGCAGGCACGCAGGTTGCCATAGGCACACTGTGTGGAGCCAGGCCTCTGGGAACAGCTGATAACGAACGGTGGGCTCTTGACACACAGGGGTGTCAGATCTGTTAGGGCACTGCCACATATCAAAGCTGACTAATTCTGCTCCTAGGACACGAGTTGCCCTCGTGCCCGTGTAGACTGAGCCGACTGAACAGCAGAGCTTTTTAAATGTAGCTGACTCTCCCAGATTAGAGATTCTTTGATGATCTTGCAGCTTCTCTACCTGGTGTGTTTATAGCAACAGTTGTCACATTGCCATGGGAACATCTGACATCGTGCTCATCATTGAAGGGCGTGGGCGTGAAGTTTATATTGCTCTCAGTTGCAAATGAGCGTTATATAATGACTTTGTAAAGAGGAGGATCGACCCTTGACCTCATCACTAGTACAGCAGATTAGATATTGTTTTGCACACATGAGTAGTAGTCCGTGCCGGTGTGCTGTAGAGGGTGAATTCCCACCAGCCACCCGTGTCTGTTGCACTTGGCACTTCCGCACATCACATGGTGTAAGTGGTAATATGAAACCCTAAATCTGATGTATTTATGTGCTCTGGTAGTAGGTGAAATGTTTTTACTCTGACATGAAACAAAAGGAGTGCAGCTGCATGTAGAATTATTGTTATGGTATTTGAGCTCCATCCATCCTTCTATATGGATTACAGCACTACCTGATTGAATCACAGAGTCATTTTCTTGAAACCTGTTCTGACATTGCTTAGATGGTTGTCTTATGTGCTGAAGGAGATTCACTGTTAACAATGTGCACAATTCTCGCCATTACATCATTCAGTTTTTCACAGCTGAACAAAGTTGCTCTGAATTAGATTAAAGCATGCCAGTGAGTCACTCTCCATCAGCGTATGACCTGACTGTATGATGGTGAACCGAATACAGATGAGTCAAGAGAAACAGGCAGGCTTTATCTCCACTTGTGTATGCGTCTCTTGGCTGCAAGTGTGCCAAGGTCACGCTGCCGGTCCCAAAGCCTTCTGCTGCCTCCAGACTTCCACACTCTTGCCAGCAGTGACAGCAGAGCCAGTAAACATGGCGGAGAAGCGCTTTTAAGTCTGGATGGCATAAGAGCCTGTCTGTGTTTGGGTTATGTCTATCGAGACGGTCCCATGGGAACCGTGGAGCTGGACTGTGACATGAGTGAGGTCCCACAAAGCAACACTTCTGTCTACATTGTTGGACCACTCTGTACAAGGAATGAATACTCAACCTATCACAAAGCCCACACAGATGTAAGTCTCTCTTCCTGGACATGAGGAAATGTGTTCAGGTTCATGTGTCACACCATAAAATCTTAGTTGACATGACTAAAGTTTATTGTAAAGGCCTTGGGAAGAGCAGAGCTATCAGTTGCAGCATGTGACAAACAGACGTAAGCCTTGTGATGTGCTGTTTTTATGGAAACACAATGACCTTTTTCAGCAGTTACTGTGTTCAAGTCGATGCTCTTGCATGAAATTACATGCAAAGCAAAGTGTGACTTTTTTTTTTTTTTTAACCAGTACAGTAATAGTGGTGACAATACCAAGACTTGACTGAACTTCAGGAATAATTTGTGTAATGTTTGCATGTTGCTTTTCATCTTAAAATAAACCATCCCCCCCCCCCCCCCCCCCC
>NW_023339873.1:17049811-17052621 GCF_004916995.1 Morone saxatilis
AAAAAACCCCCCCCCCCCCCCTTGGGTGTTATTCCAGGCAACTGAGTACTGTTTCTTTATGGGAAAATCAATAGGGCAGTTAATGTTTCCCAAGTATACAGCAATGCTGCAGTCAGCATCATGGGTTCAGGGGACAAGAATTAATGGCCATTACTGTTGTAGAGTGCTGTTTGTGCACTGGGAATTTGCTTTTGCAGCACCTGGCCTGTCACTGCTTCTTCATTGTTACTGTCTGGTTGACTGACTCTGGACACGGGCCTAATTGATCTGGCAATGTGTTATAACGCCAATTTGAAGAGGGGCTTTCTGAAGTCATGTTCTTGTCAAAAGAATATAGGCAGCATTGGTTCCTGCTTGTGTCTGAATAAATATGTGCAGTATTAAATCTCCTGAGGAAGAGCTAGTCTTATTTGTGCTGCCCGACCAGGAAGCCAGTGGCTAATGAGGCATTTCTCCTATGAGCTCAAGAACAGGAAGCGCAGCCACCCTAGAACAACATAGATCAGAGACTAAAGATTTTATCCTAACATGGATATCTTGTTAGTTTGTGGATTGACGTGTTTTACTTGTTAACTAATAGGGCTGTACAGGTTACTGCAGCAAACAATAACCTGCCAGATCAGGATACAGAGGAAAAACAAGCCTCTGACTCTGCCTCTCTATTACATCATCTTCACTGTTAGAATAGGGAAGACCCCTTAAATGAAGAGAATCTGCCCTGCTCGCTACACATGTAACTCAATCAGTCCCAACATGATCCAGTCTGCTTGTGTTTCACATGCTGTGTTCTTCATAGCAGAGCCTGCTGAAGTGTATGTAACCCAAAGTGTAGTACCTGAACATGGAGGATAGGATGACAGAGGCTTTTTTTTCTTGACTCATTATCAAGGTGCACCGTGGACTTTAAGTGTTACAAATATCTATCTAAGCTTTCTTTTGTCACTGAAACCCTGGCAGAAGAATACTAAATGGAAGACTTCACTTGTTAATTTTCAACATCCCAATCACGGCTGCTCTGTAAGGGCTAAAATTCATTATTTATTATATGATTATCGCTGAAATGTATCTTTATTAATTTCTTTATTTTTTTGTTAAATAATATTAGTGCATCATATAGGCTAATGTAGCACCAGAAATTACACCAGTACTGGTTTGATATGCCACTATATAATATATAAAATATATATATATATATATATATAACATGTGGTAATATGATACATATACAGTCTACACTCATGCAAACTTGAAGGCTTGTGCGTGAGCTGTTCCTCAAGTGTTTTGCATGTATGATTTTTTTTATGATGTGAATAGCCAGGCAGCATGTCCCAAACTGGTACCGAAAGACAACTCAATTGCAGGTCAGAGTGGACGCAAGAGGCGAGTGGCCAGAGAGACGAGCTGTCTCCTCAGAATTACCAGTGAGGCCAGTGTTTGTGTGGCCTCGGTGCAGGCGTTTGCTGCCATGCATATCTAGCATGTGTGGTAATAGCATGCTGGCATTGTGTTGGTGCCAAAGGGTGGTTCACAGCTGTCTAGACATTTGTCCTGAAGGAATTGCTACAGGCTTCATTTAGGCTCAAAATGAATGATATCAGCCCAGTACAGTAAGTTTGAAAAGTTTTAGATAGACTAGTGGAAGCCAGTTTTTCATGTTATTCCCAATGCAAATGTGAGAAAAACGGGGGAGGATTAAAAAATAGTGCGGGTGGGCAAGTGGGAAGGCATGAGTGTGCCCTAATCATCAGCCTGGGGTCTATGAATGTGTAAGTGGGTGGAGAATTGGGGCTGGTGTCGACTTCAGTGTGCAGCTTGGTGTTTGTGTTAGACACTTGAAACAACAGTCAGCAGCGGTGACTGTTGGTTCATGCTGATCTCCCACATGGCTGTCTGTTTATTTTTCCATCATTTTGGATCTGTATTACTCATCACCAAACACCCGTCCTGTGCCTCTAGAAACCCGAACTGGCTGTTTATCTTCTCCCCTCTACACTGAGGCTAAATACAGTAGTTATAACAGTGTTGACTTGGCTTATGTCATTGCCGTAGCATGGTTATGCTCTTTTAGACTTCAGTCTCCAACTTTCCACTGAAACTGGTGGTTCTTAGCCGGCGCTCATGTGCTCCAGCACAGTAAGCCTGTGTCTGACTGGAAGTCTCGAGGTTTCCACTGAGTGATGTCAGCCTGAGTCAGAGCCACGGCGAGGATGTGACGGTGTTTCCGTATTCCGGCAAGATCTGACTCCTCTGTACACTCATCTCTCTGACAGTGGTCAGACTCAGGGACTCAGCTCTCAATACCCACCCAGCCCTAGTTATTCCGACATGGAGCCAAACCTCAATACCTTTTTGGTGATGGCCAGAATCAGCCCATAGCAGCGGGTATTGGAAACTGTACCGAAAGGTGTCATCCAATGTCTGTATTTGTACTCTTCTTTGCTTATAGTTTGTTTAGACAATGAATGTTTGATGAGTTTGGCTTCTTTTGTGAAATAAAAATAAGGGGTTTGTAGAAATTTTTTTTATTTTGGTATTGGTAGTGAAGCTAGTCTTGAATTGAGTTTTAAAACACATCAAAAGATAGCCAGTCAGGCAGGGCTGCAATTAACAATTACTTTCATTATCTATAAGTCTGTTTAAAGTTTGTTAAATGAATCAATATATTGCTTGGTTTTTAAATCTGATATTTCACCCAAAAGGTTTTGTAAAAACCTTCTATTTAAGTAAGCATCTCATGAACCTGTTGGAGAGATCTCTTAACTTCCAGGTTTAGGACAGCAATTCCTCACAATCGAGAAGCTGCAGCCAGA
>NW_023339873.1:17052664-17062519 GCF_004916995.1 Morone saxatilis
AATGATTGATTAGTTAACAGTTATTTTATTTTTGATCGGTTAATCAACTGTCTGTTTTCAGCTCTATACTTATTCAGGCGGCTCATCTTTAGTCTCCTAACTTTTTCCTGAATTGGAATTCTGTTATTCTCTCTTGGCAAGTATCTGCCCTGCTGACGTGCCCTTGAGCAAGGCATCACATCATTCCAGGTGTGGGGCTACTGTTCGGTCGTTGGCATAAGTATATGACAGAATATCTAGGTCGTGAACTTATTCCCTCAACCTGGTTCACTTCAGCAGAGAGCACTGTGGGCTGAGGATTGCTGTCTAAAACAGCCAGCTTTGGATCCAGCTGCTCAATCTAGTCACAGTCCTGACCCTAGCCCAGCCTGCATACTTGTCCAGCAAACAGGGAGAGGCGTTGCTATGAGGTTACCATGGCTGCCCACTCTCAAACGGACATTCCTGCTGTGTGTCAGAGCAGGAGGAGGAAAGCTGCGGTGCTCGTTACATCGTCAGTTCCTTATTCGGTCAAACTGTGGCTTGAACTTGCTGAGCAGCCCACCCAATTTAGAGTATGAAGTGTGTTGGGGAGGGGAAGGCACGGGCCTCCGTGTTACTAAAATTAGGCTGTGAGCAGAGACTGGGAGGACCGTGCCCAGTCTAAACAGGATCCATTGTCCTTGAATGCTGACTACTATAACTGATCTCACATCACCAGTGTAGGAATAGAAAACTTGTCTTAAATAATGATGAGAGAGCTCAAAAGTGTTTAGATTAGTCATTATGTCAGTAAATAATTGAGAAAGTGGGAGAATAAAAGAGGGAAGAGGTGGAGTTGGACAGTTTTATGTGTCTGCTCGTAAAATGTAATGGGGTTGGACTGTTAAAAGTGCGCATACCTTCAAGTGCGTACATGCCCATATTACATTTAAGCTAATTAGATAAAGCCTAGCATCATTTTCATTACTACTGAAACGTGATAAGTTGGTCATTGCATCGGTGGCTTTGTGAGCATAGTCAAAGGGTAAGTGATGAGAGGTATGACCTCACCGTGTGTGTGTCTTTGTGTGTGTTTGGAGTAGAAAGTGTTTTAAAGACCACAGGCCCCCCTCGCTGACTGTGGGCTCATTGTACTGCTAAAGGGCCACGCTGTCCTAGACACTGACTTCCAGATAACATCCGACTTTGAGCATGACTCACACCCTCCACTGGGCAGCTGTGTGTGTTTGGCATTAAATAAACAGGCATCTGTTGACTCACGGCCCGTCCATTGAGCCTAAATAAAGCTTGAGAGTCTGTTAGCCGTTGTCAGCTGTGGCTGCTTATGTGGCCCAGACGTTATTATAGCCGTTTCACATCAGGGGAAATCTGTGTTCCAATCTCTGTGAAAGATGGCGTAACCGTCTGCAAGATGTGAGTCATTTTTGACACAGGAGGCAAAATGGCAGGCTACACACTGGGCACTGTGAATGCTGCTTGTATTTGGAATTGATGGTTTGCTTCTTGGAAAAGGTCTTTGTCAACTAATGGCCTTATAAGGGCCCGGTGGAAATAATTTCTTCCTTTACTGGTGTGTTTTTATTGGGGTGTTTTTTTTTTTTTTTTTTTCCCCCTTGCTAACTGATGACGTGCCTAAAACTCTAAACAAAAAGTGCTTTGTGTTGTTGCTGTATAGAAGGTTCTCCAGAAGCTCTTTTCTGAATGTCACACTATAATAGTGGCACTCTGGAAAGTGTTAGTAGGGTGGAGGAGGACAGCGTTTGGAGGTGGGTCCTGAACCTCTTAAAACATGTTTTGTGCCATAGACCTGATTTAAGAAAAATCTTGTTTTTAATTTCTAGTTTTCATCTATCCACTCCACATTCTCTAAGGTGAAATATTATTCAGCACAATTACTGCTGCAAACAATCACATTTGGGTGCGTACAGTGAGATGTAGGGCAGCCGCTCCTGAACAGCGCAGCAGTTTATATGTCACAGGCAGAGGAAGTGCAGCTCCACCAGCATCATCACTTAAACTAAACAAAGCACCCTCTTCGGCGGGAGTAACAGGACATTTCTGGAATAGTTTCTCCCTCCTCCCCAAATGCCCCCCCCCCCCTGACTCCACAGAGGGGCCCAGGATAAGGGCAGTGGGATAAAGGGGGAAGAAGAAGAAGAGGAGGAGGAGGAGGAGGAGGAAACGAGCAATGTGCCAAACAGCCCACAGCCTCTTGCTATTTTACCTTCCGTCCACTTAAAACATGTGTATATATACCGCTTGTTCTCCTTCATGTACGTTAGCACTACCTGCGATCTCTAATTCCCTCCCTATTTCCTGTAATATCTCCCTCTCTGTAGCAGATTCAGTGTCTGTGGCAGAGAGCTGCAGAGTCTCTGCTGCAGACTCCAGAGGGTAGGAGCAGTGCCACAGCCCCAGGAACAGACTGAGAGAAAGAAAAGTGTGAAATGTCTTTCTCAGCTGCTGTGGCCTTCTTCTTGGCCACTTGAGACGGAGAATTTGCAGATGAGCTCAGCTTAAAAGCAGCTCATCGTGCTGAAGTACAGTAAACATCCTTTTGATTTACAAATGACATGGAGACGTGTGGTGTGCATTTTTGTCTTTACAGAAAGAGAGCTTACTTCAGATGGTTTACCTGTGAATTGGTAATCCCCTCCGCACTGTGTGCTCTGCTTTCGATGTCATATCTGTCTGGTCATTGCCATGGGAACAGTTGCTGTGGTGCATTGCCACCCTTGATCCAGAACTGAATGGTTCTCTGTAGGTGCAGCACTGTGGGGAAAATGGAGCAGTCATCCCACTGATGTCTTTTCTGATCCCCTAAGAATCAGCTAATGCCAGTCTAGTCTAGTAATGGCCGTGAACCACGATACCCCCGACATTTTATGGCCCAAACTATATATTTTTTTAAATGAATCATGTAAGGAAAAAAGGGGACTTTTATTTGCTGAATAAAGGCAGTGATCTAATCCAAGCTTTTCAGATATTGAATTCAGAGGGGGGGAAGAGGGAGAGGACAGCCGCAGTACAATGGGAGCCAGCAGGCAGATCAAACAGAGCCATCCCACTGGGCGTCACACAGAGGACAACAGCAGCCAGCCTGTCCCCACCAGCAAGGAGCTGCTGCACTGACTGAACAAAGTCCACTATTGAACACAGTGCATCTGAAACCTGCATCTCTGATACTAAACAAATTCAAAACTGATTTGAATCTTATTTTTATCCCCAATCCTCTTTGCAAATAGTTCTTTTATACAACAGTATTTGTGTAAAAAATATTTGTGTACATCATGTACAGCTACGCTTTGTATATCTCCTCCTGCAGGAGGTGAGACCTGCAGTGAATGGGGGGAATGAGGAGTGGCTGACACAAGAGACAGACATACATGATGTGATATTCAACCGTTTCAAAAAGGCTCTGCTACAGTAGTAGGCTGAATGAAGAAGTGCATTCCAGAGCACCGATACTTGAATGAATGACCTCCATGCTCGTCCTTGTGAAAAGATGAATACAGTGCATTCTTTTTGGGCCCGCCTTGCCTGGAGAATGGCATACCTGGTATCCACAGAGCTCTGCACCAAGTCTATGATAAAGGTTGTGATGCAGTAAAATGAAGATTTCTTTCTTTTTGACCATGAATGGAAAAAAAGCTAATGAGAACAACATTAGATTTCAGTTACACAGTAATGGTTCGTTATGTTGCCCATCTTGATTTAACTAGACATTAAATAGGTTTTCTTTGAGCAGACATTAGTATGCACTGGGCAGCATAGCAGATCTCATTAAGATACTTTGCAAAGCTCAGTTAATCAAATGAAATGCTTCATTCTGTCATCTGATGTAGAATCCAAACCTTATTTGTCCTCTGCTACATGCTTCTAACGCCATACTTGGCTGTAAGTTGAGCAAAGAGAAGGATAATTTAGAGAGTTGGAGACAGAGGGAAGAGTGTGTGACGAGGGATGGGTGGATGTTGGGAAGACGGGAGATATCCCTGACAGTTTGCAGCACCCTCCCATTAGCCTTTCTGTTCCCATCCTCCATGGAGCAATCAGACTGTTCTATCAGTATGCTTTTAAAAGAAAAGCAAATGTTGTGTTTTTCAACGTTTGAAATCTCAACACTCCTTCCCGTTTTCGGTCTGGTGCTAAACGATGAGCGTTGGTCATTAATTTGGAGGACACGCGCCGCTTCCATTGATCCCATTCCCGCCGTCACTGCTCGGTCTTGTGTTTGTGCAGTCTAGCAAAAGAGGAAACAAGAGGCCGTCCTAGTCTTAATCACTCCAGAAGTTTCCTCTTACTCTTAGACAGTAGTTCTGCAGATTAATGGAGGGGAAGTGTGCTGAAGCATTTAAGACAAGGGGGTCGGCTCTCCACTCTTCCCTCCTACTTAAGTCTTTTTCGAGGGCAGCCTGCAATGTGTATGAAAGAGTCATTGTCTGAAACGGGCCCTCTCTGGGTGAGTGCTGTAAAATGCCCCGGGCCATAAAGGTTGTGCAACAGAGATGTGATTTCTATCAAGATTGCCGGGATCTTTTTTCCTGTTTCGTTCTCAGCCATAAACCAAGTGCTATCAGTGGTCGAAAGCTGTTGCAGATGTTTTTTAAGCTGCTATCTTGTGTTTTCTGCTTTCAGTCACGTAATCTGGGAGGTTTCCACCCTGTGGTTAATGGTCTCTATAAGATAAAAGCGGGTGCTGACACTTGTATACTCAGTCTTCAGGAATGGTACCTGCAACATATTGCTGATAGTTAATCTACTCCCATCCTAACTTGCTATCTGTCTGTTTATTTAAGGCGGGGAGTGATGGAGAGAGCATCGGGAACTGCCCCTTCTCCCAGAGGCTCTTCATGATCCTGTGGCTCAAAGGAGTCGTCTTCAACGTCACCACAGTGGACCTTAAGAGGTGAGTCCTACTCCCGTTCCCCACCTTCCTCCCCCACCTCTTCTCCCTTCTCTTCCTTTTCATTGGCTGTTTTTAAACCAGGATTTAAAAAGAAATCTGCTCTTTTTCTTCCTTTGATAGCCTCCTTCAGCTTTTCTGGGCGTTTCCACAAAGGCCTCAGTGGCTCCGTAACGCTTTGATCCAGCCCCATCCCTAACACGCTCACTGCTTCCCCACTGCTTATTTGGTTTTCCCATGACCCTTTCCCAGGCCGGAGTAAATCGGAGAAAAATAAACATACAGACTCTAGAGAGGCTATTTAAGGTTGTTCACTCCGCTTACTTCCTGCCTAGATTTTGGTGGGCAGCATGTTATTTTTCACCACTGGGATCAGAAAATGGTTATCCTCTGCAATTTTGACTGCGATTTCATTTTTCCTCCCAGCTGCAAGCGAACGAGCTTTCACATGTGGATTCCAATACCAGAAGCTCCTTACCAAACCCACTATATTTTCTGTGTGTGCATGATTCATCTAAATGCTCCCTAAATGATTTTCCACTTGCTAAGGCAGGACAGGCCAGATAATTTTCAGGCATGGTTTGGTCTGGATTATATGGTCTTTCTTCGTCATGTGCGTTTGACTCAGAGATTCAGGATTTGGGATGTTTTGTTCCAAAGCATGGTTCATCCACATGGCAGCTGGCTCTTCACCGGGCGTCTCCTCCTCTGGGACATGGGGACCACTGCTTGATGACAAAACAAAACAGAGATGTACTTGATAAATGCTGAGCCTTTTTTTCTTTTTTTTTTTTCTTTACAGTTAAAAGGAAGAGGGCAGCGTCCATTGGAATAGTCATTTGGTTTTCATGCTTGTCTGCACATTAAAGGCGAGTGCATAGGTTTGGGTATATTTGCATATACAGTATTTTCCCTGTCAGAGGGCCTGGCCTGTAATATAAAACAAAGCTGATATCCTGTAAAAGGCAATGAAGGATGTCCGCCTACTTAGCAGTGTCTGTTTACCCCTCACTCCTCAAACAACCCTTTGTTCAGCCGGAGTCACTGCTTGGTGCTTTATTTTTTTCTTTCTTTCTAGAGGAACGAGTGGTTCAGGCTTTGTTTTCTCCATGCTATATAGTGTCTGTAATCATGAGTAGACATAAAATGACTGTATTGCAAAAGAAGGCGCGTGTTTGCCATATTTATGGCTGTTTTATTGTAGTAGTTAAATGGATGGAACAGTACACGTTGTTACCCCTGTAGGACATTAATATCACCTGTCACGGCCATAAGTCAAAATGTTATATCTTCTGTGGTTATGTCTTCTCTCGGGTCAAGGCTGTCGTGTTAATAATTTTTTCTGTGATGAAAGCCTCTCATTCTCAAGACAGTTTGTTACCCACTCCTCTGTTATATTGTTGGGTGAGGGTGCCACTTCCCCTTTGCATGCCAAAGAGTTGAAGTCATTTCCCATTTTTTGTGCCCTTAGATGGCTTGTACCAAAACTGGAGCCCCCATTGTGAACATCGTCCTACCAAAAACCTGGACCATTTAACAGTCTGCGCAGATAGATGTTGCTAGTTACATTAGATCAAAGAGGATTCACACTGCCTGCTGGCTTACACCAATCTATTAGGTTGTTGAGACACTGTTGTATGTTTTTGCTGTCTTTTTGCTGAAGGGATTTAAGCGTCTGGTTTCTGTGGATTTCACAAGTCAGTTGTGTTCACACTACTCCTTCAACACATGCTCATTTTTGTTTATGCGTGTGTCAGTGTCATCTGCCTGCCAGAGACATCTGGTACAAAATGTGCTGGTTTGAAGGCCGCAAAGAGAAAGGGACACAAACACTCAGAGAGACCAGTAAACACACACACAGTTAGACACAGCACTGAGCTGCAATAGTTGGAGCAGGAGAAGGGCTGGATGGCTCTAACATGTGGTGTCAAAGAGCCACAGCACTCTTAATTACTTGAACTATATAAAGTGAATATATACATTGTATTCATTTGGAAACATCAACCTAATTATGAATCTTGTGTCTCATAACTTTATGTGGAGATGAAAGCTACTTTTACTGGTTAGATCTACAAACGTGTTTATCAAAATTTTTAAATGGTTGTATTGCTTCAGTCCACTAACGTTAGTCGCACTTCTCTTCCAGGAAGCCTGCAGACCTCCAGAACCTGGCCCCGGGCACGCACCCACCCTTCATCACCTTCAACGGCGAGGTCAAAACTGACGTAAACAAGATCGAGGAGTTCCTTGAGGATGTCCTCTGCCCACCCAAGTGAGTACTTTCTCACCCTTGTGGTAATACTTTGACATACTTTAGCTCTGAACACACAGTACCGCTGTGTCAAGAGTTAGCTTTCAGATGCTCTAATTAAATTGCGACACATGCTTAAACAATAAGGCTTGCATACATATTTTTTATTGTCAACAAATTCCAAACAATGTGCCAGTCCTTTTCTTTTTCTTTTATCAATCTTAAGGCCATTTGTTTCTACTGAAACATAAATCTTCATCACAAATTGAGTCACAAAAAACTGTTTTTTAGCAAACATTACTCAAACAACTTTTTTTTGCGATGAAATAGGGCTGCACAATATGGTAAAAACATCATATTGTGATTTATTTTTGACAGATACTGCGATTAATTATGTGGCAGGATCATTTTGGCGCATCACAAATTGAATTTTCACAAAAATAATTGTTAATTATAATAATCATGATGATATGATACCTCTGCAGCACTACACTACTTCACTTCATTATAATACTGTTTTGTCACACATTTCCCTTTTTTATCAAAACATTACAGCTCTTTTCGATTTACATATTGCACATGAACATGGTAATTTGTGGACAACAGTGAAGGTCTATAGCAAAGAGAATTGTGCTATAGCAGGGTTTTGTTATACAGACAATACTACGTGCATACAGTATATGTGTTTACTCGTATGTGTGCTTCTGTGCAGGTACATCAAGCTTGGTGCAAGACACCCAGAGTCAAACACAGCTGGTATGGACATCTTTGCCAAGTTTTCAGCATACATAAAGAACTCAAAACCAGATGCAAATGAGGGTAAGTTACTTGTATCTGTGTTTGACACACGTACGCACACACGCACACATACACAGACACAGACACAGACACATATACACAAACACACACACACACACACACTAGGGTGGGTAAGCTGGTTAAGAGGAGACATCCAGAAACCTTCCATTTGTGTAGGGAGAGTTCTCTGGTTGCTAGGCGACATTGGTAGCCCTGCCCTGATTGGTGGGTTACAGCCTCGCTCACAAACACAGAGCTTTTGTTCTGCTGCCTCCTCCTGTCCTCACGCTCCCCGTCTCACCTGGTGGAGCTCTCTGGAAAACCACAGAGCAGCTATCCAGAGAATGGACTAGTGCTTCACTATCTCATCCATCCTGTTTTTGATTAATGCACCCAGGACTCTGCTGTAAGAGAGAGGTCATATCACAAACTTTCAAACTTTAACAGACAGGATTATTGGAATAATAAGAAAAATATGTAGCCTATTGTCTAAATAGATTGTGTTGCATCTGGGGTGAAAGAATTTCTGGAATTGTTTCCCTTTAAAGATCACCAAAATATAATCATTTAGTTATTCAAAAAATATTTGCTGTCATGTTTTAGTTGGCTGTTCTCCACCCTGGGAAAATATTGAACCATGGTGAGCTGGACGTGAAAGCCAAGGCTGTGTCAATAGAGTTTGAGGCTGAATCTCATGGTTCAATGATAAGTGCTCTCCAAAGCAACAGGTCAAATCTACTGTGGAACTACTGAATCGAGCCTGCAGCAACATTCACGTCATATTTTACAACAATAGGAATGGTTAATGAATAATCTATAGATGGGTGATGACAAAGGATGTGCAATCTATTGAGCTTCAGATTGTACAGGTGTTCATGATGTCTGTTTCCTGCATTTATAAGTACATGAGGGTTTGTCTCCTGATGAAATGCTGCCCCCTTGTGGTTGTCAGCATATCGGTGTAGCAGCTGAAGAAAGAGCTCTCAAGAAAAAACATGTCAATTTTATACTGTTAAAAGTAGATAATTTGCTCATACTGATTATATATTTAAAATTAACAGTTTAATACTTATCTAATATATTTTGTGTCTTTCTGCAGCTCTGGAGCGCGGGCTTCTGAAGACACTCCAGAAGCTGGATGAGTATCTTCGCTCACCACTGCCCGATGAGATTGACCACAACAGCATCGAGGACATCAAGGTCTCCAACCGCAACTTCCTTGACGGTGATGAAATGACCCTGGCTGACTGTAACCTGCTGCCCAAGCTGCATATAGTCAAGGTGAGCAAGGGAGGGCTTATGTTTCTCAAAGCTAAAATAAACCACTTTTCCTATGAGCCACTTATTTTATTCACAGGTGTTGATACAACTCTGCAGGGCTTCAACTAATAATGATTTCCGTTGTCATTTACTCTTGAAAATATAAGTATAATAATGCACAAATACACAGTCCAGAGTCCAAGTTGCCCGAAACCCCAAAGATATTTAGTTTATCATCATAGACGACAAAAAAAACTGCAAATCTTCACATTTCCAAAGCTGGAACTAGTGAATCTTTGGCTTTAACTCAACTATCAAAATGGTTTGCTGATTATGATATAAAATGAAATAAAGAGACTGGTGGAGGGTGACAGTGTTTTTGGTGACAGTCTAGCTTTGTACTGATTACATATTAGTCTTCTCAATCCTACTTCTTTAGCCTTCATCACAGTTAAGTCCTTCACAGTAGCCACTAATCATAGTATCAAGAAAAATAACACTATACCAGTTTTTATGCAATTAAATGGTTATTTACTAAGAAATTACTAAAACAGTTAAATTAGTTGAAGTGCCACGTTTTTGTTTTTTTTGTATTCCTAAGAAGTGTAATTTTGTGTGCAATGCTATTCTTTTTCATTATTTATCTTTTATAAGCTAC
>NW_023339873.1:17062632-17065146 GCF_004916995.1 Morone saxatilis
CAAATAAAGGTTTTCTTATCTAATCTTCCTGACAGATCGATTGTCACATTATATAAGTTCTGAACAAATGTAAAGTTATAGCACAAACTGAGTTTGTAAGAGCGTTTATGGTTCAGTTTAGTGAGATTTATATCTTCTCATATCTTCCTCCCAGGTGGTGGCCAAGAAGTACCGAGGCTTTGACATCCCCAAAGAGATGACTGCCATCTGGAAGTACCTCAACAACGCCTACACGCGCGAAGAGTTCACCAACACCTGCCCCAGTGACAAAGAGATTGAGATCGCCTACGGAGATGTAGCCAAGAGGCTGGTCAAATAAGCTCCTCCGTCCCCTCCATCCCTCACCCCGTAACCTCCCCCTCTACACACCCTTACACCTCCCCCTCCCCAGCACCGGGACTGATGTGCTCACTCGCGAGAAAGAAAAAACTCTGGACTTCTTTTCCTTCTCTCCTCATCTAGAGCGAACCCCAATGCATGAACCCTTCTCGATCATATTTTCCTCACGTTCTCCGATTTTTACGAAGGCCTCCTTTTAGTTGATTCAGCAAAGGTCTTTCATCATTAATTGCTTTTGTTTTTCATTTGCTGATGAATGTTGTGATGGCGAGGCGACGGAGAAGCAGCCAGACGTGTATCAGTGCTTATCAGTGTCGGGAGCCTCAACAAACACACTCCTCGATAAGTGACCTTCAAGCTGACCTTCTCTCTATGTGTAGGGAGAAGGTCACAAGCTTTTGTTAATTTTCTGTTGTCTGTCTAATACTGAAATAGCTCTTTCTAGGATTGCTATAAAAGGAACACTGAGAAGCAGTTTTTTCCCTTGTCTTTTGGCTTATTAAGAGGCATTGTAAACAGTGTTGAAGCTTCAGCGGCTTTAAGTATTTGACAGGTTTAAGTAGAAGCCGAAGCTAATCCAAACCTGAGTGGTTGACATATCAAGTGAAAGATGCTTTCTTTTAATGTTGAGCTGTTTAAAATAAATCAAAATAATTCTAAGTGCAGGTAAAGCTACCTGGTAGCCATGCTCTGATTTCCTCATTGCCTCAAATGGGCAAAAGTCTTGTAGCTCAACTCAGTAGAATTGTAGGGAATTTCATGTAACGGCTGCAGTAACAACTCAGGAAAAATCTAGCCTGAGGTCTGAGAAATATTCTACCATATGTAGCTTACAGATTTTCAAAGATGTGTAGAGTGGCTTTTTGTTAATCACCACATTGCCATTTATAAAACTGTTCATTTAGACTCACTGAGCAGCACATTAAACACATAAACATCTTTCTTATGAAGCATGAAGGAAAGTCCTCACTTTGGTCGTGCTGACAGTAGCGGTAGTTTGGATTACTCATGGCGGACCAAAAAGAGGCACATTATTCTGGTCTAACTGTGGATAGGATGACTCCGGCTATGTAAACAAGTGAAGTCAAAAAAAGAAAAGAAAAAGGAAACCACACACTCACTGTTTCCTTCTCCATCATGTACTGGAATGACTACACCAACGTGCAGTCAGGCACCAAGAAAGGTGACACTAAAGATATTTATGACAAAACAAACCAAGAGGAGTAGCAATGAAACGAATACCTGGTCGAATTTCACTTTCTCTTCTGTATGTAGATTGATCTCTAAGGTAGTGAATGTATGTTATGATACAGTAGCTCCAAAAGTGCTTTAGTGCGGATAAAGCAAAAACTGTTTTGTTTTCTCCCATTTGCCATGTTTCTCAGACATTTGTCATGAAACAAATTTGATTAAAAAAAAAAAAAGGAATTGTAAATATTTGTTTTGATTGCTCGGAATTCAATGTGTACATTTTATACATGTCATCTGAATTTTGAGGAAAATGGGCCATTTCTTGCCTGCTTGGATTCTAATTCTAGACAAACCATATCCTCTTTGCCTTAGTTGTTTTCCCTCTGCGGATGTTTTGCACGAAGGTTTTTCAGAGAGCATTTCATTACAACATGAGTGTGATGTTGTACAAAGAAAATATCCAAGCTATGTCATGGCTTTTTTTTTAACAATATTGACTGAATTGAAATAAACTTCTTATTGGCACTCTGACTTGTGTTTTTGTATAAACCTTCAGTGTTAATACACATCTGTCTTGTCATTTACTGTAAAAAATTGCCTTTGCCTTAAACGTTTTTAGATTGCTGTTCATGTCCTATAACAATCAGAGCAAGTTCCCCTTCAAATTTAAAAAGGATATTGGATGACGGTCCATGTTATCTATATGTAGTCCTTAACGTCTTTACTCTTAAAGGTGGGTTGAAGGTTGAAGGTTATTTATCTGACAAAAAAAATCTAAATATTAGGCTCTAATTACTTGTTTTTTCCAAAGCTTTCAACCATATCCTGTTACCTTCCATAGTTGTCATGGAGATGATAAATGACCAATTACATCACCTAAGGAAGACCATGAGAATAAGTTGGACACTGAGCTAAAATGTTTTGTCCAAATGCTTTACAGTTAGTTTCAGAGCTCTCATCTTTGGATTTGCAATTCAATTGCAA
>NW_023339873.1:17065252-17066252 GCF_004916995.1 Morone saxatilis
GAGTGACTTAGAAGCTTCATGAATTCTGATATAACATTTCAAACTGAAGTTTCATTGTCACAAATCTGCTATGTATCAGTTTAGGACCAATTATGAACAATATGTAATATTTAGTTTAATTTAATCTGTGTGAGTTGTACAGGGGAAAATCCTTATTGGACATTTTTACCTGTAGTGTCAACACAGGCCAAGTATCCCATGGATGCACCTGGGGATATTGAGGGGGGCCTCTAAGAGCTCCCTGGCAAAAAGAAAAGAAAATCTAATTTTGCTATAATTTCACTCTTCAAATTTACATTGAATAAAGAAACTAATGTAGGGGGTGTTTTGTGGAATCTTTGGACTCCTGTACTAAATCATCTGCATTAAACATGACATATTGGGTTGGGTTGCTTCACACTCTATTTCTTAATCTATCTGGACGTCACTGAAATACAGAAAACTTTGGGAACCTCTGCGCCGAAGTATGTTTGTTTACAGCTCTCCGTTTCCAAGGAATGTCTCATGTGGGTGTCCAACCGCTGTGGGCTCCACCTCCTCCTGAAGACACCCTCTGGCTGTCAGCTTGATGATGTTTTTCAGCCAATTCCCTACTGTTCTGAAGCACAAACAAGTCTATTCTGCAGGGCCGATTGCAGCCAAAGTTTCGCAAGAGAAGGGGAAAAAAAGGTGTGGGGGCGTACAGTTTTTGGAGGCTCTCCAGATCATTAAAGTGTCATGTTTCAGCCCCACACATTCTCTACTCCCTTACTGGTGAACACTGAGACACGGTCTCCACTTGTACTTCTCAGGGAGGAAATCCACCCAGACGCAAACAGACAGACTTATGTGTGTATGTGTGTCAGTGTGAGGTAAGAGAAAACACAACAAGGCTGGCTATCATTCAGACCACACACTCATTACAAGCAGGGTGAGTGTATTAGTGTAATTGGGTAATGAAGGTGAGGCCAGGAGGGGCTGTGCATTGTTTCTCAAACATGTTGAGTGTGTGTGTGTGTGT
>NW_023339873.1:17066303-17067731 GCF_004916995.1 Morone saxatilis
TGTGTGTGTGTGTGTGAAGAGCAGGCTATATCACACACCATGAGAGGGAGCCAACAAGTCAGCTAAGCTATGAACACACAGAGGTTACAGTCACAGATGTTTCCCTGGATTTGTCTTTGTTAGTAATGAGGGAAATGTGTAGCCACTAAGTGTATGAGAGCTATTTCTTCACCTTTGATATACATTTTTGCCATGTTGTTTACTTTAACAGGCAAATTAATCCGCTGTGTGTTTTTCACTACTAAATATCTCTGGAGCCTTTTCTGTTTGGCATTGACTCTTTCTCTGCAGTGCCAGTTCAGTTTGCAGGTTTTACACAACACCCATTTATACAGCTGGCTAAATATTTACTCTGGTAAAGTAGCTCGCTCAAGGGTACACAGTGATATCCCTGCTGGGTTTTGGACCTACAATGTGTGAAAAAGCTTCTTTGCATATGGACTCTGTGCACCTGACATTTGATGTGGCTACATACTCATTGCTTTGTATTTGGTGCTGATTGACAGCACACTGGCCTAGATGTAGAAAAAAGAATATTCAGATTCTCTCAGTTGGAGAAGAATAATCTATATTATGCAAATATATATTTGTTTCTGCCTGTAAGATTCCATTCATACACATTAACTAAACTCTTATAGTTACAGGTTTAAACTAAATGTTTTTTTCACTCCCAGTTATCAAAGTTCTCTGCAAGGTCTGCCATTATCAATTTAAAAGATATAAGCCACCAGTAGCCTTGAGGCCAGGCTTTATAGTGGTTTTAAAGGGAGCTAGACAGGAGGCTGTCAAGTATCTTTGATTTTTAAAGATGGATGAATTGGTTTTAAGAGATAATTTAATTCAGTAATTCACAAAAAAACACTAATATTGAGGAAACATCTAGCAGGGTCCAGACCTTCAGGTTAGGGACCAAAGGCTTACAGCACATGTGGCTATTAACATAATGATAATCGTGTGGTCATGAAAGTATTTATTTCCTATTTTTCTGTTACAGCATTCAGCCAATTAAAATTAAAATGAGGAAACATGTATGTGATGTAACGCAGCCAGAAGCCCAGCTTGCGCTTCATGGCACACCTTGAAGCAAAATAAAACGTTTGTAGCTGTCCAAACACAGTGTAAAACAGCACACTTGTGTAACTTGTAAATTAACTAATAACATTAATAGTGGCTGTATTCCACTCAGGTGTGCCAGTGTAAGAGTTTAGGTATTGTACATGCTGGCTCAGCGGAAGGCCACTGGCACACCTGAATGGAACCAAACCATAATTAATGTTATTAGTTCCAACCAGAAGTCACAGGCCTAATGTTTCTAATATGTCTCTCCATCGGCGGCCTGTTCGTTTTAGAATACATTTTGAGATTTTACTCATCACTTTTGAAGAATGTCTACATATCAGAAATGTTGGGGGCGTGATATTACTTTTT
>NW_023339873.1:17067826-17068084 GCF_004916995.1 Morone saxatilis
TTGTATTGCTTTTTACTGGTTTTATTCTTTTTCATTTCTATTTATGTATAATAAAATTTTGAGTTTTGAATTTTTGTGTCACTTGTTTTAATTTGATCCTAACTTTAACTTTAATTTAGTCTTGCTTTTGTTTGTTTGTTGTTGCATCCTGCTTTTGCTTTGTCTGTCAAAGCACTTTATAAACTATGTTTTTAATGGTGCTGTATAAATGAAGTTTTTCTTATTATTATTATGATTATTATTGTTATTGTTATTGTT
>NW_023339873.1:17068184-17078758 GCF_004916995.1 Morone saxatilis
ATGCTTTGTGTGATGTTTTATATATCAGTTGTTTTTAAATTAGAGAAAAAAGATAAGGTGCTGCTGAAATGAAGGTGAGCAGGAGGGGCTGTGCATTGTTTCTCAAACATGTTGAGTGTGTGTGTGTGTGTGTGTGTGTGTGTGTGTGTGTGTGTTGTGTGTGTGGTGTGTGTGTGGTGTGTTGTGTGTGTGTTGTTGTGTGTGTGTGAAGAGCAGGCTATATCACACACCCATGAGAGGGAGCCAACAAGTCAGCTAAAGCTATGACACACCAGAGGTTACAGTCACAGATGTTTCCCTGGATTTGTCTTTGTTAGTAATGAGGGAAATGTGTGCCACTAAAGTTGTATGAGAGCTTATCTTCCACTTTGATATACATTTTGGCCAAATGTTGTTTACTTTACAGGAAATTATCCGCTGTGTGTTTTTCACTACTAAATAGTCTCTGGAGCCTTTTCTGTTTGGCATTGACTTTTCTCTGCAGTAGCAGTTCAGTTTGCATGTTTTACACAACACCATTTATCAGCTGGCCTAAATATTTACTCTGGTAAAGTAGCCGCTCAAGGGTACACAGTGATATCCCTGCTGGGTTTTGGACCTACAATGTGTGAAGCTTTGATTTGCATATGGACTCTGTGCACCTGACATTTGATGTGCTACATACTCATTGCTGTTGTATTTGGTGCTGATTGACAGCACACTGGCCTAAGATGTAGAAAAGAATATTCAGATTCTCTCCAGTTGGAGAAGAATATCTATATTATGCAAATATATATTTGTTTCTGCCTGTAAGATTCCATTCATACACATTAACTAAACTCTTATAGTTTACAGTTTAAACTAAAATGTTTTTTTTCACTCCCAGTTATAAAGTTCCTCTGCAAGGTCTGACATTATCAATTTCAAAAATATAAGCCACCAAGTAGCCTTGAGCCAGGCTTTATGTGGTTTTAAAGGGAGCTAGACAGGAGGCTGTCAAGTATCTTTGATTTTTAAAGAATGGATGAATTGGTTTTAAGAGATAAATTTAATTCAGTAATTCACAAAAAGCACTAATTTGAGGAAACATCTAGCAGGGTCCAGACCTTCAGGTTAGGGACCAAAGGCTTACGGATAACAGCACTGTGGCTATTAACATAAATGTATCTGTGTCATGGTATTTATTTCTATTTTTCAGTTAAGGCATTCAGCATTTAAAAGAGGAACAATGTATGTGTGAATGTTAAGCCGCAGAAGCCCCAGCTTGCGCTTTCATGGCACACCCTGAAGCAATAAAACGTGTGTGTAGCTTGTCCAAACCAGTGTAGAAACAGCACACTTGTGTACTTGTAATTAATAAAACATTAATATGGTGTATTCCACTCAGGTTGTGCAGTGTAAGAGTTTAGGTTTTGTACAGCTTGGCGCAAGCCCTGCCCTGAATGGACCAAAAATTAATAATGTTTAGTTCAGATCACAGCGCCTAATTTTCTAATATTCCTCTCCATCGGCGGCCTGTTCGTTTAGAATAATTTTTGAGATTTACTTCATCTACTTGAAGATGTGTCTTATCATATCAGTATAATGTTGGGGTGATACTTTTTTTAATATCAGTTCTTTAAAAAAAATAACAATTTGTGTAGACTTGTTTTTATGTAGATGTCCTGTTTTTTGTTGCTCGTCCTTATGAAGTATTGTTTTATGGTTTTTATTCTTTTTCATTTCTATTTTATTATATATTGAGTTTTGAATTTTGTTGTGTCCACTTGTTTTTAATTTGTCCTAACTTTTTTAATATTAGCTTGCTTTTGTTTGTTTGTTGGTTGCATCCTGTTTTTGCTTTGTCTGTCAAAGCACTTTATAAACTATGTTTTTAATGGTGCTGTATAAATGAAGTTTTTCTTATTATTATTATGATTATTATTGTCATTGTTATTGTTATTATTATTATTATTATTATTATTAGTAGTAGTAGTAGTATTACCATGTTGACTAGTGAGAAAGATAAGATCACTTAAAAGAAAGAATTATAATTGCATGTTGTAATTGAATAGTCAATATTAGAAATGAGCTGTTTTGTGGCCACAGGTGTGAACCAGCGGGTATTTAACCACAGCTAATGAGCCAATCAGGAGCCAGCAGCGGAGGAGAAAACACAGCTAGCTTGGCACAGACCACACGACGTGTTGTGTTGTTGTTGTTGTTTTTAGATAGCTGTAAAGTAAATTTCTGTCACACTACAGTGCTGTAGACCTCACAGCCTCCATAATGCTTCCCATACTCTTGTATCTGCTCCTTACATCTTCAGCAACGTTAGACTTGATTCAGAAAACATGTTGGCATCAGCTCCTTTAAATACTGGTCGTCTGTGACTCGTTAGCAGGAGCGCCGAGGGTATGTTGATCCTCCAGCAAGGTGTGTTTTTCTTGCCAAACTTCTTCTCGTCGTACAAGCTGTCATTGGCCCATCATTCTGTATGTCTTTCTTGGCAGCAGCACAGGTTTTGTCTGGTGGCATACAGTTACTCATGAAAAGGCCCGTATACTCTGATAGCTCTGAAGAAAACACATCAGTATGCTGAGAGTGATGCAGAGTGGCACACTGGAGGGAAAGCATGAAACCCGAGAATATTCCTTTTATTTTTGATATGTGTCTAAATGGTTTTCAAATGCAATGAATCTCAATAGTTTGGTCATTTATCCGGTGTCAAGAGTAGGATAGATGGTTCATGTGTTTTTAAAGGTTCACCCACATTACAAAAGCTATGTTTTCTGTAGTGTAGTCACTCCAATACAATGCTCAGGACAAGAATTTCATTTAAAAATCACACATAAAAACCACCACAGCTAACATAAACTTCTATAAACTTTGCCCCTTGTTGCTTGCCTTCATTGGCAAAACCAAAGTAAGTCCTACATTTAAAATATTACTTGAGTAAAAGTACCTATTTATTATCAAAATGTACGTAATTATGAAGGGTAAGTACTCATGATACTGAAAATAAACCCTGTGAGAAGAGTTGTACTATTATACGGTATGTTATATTATTGGTGTTTTAAGTGTTTTAAACATGTAGTTTCATATTCAACAGTGGAAAGTTCCTCAAATTCAGCACAGTGAGGAAAATGTACTCACATTCCACTACTGGTGAATTGTTTTCATAGTGAAACTAATACGGGTTAAAAATGTAGAAAACATGTTCCACTGATTACCCAGATAAACAGGGATATTGTTCCTGGAAAGACATGTTTAAATGTAGTTTTTCTCTGAGTACATTTAAAATTTAAAACCCATCCCTTGTATTGAGGTAGAAGCAGATATCTCAAAAACTGGGCGAAGAAAACCAAAACTTCAGTGTTTACAAGGCTGCATACCCTACGTACAGGTGAGTGAGAAAATGTGTTAATTTGCAATTTGGGTGAACTGACCCTTTAATTGCAGATGACCGCAGTTTCAAAGGTGGTCAATCTCAATTAAAGGGAAGGCTACATACTGTTCCTTCAGTGTGTGTCCTTTTTAAGAGGCTGTCTTCCATTGGAGGCACACTGCCTCTGCGACAAACACTGTCACTCATTATTTGAACACTGTAAGGGGTCTAACGTTACCATGCAAGATGAGTTCATAGTGGAGTTCATTGTAGCATCAGCCACCCCATCAACTCCCAGACCACCAAGTAACAGCCCAGCTTATCTGCCCCGCTCCAGTGCCCGCAGTCAACCAGTCAGGGTGGGTTTTGTGTGCTCACATTGTTTATTTTAGCCCTCATTAAAATGTGGTGGGGGTGGCTTTCTCTCTCCAGGGCTCGGCGGCTACTGTGGTGGGGAGATAGGGGACTGTGGTGGACCCCCTTGGGCGGCCCACAAAAAGCTGCCTCAACCCCTTCCCCTGCTTGCCACTCACCCCATCTGGGTCCTGCAGTCACACCCTGTGGCAGAGCTGCGGTTAACTGCGGCTGTTGACTGGTAAAGAGGCACAGTGAGGGTTTAAGGATAGAAGTAGGAAAGGGTGCCTTTCACTACAATCACCACTAGAGGGCACTCAGCCACAGTGAGCTAGCTGGCAGTGACTATTCTCCCAGGAGTTGGTTCTTATCTTCTTTACATGGTCAGCACTTTTTCACAGGAAGCATGAGGGAACTTTGTGTGTGTGTGTGTGTGTGTGTGTGTGTGTGCAAGGGATAACGAGACATGTGGGTCTTAAAGTAAGTGCTTTAAAAGAGAAAAAGGGGCAACTATGAGCCCTTGTCAGCTGTGTACTTGAAAGACACCTTGTGACGTCAGGTACTTCATGCCTCCAGGAGCTTTTGTCCAAGTTGTTTAGTCTCTTTATGAGACTACAATAGTGGCCTGTTTTATTTTGTCTGTGACGGGAAAAACTATTAGACATAAAAGACTCTGCTCTGTCAGCAGCCACACCCCCACCGTAGCTCCACACACAGGAAGATTTACCTTGCAGTTTATGTTACGTTAGTGTGTCAAAGCCTGCGGCAAATATCTGTCTGGTATGCGGTGAATTATTGCTACATGTGTGCGCTTGTGCACGAGTGTAATACTACATTACATCTATATGTGTGTGTTTTCATAACCAAACCATACTCCTGTTGTTCCCTTTTAAAAGGAATCAGGAAATGTCTGTTGGGTGTGCTGATAGTCCCAGGTGTATGTGTGTGTGTGTGTGTGTGTGTGTGTGTGCATGAGAGACAGTGTGCGTGAACGTCTTTGTGCTAAAGTGAACTAGCAGGTTCCCTTTCAGAGCCATATAGCACATCTAGGGGGAGAGAGGAGGAGGGCTTTGAAGTTTTGGTTCTGCCATCCGTCTCCAGCCCGCTGGCTTTCTTTTCATGCCAACCACTGCAGAGTCCAGGCCTGTAAAAGAGAAACGCCCCAACTGGCTCCACCCTGCCATGTCGCCATGGTGAAATGACAACAGACTATACTCACGTGCCCTTATGACAGTGAAACTCCTCTCTGTTTTGATTTTGGCTTTTGTTCTGTCTGTGCTGTCTGTCAGAAGCAGCTGAAGTGCACAACCAGGATGCCAGACATCAGAATACAATAGAATCCACTGAGCCTGAGAAGCCTGAAGCGAAAGGCAATTAGGTTGCAGCCGACATTAATGGAAGTATCCAATCTGCCCACGCTGCAGGTGCTGGCCCTCCGTCCCTGCTTTCTCTCTGATCTAAACCAAAGTGTCTCCTTTACTCGCCAGCAGCTAAAGAGGATGCTATGACATTCAGCTTTAACACTGGAGGAGGAAAGGAGGAGGAGGAGGAGAATGAGGGGAGATATATTGATTGCCCTTAGCTGCTCCTTCAGAGCCTGTGCATGGTTTGTGTTGGCTAAGCCCTCTAGCCTAATGGCTTTTAGACTTCCATTATGTCGTTGCAGGCAGCGTGGTTTAAGTAAGTAACAAAAGGCTCTGTCAGAATGCTTTAAGCTTTAATAAGACAGTTAGTGTTACTTCTACAGCCTGTCAGCTCATCAGGAACGCACAAGTCGAGATCACAAAGCCAAAAGGCTCATTTACTGTCGTGATTTTGAGCGTTTCTTTGGCCACGCTGTTTTGGGTAAGCCCCGAGCCAGATTAGCTTGTAGACTTTTGGGAATTAGTTCGATTGAGCAGTGAAAGCTGTGGCCCACTCACCCCGTAAACTTGCAATGTCCCTGGATGTGTGTGCAGTAAAAGCCCCGTCTCTGCACTGAAGTGAAGAAGTGCCAAGAGTTCTGAACGTTTGTATGGTCCACTTAACGAGGAGAGACCTATGACTCGATACTGGGAAAGGGGTTCAGTAGGAATGGGGTTAGAAATGCATCGTTTGGCAACCGAACCACAGGCCTCGACTGCCATGAAAGGCAGATTCTGTTGGGTTTTTTGGGAGTTTTTTTTTGTTGTTGAGTTATTTTCTGGTACAGCTTCTAAAGCCATCTTGTTTTTATAAAAGTTGTTTATTAGGAGCAAGGTCCTTCTCTTTTGCAGAGAAAGGCGCTGTGGTCTACACTGTTTCAAATCACTGTAACCGTTGGGTAGGTCTGGCTTTCATGGTGCGCACACTGGCATTTCGATATGCAGAGAGGCTGTATGTTTATGGGTTGACACATATGCCCAAATACATATGCATATACACTCAATTCTCCAATTGTATTTAACACATGAGCCCCGATCAATTTGGTTTGATTTGTTTTTTCACCAGTCTGCGTGTGTGCGTGTGCTGCTGCACTGACCCATTTTGCCCAACAAACTCCTCTGCTCTCGGGATATTGTGTGGTGTGTTTCCCCCTGGTCTGTCTGTCTTTAATGCCACTGTGTCCCTGCAAGCCCTCAAAGTCCTGGGCTTTAATGCATCGGTTACCGTATTTTTCCATCGACTTGACTGTCGCTTGCCGGGAAAGCTGCACGTTGTGTGTATGTGCGTGCGTGCACTTGTGCCATTTTTGGAAGCGTCCCTGTGTTCTCTCTGCACCAGCGCTCGAGCTACGGAAGCCTCCTGGGTCCGTTTCTCCTGCGGCTGGACCACATACCCCAGAATCTTGCTTTGGTTGGAAGCGTCTGTGTTTCTTTCCAGCCATCGTAAAGAAGACAAACTCCTCTACTGTCTGCCCATCCTATATTAACAGGCTGTGTTTGGCCCTGGACTCACCATAACAGGTCCGCTCTGGGTTGCCGCTGGTTACAGTAAAAATCAACACCTCCTCTACCCCAGACTGAGAATTTTCAATGTGTAGATCCAGTTTCCCCCACACGCACTTGGCCTGCTCAGCATATAGAACTAAACTCTCTCACCTTCAAGGGCCTCTAACCGTAACCTCCAAGGGCCGTTAATTAGTTTGAAACCTGTAAGTTTCAGTCTCACTACCTTGCTTGGTAGACTAGATTCAATTTGATAATAGACACCTCCCCTACTTTAATCTATATTCTGTCGCCATCAGTGCCACCTGAGGCATATCTCAGAGCTGCTCCTAGACCGGCTTCTTATTGGGTGGCTGCTCTCTGGTCTGCCAACCAAGCAGGAAACAATAGAAGGCCAGAACAATGAGCTGGCTGCAGATCAGTAGGGGCCTGCTTGGCCTCTCCCAGACGCTACGTCTTATTTCCTTTTTGATTACTCACGCCTGCCTGATGAGCGGCACACTCACACTCCTCTCTGTCTGCCTGCCCGTGAGAGAAATCACAAAGAAAAGACTTTTGTAGGAGACTGGTTTTGATTTGGAGGCTGGAATGCCTTTGTGATAATGTCGCAAGATTTTTTTTGGCAGATGTGAATGTGTGTGAGACAAAAGGAGAAAAGTTTCTGGTGGGGGGGAGTTTTGATGTGTATATGCTCATGAGTCAAACACATTCAGGTATCAGAAACTATATGAATATTGTGTGGTTGAGTGTGTTGGTGTGCTTTTCTGTGCTGATTTATGTCCGTTTCCACTGATGGGCCTCCAGGATCTGCCCATAAACAGCCTTTAAACGGGGGAATAGTAGTGCTGCCACTGAAGTCCAAACTGTATTGCCACCCAAGCGTGCAGATCGCCTGCTGTGGGCTGAGTCCCCTTTGCGTGGCCCTCACTAGCTCCCACCACTGCTTGTTACCCACCCCCCCGTCACCACCAGGCCGGAGGTAGGAAATCAAACCAATTACGGTTGTATTTAAAGAAAATTGGAGCAGGGCCGGAAAAGTGGGGGCATTTCCAAAAACCACAAAAAGAAAACTGCAGGGCCACTCTTTGGTAAAATACAGGGTGACTGTAGAGCAGAGTAGAATGGCATGTCTCAGAAAACGCAAGGAGAGATTTCTTGTTTGATTTACAGTATATGCAATAAATATCTATCTAAATAACACATCCAGACGCAGTCGTATACCAACTAAACGTCCAACAAAAAAGCTAACGGCTATCATTCCTCTAGGTGTCCTCAATAATCTGTTCCTGTGTCCGTCTCAGTGAGTGAGATTGATGGGTTTTTCTCCCTGGTGGACCTGTTTGATGGATGGTTTTTAAGGACTGACTCTGTTTATGTTCAGGTCTGCCGTGCCCTGCTGCGAGTGGCCTGCCAGAACGCCGCACCTCATAACGTGGCTGAATACGCCAAGACGCCCAAATCCTCCTTGGCTCGCTCTGCTGCTGCAGCCCCTGCTGAGGTACAGTATAGGGCCTCTCATAAAGCACAAACACCTGTAGGCTTCAAACTGGGGGAGGATAAAGTATTTGTGTGCATGTGCATGATCTGTTTGGCCAGAGTGTGTCACAGTCTGAGGCCATCTTTACAGCCAAAAAGTTTGTCAGGGATCAGTGTTGTAATTGCCACCCCCTGATCTGATGTAGTCTCTCTGTTTTACCTCTCTCCCCCTGTCTCTCTGTGATCCTCCTCCTCGCTGTCATCTCTCAGGAAAACCCCCTCATTACCGGGCCCTGGGTTAGGGTTAGGGTGAATGCTTCATTTTCCAACCCCCCCCACAGGCCCTCTTTGTTCCACAGGCCATTTGGCTGTTATATTTCAGCACTTAAAAGCAATTATTCCTAAATATGAATGCTCCTTAACAGACGTCTCCAGACAATCAAAAGATATATTCCTTCCTTCATCTTCCTCTCTGCCTCATGGGCAAAAACAAAAGGAGGAGAAATCAAGAAACAACAACACAAACCACCCACACCAAACACAATGATATTCCTTTGTCTGTGCAGGTGCATGCACAGAAAAGAATAACACACACACACACACACACACACGCACACAAACTGTTTACTTCACACACACACACCATAAAGCGTGTAAGATGATCTCCCATTAAGGATGAAAACAAACCAGTGAGTGGGAGGTGTCCCCTGAGGAAGTCCACAGTCACTATAGTGGAACCATGGAACCATGGGAACTGGTTAGCAGAGGCCTGCAGGGCAGCCACGGCCAGACATGGGGGTGTGTAACAGTGCCACACACACACACACACACACACAGTACACTGCGGACTGGAGACAGAAACACCAAAGAAATGGCTGTTAGTCACCTCACCTGTCTAACAATAACAATAGCTTACGTTTTATTGGGTGTTAGCAGTAGCTTGATTTATTCAGACTCGGCTTTGATTGTCTCGGCGTTTACAATCAAAGTGCCAAAAAAATAGCAACAACAATAAAACTGACTGTTTGGGAAAGAGTGATGATAAAAGAAAATGACAACACATTTCTGTGAAGTTCTTCTGTTTAGTGACACTCGAGAGGATGAAGGAAAAGATGTTATTAATGTTGTCGCTCTGTAGAACAGTTTATGGGTTGTAGAGGAGGCTGGAGGTCTGTGGTGCTTCAGCGGTTTTCACTGATTTCTTTACAGCCACATGAGCCCTTACTGGTGAAAGGATATTAGTCATCTGGATTGGTGGCCTTTCCCAGAATTACTTTTACTTTTAGAAGGACATAGCAACAAACAACTGGAGGCATACATTGATCTGACTTTGCTGCCTCCATAGTAGATAGTGGGAACAAGAAAGGAAGGAACGATGTTAGCTTTTAATGACCATTTATGTTCCCACATGATCCAAAACAGACTCGAGCAATCATCCTCATTTTACTCACTACTTGCGTACATGGATGAAAAAAGTAAGGCAGATAGAAAGATAGAAAGTGTGTGTGTGAACCGCCAATTTAGCGCGTTCCCCTGCTTGAGCAGGAAGTGAACAGAGACCTGGTCCACAGGGATCCCCGTTTCCCCTTCTTGCCTTCTCCATTCCCCCCCAACTCAGGACTCCACCGTGATGGGGGAGAGCCTGGCAGGGAGCTACAGTGTGTGGTGTTTGTGCTCTGTGTGTGTATGTGTGTATGTTAATTTCCTGTTTTATAGAGGAAGCAGTGTTCGCATGTACAGATCGTTATTCAGATTTTGTCTGTGAGAAAAAAAAAAGATTGTGTCAATTCTCATGAATTTGTATGGGAAACAACTAGCATTGTTTCTGGGAAGCTGCCCTACTCTCAGTAAAAACATATTTTGCTCCGCTTGTAAAGTGCAAATGCAATGTCTAAATCAAACTCTGAAAAGCATTTCATTTCATTATTCCAGTCAACGAAAAATCCTAAAACACTACCAGCTATTATCCTCTCATATCAAATGTTCTACTTTCTTTCCTTAACTAACTAATCAAATTAAGGCCAGATTGGTTAGACACAGAAAGCTGCGGTCATTATGCAATGACAAGAATCTGCATCCAAGCCATTAGGGCATCTAAATGAAAGTTAGCTGCTGTGGTCTCAGCCAGAATACCCTCTAACCATGGTCTGGGCCACAGGTCCACCATGCAGTGGTCCGTTGGGTTTCAACAGAAATGTATAATGGCCCTTTTCTGGTTTTGACTCATTTACAGGTCTTGGTTTCCGATGACGTGATAAGTGGGGAAGGACGACTCAGTTCAGCAGAAGATTGTTTAGAACGTTGTCACTTATCAGCACTATCAGGAAGCTTCTTTGTATGACTGTTTGTCAGGTACTGATTCTTCGAATTGCTACTGCAAATAAATATCCTACAAGCTACGCAGTCTAGAAATCTCATTTAAAATAATTTCTAAATTAGTGGGATGGGAAAATAAGAGAGGATTTCTCGCTTCCAATAGAAAGCAGTTCACA
>NW_023339873.1:17078789-17100159 GCF_004916995.1 Morone saxatilis
CTTTTCTTGAAATAGGTAAAGGTGCACTGGAAATAACTGTTAACATCTTACATTCTTATTAGAGAATGGCATTCAAACTTATTTCAGAGAGAGTGTTAACTTAATATTTTTTTTTTTATATATAAAAGACCAGTGTGTGGGATCTCCTAAATGTTAAACACTGGCCCTTTAAGGCTGCAACTAACAATTATTCTTATATTTCATTTATCCTTAATTTTAATCATTTAATCTAGATGCACTATATCGTTGATTATTTGATTAATTGTTTAATTTATACAATCTCAGAAAATAGTGAAAATACACAATTTCTTAAAATCAAAGTAACATGTTAAAATTGTTTGTTTTGTCCAACTAATAGTTTAAAACTATTAAAAATCCTAATAATTGAGAAGCTGCAACCAGAGAACAGTTTCTTGAAAAATGACAGTCAATTATAAAAATAGATGCTGATTAATTAAGTCAATTGTCTTATCAATTAATAGACTCTTTAACTATGTTAATCTTAAACATTGTGTGTGTAGTTGTGTATCTCACAGCGACGCTGATCATCTGACATTCAATGTTTTAGGGTCACACAGCAACTCTGTCTCACACGCGATGGTGACCTTAGCTTTATGGTGGCAGCTCTCTTGATCGACCAGATAGTGAAACTGTTTCTGCGAGAGCGTCTTGTAAGCATTCAGCGATCCTCTGGGTCTGAGCGGGAACCGAGTCCTAGCCCCGTGGAGAGGTGCTCCACTGTGGGAACTGGAAGCTGCCTGGTGTGTCGCAAACACAGAGCGGTCTCTGTAGACCCAACATGGATGAGAAACTACCTTCACTGGGATCCCTATGAACTGGGAGAACCCTCTTTCTCTCTCTCTTCATCTCTCCCTCTCCATGTCAGCAAGGCAGCACTAGTCGTCAGTGTGAGAACGGTTGCATCACAGCTCTCGCGGTTTCTTAGCCCCTGGCCCCTGTGTTTCTCGGTCAATCTGTGGGAACCCTGATTTTGGACGGCAGCCTCTGTTCCCACCACCAGTCTGGTTAGAAAATAGACTTCTGGTCATGTACCAGGCACCCAAACCGAGCCGGTTCTAGCCCGCTCCTTCTCACGGGTTTGGGGGAGGAGAGGTCAGCGGCTGCAGAAGAGGCCCTAATGGGTTTCGTATGCAGGTACCGCAGAAGCGACACGGGATACTGTGCTCATGAGAAATGAGAGGGTTTTAACGATTCTGTGCTCTTTCCAAAACACTCCCTCTCTCCCCTCTCTCTCTGTTTTTCTCTGTCTTCTGCATTTCTCCCTCTCTGTCTGCCTCTCATTTAAATTTATAAATAGTGCTTTAATCTTTCTCATCTTCCTGATTAATTGAAGATAAAGTTGTGTGAAGGACAAGGCTTGGTTTTGTTACAAGAAAAATCAAAAGACGTTCAAACGAATGATTGACTTGAGTAGTAGTTTTTCTTCAATGATTCTCATTGTTTTAGTTTTTCTTCCCAGTGACGTTCACAATCATGCCTCCAGTTCTCTTTATATTTCATCCACTTAAAATGCAATTTTCTGTGTCGTCTTATAAACCAATTCATCATGCCTTCGACTACAATTGCATCCAGACGAGAAGCCTCATCCAGGAAAACGTTTCCCCTTCTTTCCTGGAGAGTTACAATTTTCGGAAGAAGAACAGCATAGCGGGAACAGGGGAGAAGATGAAAAAAGCAGCTCCAGCTTATGTACGTCCATGACAAAGAGATGGAGCCAGATGAGAGCTCCTCTGCTCCCCACATGTGGACGAGAGAGTCAGGTCTCACAGAGTGTGTGAAGACAGCTGGAAAATTCCCCTGAGCCTGGCCTAATTGAAAGCTTATCATCTTCTCTTTGTGCTTCCTGAGCGGTGGGGGATCAGCGAGGAACGACGCAGAGAGCAAACTCTGTGATGAGACCTGGAGGAAATAGTCGGGAATGCTTAAGACGGTGCAGATCTGTCATACACTCACACTGTGGGGCTCAGGCTGAGGGTGGTGTGAGATCTGTCAGCAGGGGATTGTGTGTGTGTGAGTTTCACTGTGCGTGTGTGGAAATGCTTTGAGTGTGCAGAGTTAATTGAATACAGTGTGTATCAAGGCTGCGTGTGTGCGTCCTGAGGCTTTGTTGTTCTGCCAACACTGCCCCCATAGAAGGCCTGAAGCAGACAGCAGCAGCCATACAGAAGGAAAGAAAGGACAGAATTGAATGAGAAGAAAGGATAAAAGAGTTGAGGAGTATAGACACAGGACAGTATAAACAGGGAAAATAAAAGAATAATTTGAAGAAGAAAAACAAAGCATTTAGAAGTGAAAGCCCTTTCATGGTACATCAACAGGTGGCATTAGTTTAAGAGTGAGGAATTGTGGGTATTGTATTTCAGGTTAACCACATTAGACATCTGAAATCAGACCACCCCACAAGGTAGCATCTCAAGTGTTTAATCTTGTGGCTCGGCATCAAATGGGCCAAACAGATGCCATCAGCGCCGCATAAATTAACAACCACATAGCTGGTAAAAAAGACGGCCGACATTCCAAACTTCTCCTGTATTGTTTTTAACAAGTGACAACTTGCCGACGTGCGCTAACATGGAGGCTGCCAGGGCGGTGTTGGATTCCTGAGCTGCGTTTTATTTACACTCTGGGTACCACCGTGTTGACAGCTGAGGCATTTTCAAACCCATGAGAAGTACGGGGTAATTGCCAATGAGAGTCTCACTAATGGAAGAGAAGACGATAATTATTAAAGGAGGTTATTGGGAAAGAACTACCAATGAACTGCCAGGGCTGTGAGACTGAGGCAGTGGCATGTGTGGCATTTACTGTATGAGGCTCAAGAAGAAGAACAGAATTTTGGATCAGAATGTGCTGGCATGAAATTGGGTCCCATGAACTTTTATGGTGTGTTTTTTTTTTTGTCCTGCTCATTTGTCAGCTGATGTGATGGTGTCTGGGTTTCTGGAGGTGAATTATACCCTGTGCCTCCATGTTTAACGTTTTCACTCTCAACACCTCCCCCTGTTGAACCATAAAAAGACCTCAAAATCCAGACTTTTGAGCATTGAGTTTCAAAATTAGAGAACTCTTACGGTATGCAATTGTTTTTATAGTAAAGTGAATAATGTAGAAGAATGTGGCCATAAATACTCAACCTAAATCTACCTCTAAGCTAAAAGAAAAATTATGTGTTGTTATAACTCTCGCCTGGAGCTTTGTTAATTAATTTTTTTCTTTTAAGTCACTGCAATGAAATAAACAGTGGTTGTGAAGACAAAAGTGAGACACATGTTTTTTAATTAAAATGATTAAAAACTACATTATCCGCAAACTTTACAAGCACTCAATAAGGAAGCATTAACGATATCATTACATACATAGATGAGATTCTTAAATTAACATATCAGTTTCAGATGTACATGCTTTGAGCATAAAGAGAAATGAAAGGAGCAAGATGAATTAACATTTTGTTATATGAAAAGGAAAAGGGGCAACATGTAAAAAGAAAACAAAAGGAAAAAGTAATATTGTGCTCTTTAATCCAATATACAATAAAATACAACTCACTTGTACATTTTGGCTTCCTAGTTTTGCATAAAGAATGATAGAAATCAGTCAAGACATGATGGATTTGCCACACATCTTTTCCATCATTGACATCCTTGACAGTATTACAGGCAAGTTGTGAAGATCTTTGGTTTTTCTTTTAAGGAACCACACAAATATAAATACACATGTGGTTTCTCTAGCTGCATGATTTTTGCCCATAATAAAGTAAGATCATCTATCGCATAAAGGCTCCAGAGGAGAGAGCAGGGAATCACGCTTTTCCTCTAAATCAAAGGGAGATAGGAATGAGACATTGTTACCGATTGTGAACAAACGAGGAATAAGGCAGAGGGTCTCTACAAAACCACTTGCATAACTTATTTTTTTTACCTGAGCTGCAAATGCAAGCCTTTTTGGATCACTATTCACTATGAAATTAAATGTCACTGCAACTAAATACCCATCTTTCAGACTCTTTCATGACTGCTTCCCTCTTGTGGAAGACTAGTCTAGTAGATATTAGACACCTGATACCTGCTGTAAATGACTATACACATCTCATAGCCAGATGATCTGTGCAGGCGTATGAATTATTGGCAGAGCCGTGAGCCCCTGGCACTGATGATCAGTAAATTAGACCAGAAAAGACAGAATCAGGGCCATAAAGGCTTCAAAGCACTCACTGATTATACAGAACAAAGGGACAAGGGAAAGTTTTTTGCATAACTGCCCTTGGTGTTGGTAAGAAGATACCACTCTGACTCCCTTCCTCCTTCTATCCCTTCATCCTCACACTTTTCCTCCTCCAGGGATAGAGGGATCACATGTATAACTGTAGGGGAAAGGCCCTCCGGACAGGGGGAATGTGCACACACACACCTGTGGTACAGGAATGTGTGTGTGTTTGTGTGTGTCTAATCATAAAATTATTAATTACTTAATGAAGAATTTGGTAAGAGGACACTTTGATTGTATTCAAGAAATATATGTTAAGGAATATTTCATATTTAGTTCGGCAGAGTTTCAGATATTAGTAAATACATAACCAAAAAAGAGAAATGAAAGTTCAAACATAGTGCAAAAATTAAGCAAATGGCTTACTTACGCAGAAAGGCAATTTGGAAATTGTTTAAAAGATTACGGTTCTAGATACACCATCTCACTAACAGAATCTGTTGGGCGTGGTTCATAAGGAATAAAAGTTTTTAGTGCATCAAAGCTACATTGGAAGACAAAACTATTACATTAAAGGTTTTGGTTTTTATAATTTAGTAGCAATATATTACACAAATTCCAAATTTATACTTAACAACAAAATATGGCATATATACTGTATATATATATATGTATATATATATAAAAGGAAAGGTAGAAATGCTTAAGGATTTCGAGTATATGCGCACATTTCCTCACAATTTGGCTCAAATAAATATCAAAAGTAAACCGTGTCATCCAGTTCAAAAAATACCAGACTAGGACTTTTTTTCAGAAAAGGGCATGAGTAAGAAATCTAAAAAAAACAGTAAAGAGTAGACACAACAGGACTTAAATATTCCTGCAGAAAAAGATAAACACTCCTCTGTGTTAGTCTTTTACATTCCTCAAAACATCAGCCATTGTCCTGTTGTAACTGGATACAATGATGACACAGCAAAGGAGAATTCATTTCTTAAACACGTGAGTCCTCACAAATAAAATGCTTGTCTCTCAGCGATTGTGTTGAAACATCCACTGCATACCGTAGCACCAAAGGCTAATGTGTTCATTTGGATAATAAATTAGGCAATAAGGTTCTGCATAAGTACTGTGAGCACATGACAGACCCATGGATGCAACTGAAGATGTTTTCACAACTGACAACAACATTTCTTGTAATATTAAAATTTTTACAGAAATTAAAGCTTAGAAGGACCGATTGCTACAGCAGTGCAGCCATGCCTTGGAAGGATGTTGGAGTCACTCGGGGAGCAAACATCCGGTCCGACTGCTCTTCTCCACCTACCAAGTGAGTTGGATCAGTCTGAACATTTGATGAATGTCTGCTGTGGTTTTTCAGTTCATCGGCTGTACTGATTGATCATACCGCCATTGTCTTTTTGTCTTTAACGAGAACCTGTTTACACCAAACAAGTGATGCTGAAAGGTTACTATGGCTTTTCTGGTTTTACCCTCACATCTATTTACAGTTCAGCCGAACATAATCTCACCTTTTATGGCTTTTATAGTCCTTTTAAGAGTATATGTTTTAGCACAGTGCAGGAGTTCACTCAAAATGTACAAAATACATGGAAGTCTTGAGAGTTGAACGCAGAAAGTCTTTAAAGCGAGTGCCGGAGAAATAAAAGACAAACATGCAGCATTTCTCTTTTTTTTGTTTGGTTTTTTTTAACTTTCAGTGTTTTTTGTTCATCGTCCTCTTTACTTTTCCTCCCTCACTTCTCCTGCACCCCTTGATAGTCTAGCTGTCTGTCAGTCAGTAAGGCCTCCAGACGGACTCATCCAAACGGCCCGAGGCGCTCATGGCAGTGGGGGAGTTGCTGTGGCTGCCATCGGCCTCTACGCCTTCGCTCTGGGTGTTCAGGCCCGGGTTCATCAGGCTGTTGGTACCTCCGGCGCCCGTGGCCCCCGAGCAGGACAGCAAGCGGGTGGGGGAGCGCTCGCCCCCGGTGTTCCCCGGCGCCACCATGGAGAACTGGTAGGATCCAGAGCCTGTGCCGTAATACAGGTAGGAGTTGGATTGGAAGTTCTGGGATTGGTTGTTTGAGTAGGGGGGTGGCAGGTAGGTGTGGTATCTAGAAGAGGCTGGCATGCTGAGGCCACTGATGCCAGTGCTGGAGGTGTTGGCGGAGTATGGGAAGGCCCCAGGATAGTGCATGCGGGGGTCTGAGAAGCGAGGGTCAGTCAGCGGCGACAGAGACGGAAAGGTGGTCCTCTGTTGGAAGAGATCTGTAGTCCCTGTTGGCAAAAACAAAGACACAAAAGGTTGGAAAGAGTCAACAAACATTCATCCATGAATGAAAACTGCTGGTGTGATTATGAAACAAGGGGCTCAGAGATTTTTCATTTTCTATTATACTAAAAAACGACCCTCGTCTACAGAACAGAAAACTTCCCCAAACCCCCAACTCCAAGCTCAGATTTCTTGCGATATGTCTGTCCATGGAAATGTTTGCTCAAAGTAATGAACTGAGACATTTTTTTGCTTAATAACAGTCATCAAACACTGACAGCACATCATCCCACAGCCCTGTGCACAAGACTGAAGTTATGAAAAGGCCCCCTTGCCACGGCCCTCCTACCACTCCTTCAAAAGCAGAGCAACATACTGTATTCTGTCTTTCTCAGAGCAATGAAAAGAGGCATTGTCAGTGCTGAGGGGTGCTTTGAATAAACACCGACGGCTTGTTGTGCTGTTGCGCAACTCATCATAAATCATACTTGGGCGACAGAGGCAGAGACCACCATCAGAGACAGACAGAGAGACAGAGAAGGAAAATAAAAAAGGAAAGAGGGAAGGAAGGAAGAGAAACAAAGAAAAAAGAGTGTTTCTGTGTGAATATCCGCTAAACTAATGTGTATCACAGTCCAGTCCAGGACCTGTCAGAGTTAACTGCTAAATGTAATCTCACAGGTAACAGAGCACTGTGAACCCAGCTGTTTGGACTTCAATTTCACTGCACACTTTCTAATTTATTCAGCTGACAAAAGGGAAATAAAAATATCACTCAAGGGTTTGACTTGGCAGTTTGGTTCTCTGAGATTTGGGGCCGCTACTGTCACCAAGTTAGTTCCTTAAGTCAAACACCACATTGCCCCTCTCACTTAACTGAGGAGTATTGTTGGCTGATCTTACATCCTGAACTTCGGATATGAACCCATTCACAGTTCTGCAGTAGGACTTTTCTACGCCACCTACTGTAGTATTTGGGTTTGGGGCCTGGCACAGAGACAATTATGTTCCATATTTCTGCTGTATTATGTAAGTTAGAAGGTAATCCGTTTTATGAGCACCAAGTCACTGAGGCAATGCTTAGTAAACCTATATTGTAGTTAGTAGTTTTGCACTGGCAGTGTCGGCACCCTGCAATATAATTTGAATTAGAGGTGTCTCGAATCTTGAAAATGTCTTGTCTGGCAAGTCAAGCATGTCGAGTCTTAACTGTTTTATAATTAAATATCATGACACTCAGATAAGTTAAGCAAGGAAGCCAGGCCAAAATACTCTAGAGCTGTAAACGCCCTTAACCTGGTTGTATGCCATAGTGACTAGAGAGAGTTCCTCATACCTGATGTCAACATACAGTATGCTCCGTCCACACCTGCTGCTCTTACACACACACTCATACGCTCACACACACCTCAGTCCATGGTTATTTGTTTGTCCGCATGTGGCTTTCATGGGTCCAATGTGCCCACATGACTGCAAGTGTAAAATGTGGATTTGGATGGCAGAGAAAAGAGAGCTTGTATTTGTGAAATAGCAAGCGTTTGCACGCCACAGCCCTGAGGGGGGAGAATGCCAAACTTGCGTGCCACAGTCTTGTTGAAATGTCTTTTCCCTATGTCTGGAGAACTGGGTCCATTTTCAGCTACAAAAAAATCTGTTCCTTTGCAATTTCCATGGCCTCTGCTATACTTTTTTTTTCAACAACACATTTCTGCAGTTGAATTTCCTCTTCTTTTTGGGATGAGGGAGTTTGGTGGTGGTAGGGGGGCTGTTTCTTTTTCCAGAGTCTACCAGGCACCGGAGTCGGGCTGCATATCTGATTTCACGCGAGGAAAATCCAAGCCTTCAGCTGCTGTTGATTCGGGTGAAGTGGAGTCGGCCCACTAATTCCTACCGGACTCCCAAAAAGTCTCTCTCTCTCGCTCTCTCTCTCTCTCTCTCTCTCTCTTTGTCTGTCCCTTCATCTCTTTCTGTCTGTGCTAAATTTAGGCTTCAGCGTGAGGCTGGGGAGGGGTTGTGTGGCATGGGGACTTGATTGCCCTCGCTGCTGCCGCCCACCCCGCACATGATCTCCATTTAATTGGAGTTGGTGGAAACGTGTTGGCTAAACTGCGGTGGGGATCGACTCCTGTGTTCTGTCAGGGGAAACTGGACTGGACACTTATCACAACACCTTAATGGGCTTGTGCAGTATCAAGCTCTTGGCTCTGAGCCTGCTACCACCTTAAACCCTCTACAGCACAGTAGCTCCCTCTGGAGGAGAGGGCTGAACAAACTGTTTTGTAATTGAGAAGCAAAGTTGTGCAGTCTGCTTTTTCTCCTTCTTAACCATGTTGCATACCTTACTGCATCCCCACCCTCCCCCACCCAGTATAAGTACAGGCTTCGCTGTTGTGGCTGTGGTAACCGTGGTGTATCTTTGGCAGAGAGGGTCTTCCTAACTGAGCCTAGTAGTAGCTGCCTGTAACCTCTGTGGCCCAAAACCACACATGATCTCCATTAGGCTCATCTGAAATGTGTTGACTAAATTGCAGGGACAGGAGAGGGGATGGACCCCAGAGGGCTAGCTGGCACAGTCTGCTGTCTGTGATGTTCCCAGTCTATGAAGCGGGTAGCTGGGAATCAGGGCTTTTATAGAGAACATAGTGTTCCAGCCTTCTCTTTCCTTCTCTAGCTTTGAAGCATAGCGCCACTCACTTATTTAATTCTGCAACACCAAGGGTGGAGTCCTCCTCCTTTCTGCTTAGCTCCAGTAGTCCACTAGTCCACAGTCAAGCGTGTAACCCAGATATGACAGGAGGTTTGCCTTATTTGCGTATGGGAGAAACTGATTTTGGTTGTTAACATAAGGGCAAGTTTGAGGCGGTCATGTCCATGTGTGTAATTGTGCACAGAGTTATGTGTGTCTATGCGTGTGTTGTCCGCATGTGGTGGCTGGCAATGGGGAGATGCAAATCCAGGCGCTCACCTGTGAAATGTTTACTCAGGCTTGATGCAAACTGTGACGGCCAGTGCCCAGGGAATGGTGTCTCAGGCAAATAAGTGGAGGGAAGGGAAAGAGAGAGAGAAAACCCCAGGCTCGTCCAGCTACGCTACGTAAAGACACTCCATGCTGTGTGCAGTAAGACTGTTTTTAATCTATCATTAAAAAAACAAACATTGATGCACTGCAACTCCTTCTAGAGGTAGAGAGCTTCTCTTTGATTTCTTGGCTGGTTTGGGTGGTTTTAACAGTGGATGCCATGAACATGAGCAGTCATTGTTGATAACAGGGTGATAATGACAAAGCAACACCACGCCAGGGCAGAACTGCTGACGCACGGGGCCAAAGAATAGGAGACCCAAATGAACACAAATGATCTCCAGGTGTTTTTTTAAGCAGCAAGGCTTTGGGGCCGGAGCATCATGTCGAATGCAAATGATAATCACCTCTGTACTGTGGCACCATGGTCAACAGCCCCAAAGCCTCATCCATGTTTGGCACTTTTTCATGTGAGCACAGAGGATTTTGCATGTCCTCAACTTGTGACATGCAGTACAAGCAAAGGTAAAGGAAGTTTGTGATTACAGAAAACCTGAGATTTTCCTAATGCATCAACAAACTAGGTGACATAATTAATATGTTTGTTAAGTAAATCCTTTTCTATGAGAGATATGATACTTCCTTGTGAAGCCAGTGTCATGGTGTGTGTTTTGCTGACCCTAGACCATGTATACTGTTATTGTTAGGATAAAGGTGTATGAAAAGTAGCATCATCATTTATTACACTTACACATATATCTCTGTCGCATTGTCTTTACTGTCTAGATGTCCTGGCATTTTAAGTTTAGGCTGTAAGGTCTTAAACATATGCTTTTACTAACCATCACTGACAACCACATTTTTCACACCATCATAATTGTCTTGGTCTGCAGTAAATCTCTTGCTAGAAAATGCCTTGCAGCAGTAAGATTGGTAAATATGTAATTCTCAATATTCTGCTTCGGGCTTTGAATTGCAAAAAAGAGAAACGTCTTTTTGTTCTTTCTTCCGTGTGTGTGTCCTCATCACAGTGTGAGTGGATGACTCAGCATGTCTGGTGTGATGTGGTGGTTTTTTGGTAGGGGATGGATAGGAGACTGAGGGGGCTGTTAGACAGCAGCAAAGATCCAAATCCCCAAGAAACAAATGAAAGAAAGACGGAGTGGGAGGGAAGGAAGAGGAAGGCAGGCAGGGTGGTGGCGTTCTAGGAATGTTCTGGGGTGTTGTAGAGCCCTACGGGCATAACGAAACAGACTCCAAAATTGTCACAACGAATGGCACACCCTGTGTTATGCCCGCCTTTCTCGCTTCTCCTCCTCAGTATTGTTTGTTTCAATTTGAAAGGCTGTCAGAGTGTCTCCTAATTAGAATGAATTAGTTTAGAAAGATGTGCGATTTGAAAGGTGTGAACTGTCTTTGGCGGTCCAAAGTATCTCAATTATCTCCTCTGAGCCTGTTTTCTTAGTAATTAAGGCCATTGCTTATTATTGACGTCACCCCTCATGTTGCTTGTTGATTGGGCCACACATTATGATAATGTCTCAGCAACCAGCAAACACCCATGACAACACTTTCCCAGATATGCATGTAGACGCACTTTCTTCATATTCAGATCGGGGTCAAATTAGGAAAGCCAGGCATTATGCGAGGAAAGTTAAAAAGAAAGGGTAGCCCAGATCATAGTTAGAGATCTGTGTAATCTAGTCAAATAGTGGGCATAGAAGGGCATTGCAATGTCTTACCTGGCCATGGTCTCAGGTCCTCCTCCACCTTGCACGTCTTCAGAGCGGGGGCGTCCATTTGCTCCTGCCACAGTGCTGGTTTAACACACAATGGGAACAATAGGTTGAATTCAAGGACAACACTTGAATCTGCTTATAAGAAATATGTCAGTGGAGGAATTGTGTCTGTGCAGGAATGTGTAATTTTAGTATTTTGTGGAATGCAGACAAATGTGTGGGTTGTATATGTGTACAGGGTGAGGAAGTCAGACTGTGCCATAGAAATCTAAAGCATGACCCAAAAAAACTTTTCATGACAGACTTGTCAAAACTGTCTTGACATCTGGCGGTTTGGAGATGTGTCTTCCTGTCACAGGTTGGCCCCTGCTGACTGAGCAGTGAAGACTGGGAAGAGGAGGGGTGGTTTTCTCACCACAGTGAGACCAGGCTTGGAAAAACATGCTTGATGGGTGCATGGGAGATATTTTTGGGTCTTTTAGGCGAGACACTGGAGGGGCAGCGGAGACCTGTGAAGTGCAGGACACTCGCTAGCCTGTCCAGCCAAGCTGTCAGCAGGCGAAGGAGGGTCAAGGACCTACTGGCCCAACGCGTGGGACCCTGCTTCACACTCAGCGGCCACACCGCAGGAGGGGTGACACAAACAGGGTCTGTTTGCTCTAGGTCTGAGACGGTGCAGTTGTTACAAGAGAACTTGCACGGAGCTCTGTGGACATGGGCAGTCTCAGCACAGAAGTACAAGTCTACATGCCTTTCAACAGTGTTAGATATTGTTAAAAACAGTTTTCCTCAAATATACATACATATTTTCATCATAAACTCCACATTATATTACCACATTCTTTCTCATGGTGCTCTACTTTTAATAACAGCCATGTGGTATCACTATGACTCTGCTCTCCGCTGTTGAGATACCGCAATATAGTAAACTCCTAACCTCCTGTAGTGGCAATTAGGACTTAGAAGGATGCCAGAAGCAGAGAGGGGGGCAGTGGCGCTGGGCTGTTCACCTATAGCCACACTGGGCTCAGCATGTGTAAGATCTGTGCTTCCCCTGGAGCTCCTCCATTTCCTTTGCAAAGGCCCAAATCAGCACTCAGTCACTGAGAGGTCCTGCACTATGGCTCACAATGGCAAATTCTTACACATAAATGGCCTTATTCAGAAAGGCTTCCAAGCAGCTGGTGCGATTCGCTCAAGAAAATAAACATTTCCTTCAAATATTTTGATTGGCCAGCAGACAACGTCAATATGAGAGGCACAGATTACCCCTGTTAATAAGAGGACCAACCCCCTGGGCGGAGTTGAGGAGAGGGGAAGGCAGGGGCTGAAATGGGAAGAAGCGGCGACTGCGTCACTAATAAGAAGCTTTGGGGTGGTGCCAGTGTAGTTTTGGGGAGGACACAAATAAACACATGCACTGCTTTTGAAGTGCATGTGTAGATGAAAGAGCCAAAATGGCATCCATCCCCGTGACTCCGGATCCAGCAACGCCTCTGAGACATGTAATGCGCCTGCCGTAATGAAGCGTGTCATTGAGACACAGTGAATGCCGGTCCTTGTGCTGGCTTCCTGTTTCGCTTAGGCCTTAGGCGTCGCAACGGGGAGAGAATGTGAGAGAGCAAGCAAGAGAGAAAGAAAGACGCCAGCGAGGAAAGGAGAGAGAAAGAGAGCGTGTTAGAGAGGGGAGGAACACGGCCTTGGCTCAGCTATGTGGGACATTTGATATGTCTTTTGAGCCCTCACTTATAACGTGAGCAAAAACAAACACATGGGCTGAAAAATCCTATGTTCTCTTTGAGAGCTCGTCGTCCTCCCACCCCTGCCCTCTCCCCAGACTCAATAGAGACTGTTCATGGCACATATGTAGTTTCTGTAATTGCTGAAATGTAAAACGCAGCCTGACTCTGATGTGAAATTATAACTTACACAAACAGTTGAGTCTGGTTAAAAAAGAACTTGCTCTCACTTCTCTTTTTCTTTCTTTTCTTTTTTTCACCAAGGAGGCGGCTTCAAAAGATTCTTTTTTTTTGTTGAAGAACAAAAACATTTTCAGTTTGAATTATTCATCTCAGGGTCACAAAAAGAGAGTAACCACAAGTGAAGCTTTCAGGCACCATAACAAATAAACTCCGTGGCGGCCATTGACATATTATGTAAATAGTGGAGTGCAGAAGTAAAACAGAGTGTCTAAAGGACTGGTCCAGATTCCTGCTCGTTTTGGTTGTATTGGCCTCAGAGGGCCAGCTTCCTGCTTGGGTTTGGCAGAAATCAGCATGAAACCCAACTAGTGTGACGGCTACACTCAAAAGTCCACACCACAGCTACCTGACGGTGCTAATTTCCTGTCTCGCTCTTGCTTCTAATTGGCTGATCATGTCATTCTGGATGTGTGAATTAGTGTGAGCCTCTCGGCCGCGGCAGTAGCAGAGTGCCGCCTCGAACCTGGGGGGCCAGCCAGCTTGTTTATGTGGAGTAAACAGTGTGGTCACTGTGGACGAGGCGGGAGGGGCACGGCTGCTTTGGGCTGGTCCTCCATCAAACAGGACTTTCTCAAGTTTAAGTCCAGTCCAGAGAGGCCACAGCCTGAACATACTAAACAAGAGGGCCAACGCACAGCTGCAACAGATGTGTGCCAGTTGTGCAAGAGGAAGTACCAACATTTGTGTCATTAATAGAAAATGCTTTGCTTTTTTTTAAATTACAATCTGCAGGATGGATGCTGAGTACATTTCAAAAATGAAGATTGTAATATGTTTTTTCTGCAAGATCCGACTGACATTTTTAATAACATCACCACATGGGTCACACATTCAGACAGTCAGGCACACACTCACATTCACAAAGACACACACACACTTTTGGGCCCTCATCAAAGCATTGAGCACTTGACTTGATGGCGGAACGTTATGCTAGTATCTGATATTCATCTTCAGAGAGGAACACACAGGTGTTGGAACAAATAACATGTTAAACGATACCACCTCAAAAGTGCCAGGACTTTTTGGATGATTAAATTGCTGCTGTATTTCTTTTTCCCCCCCCCCTCTCTTACTGTTAAAACACATTTAAGTTAAAAGAGCCTCTTTCGTCTCGGCTGTCTGTTAGAGGCTGTGCCAGGGGCTTGTTGAGTTTTGTCTGCATTTAAAATGGAACAAGGTAAAAGTGGAATCCGTGCTCCACTTTGCACTTGGAGGAAAATCTAATTTTCTATCATCTATTTGCTTTACTTAAGAGTGGAAAGAACTTTGCATATATTATAAATGCAATGTCACGGTTAGATGTTAAAGGATGAATGACATTCTGTATCAGAAGAAAGAAAAAAACTGCCACCCACAGACACATAGAGTATACACATGTACCTCAGTTGAGGTTTTGAAAACCAGAATAACAATTTAGTACTTGATTGTCTGAGTGTCAGATTTGCCCGACTACATTAGTTGAACCACGCATTTTCAACCACACACACACACACACTCGCACTCCCTCCACCCTGGCTGAGAATCATTCCACACGTCTACCAGGCTTACCTGTGGCCACAGAAGAACAAAAACAAGCAGCGAATGCAGCGTCTGCCAGCGTGCAAGAATCCTGTCACTGCATGCACTGTAATGAGCTCTTAATTACCCTGTCTGTCTGGGGCACTAACAGAGAACTTGCAACACTAGCACAGAGTTGTGTATGTGTGTGTTTTGTATTTTCAATGTGCCTATGGTGCAATTGTCTGTGTGTGTGATTTAAGAAACCAGGGCAGCATTGAGCAGATGTCTGGAGACACGTCCTGTTGACAGGAAAACTGAGACAGTATTTCATAGCTCAGACAACAAAATGAAGCAAGGAGGCTTTAGGAGGAGATGACACTGTATTTTCTTATTTAGTCGTCTTCAAGGGGAAAATGCAAGGTTCCAGCCCCGGATAATGGAAAACATCTTTTGTAACAGCGAGACGGGAATCCATTTAATTATAACGTGTTGATGGGCGATCTATCACCCGGCAATTCTCAAACAAACAGGCCCGGGGATTTAAAGTATCTGCAAAATACAACAGTGTCTGGCAGGGCTGCCAAAAGCAGAGACGTGTGTGCTGTTGATATGTAAACACCTCCCTGTGTCTCTAAATGGGATTTATTACAACAAGTCTATTTTTGTTTGAGCTTCGCTTGTAATACTGTAGTGTTGTCTGTGCATGATTCCTACACATACGGGAGCGCTCTGTGTGATGTGCGCCGCGACATACATTTCCAGTCTACAGCTCAGACACTCCAGCAGATAGACGAGGTGGAAGGGAGACAGGCCCTCTGCTCTGTTATTTAATTATTTTACCACTCTTGCCCTGCGGTATGCCGTCATGATGGTAATACCACAGATTAAGGTGTGTGGTTTTTACAGCCCTACCCCTCGTCTGTCTCACTCACACACACTTCTTATAGACGGCCTACACTCACTGGCAGCTGTAACGTGAAGCTCAAGGCCTTTACCGTCTCTTGACAGTTCCAACTGATGTTAATGTGTTGTGTCTGCTCACAGTGTATGCACTGTACATGTGTGTGTTGCAACATCGCAGCCCTTTGAAGCCTGACAAGCCTATGACGCTCTAATTCCTGCCCTAATCCTGTGCGAGGCAGACGAGAGCAGAGCAAAGAGCTGCTCTTCGTCTGCTGTCTGGACCAAGTCTGTACACCTCTCCCTGCCGACTGGAGCCCCCCCCGTATTCAAGTCAGCCCTCAGAAACTTAAAGCTCCCACTATAAGCTTTGCTGCAGGGGGCTTTTTATTGGCAGACAACCTACACAGCTCACGCCAACCTTTAAACCATCAGAAAATTATCATCACAGTGGCTGTATTGTGTTGAGGCTCCACAGTGTTTACTTTCAGCGTAACCGGTCGGTGGTGTTTCTAAAATGGCTGACATGTTTTCACCTCGGTACAGGCTGTGCGGGGGAACAAAATCAATATCAACAGTAAGTAAGGACATGGGGGTGGGGGCCAGGGTAGATGACCCTGTGTTCCCCACAGTCAGCTGTTAGATAGGCACATACTGGTGACTCAGTGCTGGCTAAGCTAAGCACAAGGCCAAACAGTGTATGGTTGTGATACAAACTGATAGAGTTCCACCCACACACGGTCCAGAGCTTCCAAACAAGCCCTCCTGTACACAGCAACATGCTGATACAAAGGTAATGAGATTCATTAGCTAGCATGAGAACTAGAGAGTGGGTGGGAGACGAGGGCACACTATGTATGTGTGTGTGTGTTTAGCCTGCTTGCTTCCAGACATGGCATCCTGTTAAAGAGACTCTGACATATGAGAGAGAGAGTGAACACTCATCCTCAATCCGACCATCACCCCCGCAGCTGTCCACAGCACACACACATATGCATAAAACAACTCCCTCCCCTCCATCGCACCACCTCAGTCTGAGTCTCACCCCCCACGCCCCCGCACATTCGACCAGTCTGAGAGTGACGTGATTGCCAAGGTAGCGGGTGGCTGTTACATTCCTGGGGCTGTAGTGCGCGGTGTGCGGAGGCCAGCTTCAGCACCCAGGCCAAGCTCGGTTGGCAGCACCCACCATGCCACCTGGCCACAGACTCAACCCTGCACGCTGTGGGGCCCGGACCCACCAACGCAGGGCATCCGGGGACAGAACTGACATGAGCTTCCCCTCGGACAGCCAACACATATAACAGATCCCAGATTAGTGGAACAGAACTCGAAAACCCCCCATGGAGGAAACGCACATGAAGTGCTCTTGGCTTCCTTTAATGCTGGGTGAACGGCATGTACTGTTGATGTGTAACAGATTTTTATTACGGATTACTTACCCTCTGGCCAAATAAAACTGAATATGTTTGTTTTATTAAAGGAGTTGTTTATTTCTAAGTAATGGCGGTTAATGTGAGATGATTTTACAGTGTTGTGGTGATTTTGGTTATGGGGATGTTGGTTGCTTGTGGTTGTATGTATCAGTGGTCCTCACCTTGTGTGGTGCCGAGGTGGGTTTGGTGGATGGGGCGGGGATTATTGTTCACTGGGCCTATTCGCATACTCCGCTGGTAGCGCTCGATCTCAGACAGTCTGTCCGAGAACTGCATCTTCTGGGGGTCTTCTATCTTCACTCTGTGCCCTGAAAACAGCGACATGAGGAGGACGGGTAAGAGAGAAATCAAGGGCTTGCCAATTTACCACCTACACAACCAGGAAAATGGCACTTTATATTTCCAGAATTGTACAAAAATAGCAACAACAATAACAAGAGTCCTGTTGGAAAACCTTTCCTTCTCCTAAATTTCTTAATGGAGCCGGGCAGTTTGACATGCCTTGGCAAAATACTTCTCTTTGCCTGTCTAAGCTGTAATTAGTGTAAAATTGACTTGGACTGTGAAGACCATCAATATCCTCCACTCACACAGGAGGAAGTTATATAAGGGGGGAGAAAGACACTGTCACCATGTTTTCAGCTTCCAGATACAAAAATATTATTTGAATGTTAGCAGACCTTGAAATACATTGGCTAGACACTACTGTAAGTGTTACTCAAGCTGCACCTGCTGCCGCGTCATCAACAGATAACACAGATAACGACAGTGGTTGAAAATGATTGCTTTAGGAATGCTGTTTTCCCTGAACCTGCAGTCTAATAAATAAAAAAAAATTATTACTTGCTACATTAGGCATTTCTATGAACTGATGAAATGAAGTGATCTTTTCTTACCATGCTTAAAAAATAAGGAGTAGATCTACCCCCAGCAACAACCCTTCTCACAAACACCCACACACACATTCAGGTCTGACTGACACAGCACTTAGTCAGAAGGAAACACCCAGACAAGACTACCAGACCATATAGTCATCAGTTTTAAACATAACGGATAGAAAAAAGAAATAGAAAGACAGAAAGAGAGCTTTTTTATGTGTCTGTATGTGCGTGTGTGTGGGCGGGCTGGCAAGCAGGAGGTGAGAATTAACTCTGCTTAAGTGAAGCGTATCTGCTGTATCTCTTTTATCCAGATCCGGAAAACTAACCAACACACTTAGTGCCCTTATCACTTTGGTGTCCCGTTCAGGGAGATGGTAAGAAAAAAAAAACTCTGATCATGCCTTTTATGTAGACACACACATGTACGCAGACATGTACCAATACACACACACTTTACACACTCTACATGTGAACACACCTTAAATGTCAGACGTGAGTGCCGATGAGGGCTATGCCTCTAATGGGAGGAAGAGATTTTAATGTAACTATCAATGCACCAAAACTGTGTGTGAACCAGCATGTATACATTCTGTGGTTTTCTCCCTGGTATCTCTACAGAGTAGCCTAATGTGAAGTAATGGCTGGATTTGAATATTTTATCACTATATAAAGGGGGCAAGACAGACGGACCAATATGGATTTTGCCCGTCCTTTCTCTCCACTGACCCATGGGCAATATATCTTCCCTCAGAGGCTGACCCATGGGTAAAGTTTCCTCTCGTTTACCGCTCTGTCCATTTGTTTGTGCCCACCACCTCCCCTCCATCCTCTCTTTACGAACTATATAGAAATATCTAACACTGACGGCCCCCAATACACATGCATACAGGTACACAAAGGGTACGCGGGCACTGACACAATGTCTGAACACAGGCAGGCACTGAAATCAAATCTCTCCTGACCAAAATCAAAGTGCAGCATAGAATGCTGTTTTATTCACACCCACTGATCAACAGTTACGTTGCACTTTACGTGTGTGAGGAAGAAAAAGAGTCAGTCATGACTAATGTGTCTGAGCAGAGACAGCAGTTCTGTTGCTGCTCTCCAGATGTTTGTTTTCCAGAGCATTAGGACGTTGGACGCCAAAGGAAAGGAACAGTGTGTGTGTGTGTGTGTGTGTTTGATTCCACCCGCCGGCTCACCAGTTTGCTCCGTGCAGTTACTCAGGAACACATCCTGGGCGGACACACACCGACACACTCACTCTGTGATATCTCTTTTATTCACACTCACATGTGGGCCACTCTGCCATCTCTTTAAAATATGATGGAAGGAATGAAGGCCTGCATACTCACTCTCTCTTTCTCTCTCTCCTTCACACACAACACACACACACACACACACACACACACACACACACATATATACAGCGCCAGGTCCAGGCTCCATCACCCACATAGACACTGTGGCTACTGTCTGTTCCAGGCCAGAGCAGGGGCGGCCAGGGGAAGCAGCCCTCCAAATATAGCCCCTATATGTGTCCTTGTGTAGTTATTAAGAGATTTACACCACCTCAAACGGCTGAGGTCAGGGAAATGATACATCCCACTGCTCTCTGGTTGGAAAAAAAGACAGACGGCAGCAGGAAAAAAATCATAATTGGTCAGTTTTGCTGTGGCCAATGGTGGTCTAAGATGAATTGGCTGGTTCTTTAGGGATGAAAGTGATCATTCAGCTGCCCGCAAACACACACACACACACACGAGTACTAGTTGTGGATCCTGTGTCCCCTTTCCAGTTGGCAGGGACACACTGAGTTTGGTGACAAACTGTTTCAGAGCTTCCAGTAGGGGGTTTAGTGGGCTGTGAGACGGTGATTTTTGGGAGAGTGGAGGCTTTATTAAAACCAGGCCTGAAGCTTATTAACCCGGGGCCCACAGTTGCTGTTAACCACTAATCAACGGGGAGGCAGCTTGAAACTTTCTTTTTCCCCATCTCCTCTGCTTTTCTCTCTGCCATTGTCTCTTCGATGCTTATAAAAAATTAGTTTTTCATAAAAATAATGTATACTATACGTGATTTAAAGTGATTCTAAAAAATAAATCATGTGACTGTATTTCTCCGCATTTACTCTTGTTGAAAGAAAGCAGTGTTATTCAGTGTAGAAAAGTTTTTTATGACTAAATCTAAATCATTACAGTCTCTGCAACAGAGCACCAGAGAAACTTGGCCTGTATCTTCCAGTTAAACCTTGTGTTAACGCGCTCTCTTTGGCCAGTTGACCCTGCCTTTAGCCACAGTGTGTCTGCTCCGACCGCCAACATTTGACTTCTACTCTGCAAGTCCGGGGGCCAGAGGGGTGCCGGCGCTCCATGACGGCCCCATTTCAGAGGGGTTTCTGTGGTTGGATGAATATTTAATGTATCAGGGTGCACTTAGGAGAGAATGCCCTTGTTTTTCTCTCTATGATATCATAACCACAAGATAGAGCTGGGAGATGGGGGCCAATGCACACATGAGGCCTAAACAGCAGCGCTCAATACGCTCCAAGAGCTGAAATGGATGCTAAAGGTTGTAGATTTACTAGCCTCCTCTCAGAGTAGCGGCCGCATCATCTGAAAGCATTATGGAAGTCTATGAAGAACAAATAAAATGCTTGATATAAAATGTCTGGTATTAACGATGTACTGAAGGGCGATGGCTGTGTTTTGAAGAAATGGGTGTGCCGTTCTCAGCCATGCTTAGTTTTGTGTGTGTATGTGCGTGTCTTTATTTCCTGACAGTGTCATATCTTCGCTGCAGAATAACTTGAGATGTTGCTGTGCCTTTGTGCCCTGGTGCTTTGAAGAGTATGGAGACAGGTTCAAGTGTTAAGTGATGTGAGAAGTGTGAAGTTATTTTTCATGAGATTGCACCCAGCGCTCTAAGACCAGACCACATGAACGGTTAACTCCTCCAGACTTTTGCCCAGCCTTGCCTCTATAAAGCCTGTATCAGCTCAACACAGAGACAGTGTTTGCTCAGTGAGGTGACAGCCAGGCCTTAAACACCAACGCCACAGCTGAATGATCACCCAATACGACCTGTTTCCTTCCGTCATCCCCTACTTTTTCTCTACTTCTCCTCTCTTTCTCTCTGCCTCTTTGTCTCTGTCTCCATTGAAAGAAAGAAACATATGTTCCCTTCCAAAGGGAGATACATTAAACACAAGCTCTTTTTAGTAAAGGGCTGGGTGCTTTTTTAGGGGCAAAGTGAAACTCTATCTGGACGGCAAAGGGCAATACGTGCTTTGGCCTCGGCCCAAGTCTGCACTGAATATATTTGAAGTGTAAATATTTGTATTCGACGTATAAATGGACTTGATAGGCCCCTGATAACACACTAGAATTGATTTGGAGAGCAGGTATCACACTG
>NW_023339873.1:17100178-17107470 GCF_004916995.1 Morone saxatilis
CTGGACTGTAAAGTCTATGTAAGTATGCTATAGGATTACATACAAAAATGTCTAGGCAGTGTAAGAAGCATTTGTAATTCCAAAATGAAGGCTACTGTGATAGCTAGCTGATATTTTTCTCTCGGTAATAACATGTTTGAATTAACTTTCTTTTTGTGTTGATGAGTCAAGTCAAAAGTACCACAACTTTAAATGCGTCTAGCTTTCCTTTTACGTAAGGTAAGCCCATGCTCTATGCGTTAATGTGGTGAAAGTGAACCCAAGAGCAGCATCCTTATCTCTTTTGAAACCCTACAGTGAGATGTGGGGCGACAGTTGAACATATGTTGCAGCGAGGCCTACTTGCCTGCGAGCACACTTCCGTTTGCCCTCAACAGACACTGGGGATGTTTCAACATCTGTTGAGCAAAAGTCTTGTACACCTGTCTTCCTCTTCCTCCTCTCTAGCAGACCTGAACCCTCTACATTTTCGTTCCCACCCTGCTTCTTTCTGCCGCTGTTTTTTATACTTCCCTTTTCATTCTATTACTGGCATCATAGCGCAGCTCAAAAAGCATCTCTGCAGCAGTGTTTTTGGCACCGTGTTTCCCAAGGCCACCAATCACACAGTTGGGTATTTACAGTGGGACGAATCAAAGTTCTTGTTTTGAGGCTGACCCTGAAGGATGTGGGTTTTACCCTTGGCTGGTGATTGTGGCTGTCTCGTCTGGGCTTAAATGAGTTGATGCTAGCCACACGCAGACATTACACTACTTTACGCTCATTTACATAACATTCACATGACACTTTCAGAATGAATGCATGACGTTTTACAACTATATCGTTACCATAGATTAAATATACAGACTATTTATTTCTTAGGGCATAAACTAAGTGTGAGTTAAAGTCTCTGTGTTTAATGGCAGCACTGAATACAGCGGCAAAGGGGGGTTTTGTGAAAACATTCAGCTTTCAGGAGGAGGTCAGCAAAAGTTTTGGCAGGCTTATATGTGTAGTTCACCCTCTCTGACCACAGCTGGGAGATCGTCTGGTCCCTCAGGCAGATGCATCTGTCTCTCTGGGGACATCAGCAGTGTGAAAATCCCCCTTGCAGGCCTGAAAACAAGCTGCTCACAGCGGAAGTTGCTACATGAGACTGTTTGAGCAAAGAGCGCAGCCTTCCTTTTCTGATAAGGGGATAAAACTCTTTGCGTGTGTGTGTGAGAGTGTGTGTGTGAGTGTGTGTGTGTGAAACAGAAGCAGTGCTACACAAGGACAACCCTACAGCGAGGCAGGTTGAGGCAGGCATAGAGAGTGAAGGGGTAACAAAATAAGGCCCAATGCACCCGGATTCTCTAACAATACAACAAGGCCCGTAGCACATTGAGAGCAATCATCCCTCTTTTGTCCCACCATTCCATACTATTTGTATGTGTGTGTGTGTGTGTCTTCTACTCTTGATTTTAGGCGTGTTGGGGTTGATAGCAGGCCTGTTTTTCAGGCCTTTTTGGCTGCGTGCCTGCTTACTTCGTAGATTCCCCAGTGCTGCTGCTGCTGCTGCTCTGGCCTAGTCGAACACAGAAGGCCTATTTGGCTCCGGTGACAGATCATATTAAAGCAATAAGCTGCTTTGAGTGTGTTATTTTAGCTTTAATGGTGAATGGGGTTGTTGTTGCGTGTCTGTGTGCGCATGTTTGCGTGTATGTGGTAGTCAGGTTGTTCTAAGCAGTGAGGTGCTGGGGGAAAGGTGGGGGCCTCGCAAGGCTGTGGGAAAGGAAAGCAAGCTGCCGCACAGGCAGATGTGTCAAACGGCTTTGCGTTCACACCTCCGTGCATACTAGGTCACACACAATAATGTGCAACAAGCATGCATTTGCCCCTTAAACACGCACACACATACACACAAACACCGTTCCACAGAATGACAATTGATATTCCAGGTGGGTCAAAGTAAATGTGTGAAATGTGAAATGTGTGAATTTTCCACTGTGTAGGCATGCACGTATTTCACTTTCAGTACTCTCTGAGGTTATCACGTTAGTGGACTGCTGCAGTAGTGTTAAGGTTATAGAGATTGACCTCTCCTTTTCTGTGATGTTTCCAGCCTATGTTGAAAAGCCAAGGCTTCCCTCTGTGTTTACCCAGAGGATTACAACCTTTCTCCACCCTGGAAGCAAAAGAAAGATCTTGCTACACCTATTATTTGCTCACTGTTCCTAACCATTAAGACCTGAAGAAATAAATATCCAAAAACCACAGGGTGGTGGTACACAGCGTCTTTTCCAGTAACCAGCAGGTGCCTTCTTCCCACAAACCGCCCCCCGCTCCACCCCCATCCCCACTGCCCCAACACAGAAAACGGTTTATTGTCATAATGCAGCAGGGGAGAAAATATTCCTCCACTCATGGGCCATTTATTTTTCTAAATGCAGAACGGAACTTTTATTGAATTACAGCTGAAAGGTCGTAATGGCTCCCTCCTGTATGGGTCAGTGTAAATAAGGAAGAGTGAGCACACACAGAGTGGGCATTTTACTTCCCTTCATAGGTAGGTAAACAGGAAAGACGCTTGGCTGGTGAGTTTAGAGGGGAGTGTGTAGGGAGTAGGTGGAGAGACAGAGGGGGAGAGAGAGAGAGAGCTGAGTAGCGTTGTTCGCCGAGCTTGTCAGTGATTCTGAGAAAATGTCTTCTACTCACATCATCAAAGTAATTTAAAAGCGTTGTCTGGGGCCGCTGTTAATAATTCTGTAGTTCCTAGCATGTCCTGCTGTTCTATCTGGCGTCAGCAAATATAGGGTGGAAATTTTTGTCTGAGTGGAAAAAAAAGGGCATTTCACCCTGAGGCTATTGTGTGTGTCTCCGACAGTCATCAACTGGCCCGAGGAGGCGGCATCGTGCTGTTTGAAAATGTTAAACAATGTTCTTCTTTTTTCCTGTTTTTAGCAGAAACTTGTGCATTGACGCTGCAGCAACACGCTGAAGAGCAAACAGAGGCAATGAGGGGGGAAGAGAAGAAAAGTGCCAGTAATAGACTAATGGGTATATTTTCTTTGTTTATATCTCAGTTTAGTTGAGGTATTTAGACTAATTAGCTCCGCTTTCACAGGAAAGCCTAAGTACAAAAGCCTAAGTAGGATTACCAGCAGCTGTGTGCGTGTGTGTGTGTGTGTGTGTGTGTGCGTGTGTGTGTGTATGTAGCCCTCAAAGGGAGTTGGCCTCAAAGCTTCTAGATGTGGTTAAGGTGGCAACAGTGGTCAAAGAGCTTCCATCTCAGTCCTTTATTTACTCTCCCACAACAACATTTGATTATATTACAGATGCTTTCATGTCTGTCCAATCACGGTTTAATGACTCTGACAGCAACAGTGCTGCTTTCATTCATATCTAACTTAAAAACACATAAAAATGTCTTACCGAATAATTAACACTGGAGTGTGATTGGCTGTCTGTAATACGCAGACATCCTGCATGACTACCGGAGGAAACTGTCCTCATACGCCACCCATCACAAGCCTCAGACCTCAGAATGTGGTGAATGTTTTGTCCCGTCGCACAAGTTTCTCCTCTGAAATCAGTCCAAACCTATTCAATATGTACTGCTGCATTCCAGTGGATTTATCAGTTGGCCAATATTTGCTCTACTTCTAATCACTGAGGCCAAGTATGACGCGTCTGGAATGACCCCAGGGAAGAGGAACGCCACAGTCGACAGCCTCCAGTCAGGGCAGACGCCACAGACTGTTATTTCTCTGAAGAAGTCATAAAATCGTCTTTTTATCTGTTCCCATCTGTCTGTCAGTGGTATTGAGGCAAACTATCTTCTTTACCAAATCATAAATTAGGTGGTCATGAGTTTGATTGTAGAGGCTATTTGTCTGTGTGTGTGATTGTAGAGGCCACTATGTCTCCAGGTTATACATCTGGGAGTCATGGTGAGCCATTAGCAGTCAGGAAAGCACCCAGCATCAGACATGCCACTGTTTTTCCCCTCCCCTGGCACTGATACACCTGTAGGCCTTTCTTTCAAAGACACCCATCTCCATTTTCAAACATCAAAGTTGCCTTTGAGAGAGCAATTCGCAGTGAGGGCGAGCCTTTCATGTGATTTGTGGAGCATGGGCGTGGCCCGTGGGGGCCGACTTAAAGAGATGGACACACCTGGCAGGTGCATGAACTGAGCACACGCAAATGCATACGCAACAACACACATGCTATCTTTTTGTTGACTTTACAGAGAGACTGCAATATCACAGGAAAAATAACACAGCAAATGTCATTGTTTGTCTATTTGCATACTTTGTACAGTCTGTGTGCCAAATGCAAATAGAATCAACCCGCCAACTCCAACATGCACCCCGGCCACCCCAACCCCCCCACGCCCGCCATTCTCCTGCTGGAGCTGTGTGAACACACCCAGCCAAGTAAACAGAGGCAACAAAACACGACAGCACTTGTGGATGTGTGGGCCTGTGGGTGGGAAGGTGCATGAGCCCTATCTGAACATATGCAGGTATTGCATGTACACTGTGTATAATAGTGTTAGCGGTTAGGGTGTATTCATGCGTATCATTTTCAAGTCTCATCATACAAATTGCCACTTTGACCTCACTGAGGCGCCGTACAACAGGCTTCCATATCCTCAACATTCAGAAAACAACTGTGTCTCCTTTCTGTTTCCGTAACCTGCTCAACCCACAGACCTCTGGCTGGGAACAACAAAGGGTCTAAAATTTTGAGAAAAAAATTTGAGTAAATAATAAATGCCTACTAGAATCAAGTTAAACTTAATTCTGAGTTGTTGTTTTTTTTAAATTGCTTTCTGATTGTTCAGATTCAACTGTAGAATTGTTCCTTTTAACTTCAGGGTCCCACACACTTGACCTTTGAGGGTTTTCACACACAGATAGCAGCTTTGAATCTGTTCTCATATATTCACAGAAATAGATTTTTTTTTAAAACCTCAATTTCAAATAATTACCCATTCTCAGTTTTTTCCTGTATCTTCAGATCTTTTCCGCATTACTAAATGATAAATGATGATCACGTCACAACACTTTTAAAGTGAAAATAGTTTTGTTTTTTTTACATGTTCACACATTCAAATGATTCAGGCTCAAAAAGGAAGACATACACTCACCCCCCACAATGTGAAAAATTATTTCTGAACTTCATTTCACAAGCTCATTTCGACCCGTTTTTGACCCAGCCTGCTCTGTGGTGAAAATAAGCCGCTGATGTCATATATAAGTGAGGGAGTGAGGGAGTGAGAACAGCACCTAAAATATAGTCGTGGGATTAATTGGTGAGAATGATCCTGCAGGGTGCATTATGCGTGTGAGCGGTGGTGCAGAAGCATGACAGCAGCGACAGGGAGGGTCTCCACACTTACATCATCTGCTTTCCTTTTTTTGTATTTCTGTCTTTTTTAGCTCAGCATGCTCTCTCTTGTTGTTGGATGTGTTTGACATGTTGTTAAAGCTGCTGCTCGGATAGAGGTGCGTGGAGAATTTTCAGCTGCTACAGTTGCGCTTCCAGTTTTTTCTCAGCAGAAGTTTGATAATATAGTATGACAGATAGATCATTGCATAGGGGGGTTGGTGGTGGAAGGGGTTTGATGACGAATGCCGGATATGTGATGAGGAAATCAGCAGCAAGGGAGACAAAAATACTTAGTTGAACATTTAGCCTACTTTCTGTTCAGGGACAGAATGCTGTCTGTGTGTGTTTATATCCATTTATGTGTGTGTGGGCATGTGAAAATAGACAAGTGTACACATTTGTACCCGTGTGTGTCTACACACTTACTGCTGCTAAGTGTTTTCAGAAGGTATGGTGTTCTTTGTTACTCTGCCGCAGGCAAGGCACCGCTGCAGTCCTGTCCGTCAGGTTCTCCTGACTGGGATCAGTAAACATTAATAAAACCTCCTCCCCGTCTGTGCCAACTCCTGCCGTGGCTCGGCCGGCAGCCATGCAAATGCAGGCCCTACGCAAACAGCCTGTAAAGCCATGTGCAGGCCGGGCCCGCCTGCCAGCCTGTGGACAGGTGAGCACAGCGTGGCCAAGTCTGGCTTCAGGCTGTCTGCACTCTATGAATGATAAAGCTGAGATGTACAGGCAACTTTGTGCGGCATTGATGAAAACTGGGATCAAAGCAGTGTTGGAATATATAGCTGTCTCTGAGGATGAGATTTGTAATGAAAAAATGCTGTTAGTTTTATGCGTTGGCAAAAGCGCCTCTCTGCTTTGGCTCTGAACGTCGTACAGCCGATATAATGTGCTGCCTTGCGGTTTGAGAAGAATCTGATTATTTTTATGGCCCTAATAATGTCTGAATGGTAGTGTGTGTTCCTGTGCTTTGCCTGTGCCAGGGCATGACTGACATTATACTCCTAGAATGTGCTTCTTGTTTAAATATGAGAGGTCCTTTATCTCATCTTGCAAGTGATTTCTATTTTGAGGCTCCGAGTCCTTCAATACTCTAAAGTGGACTGAAAACTCATCTCAGCCTCAGATCTGACAGCTCATTCAGTCCAATATAATGAACAATATAAATGTGCTGTGTTTCAAACTGCTTATTCTATTAACTGTGATCAGCTGTTTGGATTTCCTGGTTGATGCTGGATCTGTTTTCACTGCAGAGTAACTGGATGTATTATTCATATCTCAGATAAGCTTTGACTCAGTATTTCAGTCATTTTAACATTTGCACAAATCAAACAATCTCTGGGTGCTGGGGGTTAAGCTGAAGGAGGTTCTAGTTAGTAGCCTACATATAGAAATCATATTCAGATTCTTTTTTTCAGCCCATGCAGAAGTTTATTTTCTGTCGTTCTGTGAATTTCCTCTCAGCACCGTGTAACAGAGTTTAATGCAGCCCTAAATTCCTCCTGCCCTATATTAAACTGTGTCACTTTATAGCACCCAGCGCCAGTGTAAAAGTAGCACGGCCACTCTGACGCCTCAGCTGAAGCTGTAACATGTTGACAGACAGACAGGAGACGACCTTAATGTACACAGTTATTTCAAGCTGAGACACTTTCAGATGAACACGAGAATGCATTTATGCACAGGCACACAAGTTCAGCTTTTTTTTCCCCTTTTCACTAAAGACGATCAAATTGAAACCATCCACACACACGCACACACACACACACACATACAGTGTTTATTATTATCTAGTCCCTCCCTCCTTTGCAGTCACTGTTCTCTTTAATGCCTCTGCAAATAGTGTTCAGCCTGGCAGGTGGGGTGCTGATGCCCCCTCTCTCTGTGCCCCTCGGTGCCCTCTTTGCCAGCCATACCCCCCCCCCCCC
>NW_023339873.1:17107570-17119680 GCF_004916995.1 Morone saxatilis
CCAGCCATCCCCCCCCCCCCCCCTTTATGTGGCACTTGCTACCACTCTCTCTTCTCCTGCTGTGATCTGTTTTGACTGGGCTAAATCTACCCTGTCCCAAATACCCCCCTCCACAGGCATGAGCATTAGCCACGGCTTTCCGCCTGTTCAGAGACCTCTAGAGCCATTATACAGACAATCCCACCATAGGTAGATCATGAAATCCTACCCACCTCATCCCTTCCACCTTGAGCTCACCAAAAAAAATTCCGTGCATGCAACAGCCCCCAGTCCCTGACTCATCTGAGTAACTCTACTTGCAAGCATCCCCCTCACACCAGCAGCATTAAACCACATGAGAATGTAGCTGCGGCTGAACGGTGGCGCTAACAGCTTTAGGGCAAAGGGCCTCCCTGCCAGGGCTAACAGCGGCCGGAGTCTGCCCTGTGTTAAATCAACGAGCCACTTATGTGGTTGGTCAGGTACGGCCCCTCTGACCAGCACTGGGGAAGGTAGGGGTGAGGGGTGGGTGAAGAGATGGGAAGGAGGGGGCGTCGACTGAGCTGAGCCACCTGCGGCTTGGAGACTCACTCAGCTCCTCTTAGTGGTCTTGGATTATGCCTTAATATGCTTTACAGTTTCCTCTGACTGGGCCCTTCCCTGTTCCCCTGTTGCACACACACACACACAAACCTGCGCTACTATACTTGCGAGGACAATGCACTGCCCTACATTCATTCTCTAGAGGCTTACCATAACCGCTACATACCAAACCCCAACCCTAACCTAGTCTTAATTCCAATCTTAACCCCAAAACCAAGTCTTAACCCCAAAATAAGTATAGTGAAAAAATGTTTTGCACATGTGATCGTGTGAACAGACTTTTACATTCCACAGTGTGATAAACGCATACTACACACTATCAGAAATGGTCACAGTGTTAGATTTTCATCATCTTCATATGACTCATGCAGTTGTTTTAGCATGTAGAGATACTGACACCCACCACTTTCAGAACAAGGTTTAGCTGCTTCTGACTGGGTGGCTCTGCAACATTCACACCACAATGCACTTCAGCAACAACAATAGTAGAGTTAATGGGTGTGTGAATGTGTGTGTGTGTGTGTGTGTGTGTGTGTGTGTGTGTGTTTATGTACTCACTGCGTGGTTCCCGGGGTCCATCCACGGTGACTTTAATGGCACGATGGTAGGTGGCCACTTGTGGCGGTCCGGTGAACACAGTGATGGTCAGAGTGAAGCTCTTTCCTGCAGTACAGCAACATGTCCATGAGATTTATGGAAGAATGTCATTTCACTTTATGAATGTCCTTTTTCGAGTTATCTGCAAACTATTTTTTCCTCTTGTTTGCAACAATACCTCACTTGTTCAACTTCAAATCATCACCGGCTTTTGTCCCGTTGCAGCCTCTGAATTAAGGGGGAAAAAAGAGGCAGAGACCACCTCTTTTGATGGCCTGACTGCGTATGATTTAGATTATTGAGAGAATATGTTCCAGATTGTCCAAAAGGGCTTACAGCGATAGTTTATTGTTCAACAAGGCAGGATCTTGCTCCCATCTGCATCAAAGTCCGTGCAGAGGGAGGAAGGCTGCATCATGCAGCGGGTCCGGAGCTCGTCCCCAGCTCTGAGAAAGGCATCTCTTGTTAAAATGAGACAGCGTGGGAGGAAAGACGAAAAGGAAGAATCCTTGGGTGGGGTAATTGACTACAGAAATGAAAGGTATTTGACTACTTTTTAATTAGGAGACAAGACCCATTTCCCATTCATCAGATGATAGCTATTTTATCATTAAAAAGAAATATAAAAGGCAGACAGAAAGGAGCAGAAAAGGCTCTGAGAGGGATGAAAGAAATTCCTCCTTTAGTTGAATATTTTTGTAAACAATTATTATTTTTAGTTCAGGGTTTTTTGATTAGGTTTTGATTTCTTCAGCCTAGTAATAATGTTGCTCAAAGGGCCCTTGCAATAACCACAACATCCTATCAGGCCTGTTCATGTGTGATTTTTTTTTAAAAAATTATTATTACAGCAATTAAACACAATACCCTTGATAAATATATGTATCAGGCTGTAAGCTTTTTGGTGGCGGGGATTGTTTGACAAATTGCCCCAGGACACGAATTGCGAGGTGGTTTTTCATCCATCCCTCAGATTTACACCACGAGGATAATTATTTGTATTCCCTTGGATTAAGAAAATTACAGTCACATCGCAACTGTTCACCGTGACGCAGGCCAGATGTTTCGGATGACACCCGTGGACGTCAGTTGGCAAAGTGTGGGCACTCGCCGTACCCATACCTAAATGATTCCAGATTTGCAGTTTTTTTAATCTTTGTAATAGAAAACAGAGATCAGGCCAAAATTGACAGACAAATATTTTAAACGCTATATTTTAATGGATCAGCGTTTCCTATGTGTGCGCCTGTGCAACATATTTGGTGAGCTAGACGTTTGATATTTTTTTCACATTCACTAAAAAATAATAACATGCTGTCAGTTGTCAGTCGTTACTCATCTTAGACACAGACATATGATCCATTATATTATTATAAGCGCGTTACCAAATGTTGCTGCAAATGGCATTACAAGCAGCCTTCTCTCAGTGTGTGTGTGTGTGTGTGTGTGTGTGTGTATGTATGTGTGAGAGAGAGAAAGAGAAAGAGAGAATTTCAGCTCACCTCGTCCGCTCCTGCCCACGAAGCGCAGGTCGTTGAAGCGGGCCACCTGGTTCTTCATCACGGCGGAGGCGTTCCTCAGCTCGGCCGAGTAGTTCTCGTCGTTCCCGGCCATCACGGTGACCAGAGTCCCGTCGGGGACATCACCGAGAGCCACGACCTGCACAGTAGAAAGCCGGTGGTCAAATGTAGGCTACACACTGCGCGCGTAAAACCGCATCCGGATCCCATAATATTAAACAGGAATATCTCCACAATTTCACCAGCATGTCAACAATGAACCATTACATAAATCGCATAGCTGGGAGATTTTATTAAGTAGACACCGCCTAATGTAGACTGATGACATTTAAATATAAATTATAACATTTGCGTTCATTACCTACACCTACCTATTAATGTTATTTATTTTCCTTCAAATACACGCACAAGGCTTAATATTGACACAAGACACAAATATTTATCTAGGCCTATAAAGCATCAAAATGATATAAATACAGAAAAATACAATAATAAAATATTTTAGATCATATCTATATGCTCAGACTGATTGTAATTTCAGACCTCTTAGCAACAATTTCTGACAGTTTCCCGATTTAGGTTGTTATTGTTCTGGATGGTGCCGTTTATAGCCAATAAAAGCAGAGCTTATCTGTGCTTTTTAATAATTTAATATCCTGCACATAGGGCAAAATGCTGAAACCAAAAAGCTTCCAGAGACAACTCTTATTTATAAATACAATTAAAATACTTCCTTAAATTGTATCTGGTTTATCTTATGTCAGTTTTTTAAAGTCTTTTCTCATGCATTACCCACAGTTAGAAAACCACATTGTGCGTCATTGAAATTATAATAATTAATCATATAATGTCATATAATATAATAAATGATAATCAGAGGCCATGTGTCTTGCCTTGAAAGCCACGGGGAGCGTCTTGTTGCACCTCCAGTGAGACGGGAGGACGGAGCAGAGGAAGTTGGGACTGTCGGTCCGGACCAGCTCGCCGGCGTGGTCCGCCAGGACGTCCACCACGTTCCTGTTGTCCGATCTTGACCTGAGGGGCCCCGGGGTGGCCATGGCCCCGTTACCGTCTCCAATCTTACTGCAGGGGAAGGACGTGGAGGGCGGCGTGAACCGTCTGGTGGTGGGCGGCTCTACGGGAATATGCATCACAACAGCTTGGGTCAGTGCCACCTGACTGAGTTGTATCAGAAGAGCAGGACTCTTTGGGAGAAAAACAGTTTTTAGTCTCTATTCCTCCCGACGCCGACGGTCTCAGGAGTCCACAGTGTGAGCGCAAAGGATGGAGGCGAGAGCGCACTAAAAGTCTGAGTGAACAGAGCCTCGCTACCTTAAACTGAAAGTATAAACTCTGATTACTGTGAGCTAGATCATCTGCACAGGATGTGTCAGCCGCAGAGTTTCTTTGTTTTGCACTAACTTTAAAGAAAAGCGCACAAAGTCTCTCACGGTGCAGAACCCGGGTTAAATCGGCGCTCTTATCTGTCGCACACTTGATGGACAGTTTCAACGGCGCGTACACGATGTATCAACACCACAAACTACTTCAGCTTTCACTCTCGAATCAGTCAATGCCAGTCCCTTATGTAATTTATTGCCGATCAGTGACAATCTGTTGGCAGTGCTCGGGTAATCCAGCCGTGATGCAAAAAGTTTAGACCGTCCAGCTGACTGGCTTTCTCGGATTAAGTTTTTTAAAACTGATCTCGACAAAACAGCCAAAGTTTGCCAGACGCCTCTTACGATCTCTCATCAAACTCCGCTGGAAAAATAACCTAAATTTCTCAAAGCCGAATATCTACAGTCGAGCTGAAGTTGAAGTGCATCAGTGTCCTTTTCGTGCGTAAAAGTTTCTTCCTACTTTATCCTCGTTGGATCTTCCCCACAAAAAAAGCAACCTTATTCTGGTAAGAGGAGCTGTCCCGTCGCTCCTGTTGACTTTCCTTTAAAGTTATCCTTTAGCGCAGGGTTATAGGGCGCAAGAAGGAGCCGTGAGGCTGAACGGACTGCAGAGTGCTGCGATATTATTTTACCCGAGTCATTTTAGCGTTTTGTGGTTGGGAGTGTGGATATGAGTTCCACCAATGAATCTGCTGGGTTGGGCTTTTACCAGACCAATCAAACTCCCCGGTGCTCCTCCAGCTCTTTGCTGTTGTTACACACGAGCTGAATTATTGATACATATCTGTGCTTTTCTCTCTGCCTGTGTTTTTATAGACACACGTTAACATGATACAGAGAGGCAGTGTGAGTTTAAAGGATTTTTTGAAGAGGGGACATATGGTTTGCACACAATTGTATGAAAAATGAATTATTTGGACATACATTGATTTTAAATGATAGCCAGTATAAAAAGCACAGTTGACTTTAGATACAGAAACTCTATAAATGTGTAAGACATTAAATATGAGGATTTTAAACATGTACAATAACAGATTCTAGTTTAATGCAAAGCGGCCTATGTTGTTAAGAATTATTAGAGGGAGTCTGTTTAACTAAATAATACATGCACTAAAAGATGTGCACCTTTATCCCCGTCCCACGGGTTTGTCACAGCACCTTCACTACTGGAGCTGGTAATCATTTATCTATAGACGGATTTAGTCTGCAGAGGTCTGTGGTTTTACTCTCATTTATTCATTTTTAAAAACCCATTATGTCTGGCAGCTTTACACCTCCTCTCCAGGTAAATAACATTTTCATAAAGTGAAATTATAGGTGTAGGACAGATCCTTATCACTTTAATTGACTGAACTGAATTAATAATAGTTTTAAAGCAAACATGCAAATGTGTATCTTCCACATCAAACGGCCCAACAGAGTAATCAGTGTGTGTGCCAGAGGCTGAATTCATTAGAAACCTGAAATGTTGAGGGTTTCATCAAATGACGGCACACCCTGCAAACCCTTGCTGCTTTCTGACACTAGTTGGCGCATTTGCCTTTTCAATCGCTGTCAGCTCAGTCTGAGGCAGACATTTCACATCTGCAGAGAAAAGGAAACTTTTATCTGTGCTGTGAAATACACGCAAATCTGAATGAATTTCGACTTCAGACAAATCAGTTCAACGAATTTGATTGTTTTTCTGTCTTTAAAAAAAAGCCGGTGACTTTTTTTTCCCCCCACATCTACATTTGAGTTTTAGCCTGAATCACAGTAATCCTTAATAATGTTTAGACATTAAATCATTATAAAAGCACTGACGTTTATTCGTTTAATAACCGCACACTGAAGCCATGTGACGGGTTAGAGTTAACATTTCCGTCTCTAAATGCAACACTTAGAGAATTCATTGGTTCATTGTTGGGTGTATTTGACTGTAAATGCATGAGCTAATTCCCAAACATCGCTTAAAATACTGTTTATAAGTGTCTGTGAGCACTGACAGCGTTTATTATTAATTAGGATAGAAACATTATTCTGAAAGATTTTGCGACTTGACTGGTGCAGAAATTAATTTATAAATTCCTGCTTTGATTAAAAAAATATAAATGGCTCATTATAAAACAACCAATGATTTAAATTCTAATATGCACACAGGAAATTGTCGGTAAAAGAAATATTGAACAAGTCATTTGGATTTTCTTTAAAGCGCATTTTAAAACGAATTCAATCAATCGATGTTTGATTCTGATATAACACATTTTATTTTGCCTGTGAGCGCGCCTCTGCGTGCGCGCGTGTGTGTGTGTGTGTGTGTGTGACGGTTTTAAAGTTGTTTACTTGCATGAGAATAAATTAAATGCAGTTAAGTGGCGTGAGGAGTCATCGGAGTGGCTTCAGATTTTCCCTTAATTTCACACATCACACTAAATCAGAGCCAAAGTCAGAGAGAGAGAGAGATGCGAAGCAAAGATTGAAGAAGTTAAAAACAAAAAAACAGACAAATCCTAATTACATAAATGTGCAAATAACGCTGGGGTATTAGAGCTTATTTTCACAATTGCTGAAACTCTCCCAAACCCCACACTATCAGTTAGTGTCAATTCAGCATGCACTGACTAGAAAAAAAAATCTGTTCCTGCATCTGACTGATCTGCTCTGAGAAAGTGTTGCTAAACATTAGTTCTATAAATCAAACCCACATAAAACATCTCTCTATGTCTCTCTAATCATTTTCTAATTTTCATTCATTTGTTTATTTTTATGTTTTTGCCTCCTTTGTTTGTGGGTGCTTATATTGGTAATCTAGGACAGTGGTTCAGTGGGGTGTGGTGACTCAAAGGGGGGTTACCAACCAAATAAAAAAAATAATCCCAACATTTTACTTTAGAAATGATGCCAGTTTGAGAAAGAAGAATATTTAGATTTAAAGATAAAGCCATTCCCATTGCCATCATCCTTCCTTTATAACAGTCCCAGTGAAACGCCTTAATGTCTGCGTCCTAATGTGTTTCAATTCTGGTGTTTTTGATTTAAAAATGTAGGGCAACCCCAAATCACAGACTCTTATTCCACAGTTGAACTCAAATCACTCAACAGCAGCAGCCAGATCCCTACAATCCTAACTGCAAAAAATCACCTCTGATCAGATCGTCTATCTCGCAGCCTCTATTTTGAGTGCAGCTCGACTGGGACAATGACAATGCCGGTGATATTTTAGTCGTCCTCCTGCTCTAGTTCATTATTAATATGTGACCACACGCCCTGGCTATACCCTGCTCAGCTGTAATGTGCGCTCCGGGCGCCTGTCACATTTAGACCTCTGCATTTCAACATGCAGTTTCTACAGTTTCAGCCACACAGGCATTGAGGATAGAGCCTGCCGTGCCCCTGAACGATTTTTAATGATCCGGGTGGGTTGAGCCTGACATCAAGACAGAACTCGTGGAGGATATGTGAAACCCCGGACCCACCTCAAATAGGCCTCAGCATATATGATTCTTACCATTCAAGGATAAAATGAAAATGGATCCTTCAGATATAAATCAAGAAATAACATCATTGTTTACTGACGGTTGCTCTGTGAAAAATTGTGACTGAGAGGTTGCCTTCACCTCTGCATTCCTGACCTAAATCATAATGAACACTCAAAATGAGAAAAGGGTTCTGTATGGTATCAGACAATGGTTTGTTGGCTAGAAAGATTAAGCAGCACCACAGCCAAAAGGTTATAAATCGGACCAGGATAAATGTACAAAATTAGGTTTAACTAATGCAAATGTTCCTTGGAGTCCTTACAAAGTAGCACTTCCTCTTGTGTGAGTATAAAACCAAAGGAATCCCCACTTACTTTGGGTTTTATGTGTTATGAGTCAGATTGTAAAGACTAATATGAGCATGATCCCCATTAGCAGAGAAACCAGTGGAAGCCTTTGGGGTCTGTAAACTTATACCTGACTCTAAATGCCACCCACACTGCTTTCAGTGCCACTTAAAAGTCACTTTGAAGATGGGGACACTCTAAGATACGTGGAGATCCCTTTAAAGTTTTTTTTTTTTTAACTGAATATGATCTATTAGCCTGTGTAAACTCCCGGGCTATTTTCAGACATGCACACATAAGCCTTTGGATGGGTAGCTATTCATTTGGAAAAGGGGGCTATGGGGGCAATTAGAAATAGTTTGAGGTTCGGCGATGACATAAGACAAAGATTTCTATCTTTAGAGGAGCTGTGGCGGTCACACATTTCTGTACATTCACAAATTACAGGGCAAGCTTTGGCCCTCAACCCACCGAATGCATTCCTTCCGAAAAGTGTCTGCTCGAGTTTCAGCCGGGGGTTTCTGCTCAGTGGAAATATGAGTGTTCTGAATGGACGACTTCTATGAAATGGAGTTTTATTCCTCTCGGATTAAATTAGCTCTACTTTGGGGCTCGGGGTATTTTTTTGTATGAATGATGAATTCTGTGGTGGCTGTGGAACGCCGGGCTTGTTTACCCTTCCCTCCTTTTTTTCGAGACATAGCTCGCTATGAAATGGACTTTTTCTGCTTGATATGACAAGAGTGTCTGTGATTAGACTTCCAAGCATGATGTAAGTCACCAAAGCCATTTGTGCTAGTCCCCTCAAAGCCAAATCATATTCTAGCGTTGGAGTGTTTATATACACAAGTATATGGAGAAACTTTTAAACAACAGTGAGTGGGTACAGACTGTTTGGGTTTTGGGCTCTCGCTGCTCTGATGCCTGATTCTCTCTCAAATTTTGATTACATAATATGTCAGCACATCACAATTGGTGGTCATTTTTGTCCATTTTGATGTTCAGACAAGAAAATAGGAAACACATTGAACAATTTTCAATCATATAAATTTGTATGTTATTTTTTCTCCACCAGGGCTGTCTGTGTTAGTTTTAATGATCACTGGAATGCACTTGTGTATTCAAACTTTGTTTTAGCTCCTAATGACCTTAAAAAACTTTATTTTAAGTTGAATTTCTATAGTTTTCTTCTATAATTTGCTCCTCATTGTACTTTATACATCCAGTAACTCATGAGAGTGTCAGGCCCCAATTCCAGATCCTTGAAGGCGCTTAGAGTATATATTATCCTAAAAATGATGAAGAGGATGGTGACATATCCAAACCCAGCAGCTAATTACTATGTAAGCGTGATGAGTTGAGATGCGCCAGTCACCAGAGGAGACAATGAGCACATTCATCTCATACATCTTTAATATTCTTACATTTTATAAAAGGTGGAGAGCGGAGCCAAGGGCTTATAAAAGCCCTCTGAATCAATTGAGCGGCATAATGGCTGTTGGGGGACGACTCCAACTATGTTTTTATTTCTGTCTGCTAAATGTAAATGGACTTCTTAAAGAGTACATTCATTTTCAAACATACCAAGCATGTATTTGTATCTGACACTTCATTTCATATTGAATAAATTATGGGACGAGTTTGGTAGTGGTGCTGCTTTGAGCAGCGGTGGAAAGTAACTAAATACATTTACTACAATACTGTAGTGTGTAGGATTTAGTGGCATTTAGCGTTGTAGTTGCAAATTGTAACTCATTGTCTGCGAAACACGCAAAAAAACAGCTCTGTCTAAAGGCAGTTTTTTGCTTTCTTTTTTTTGGTGATTCAACATGGCGGACTCCACTGAAGGCTACCTGTGGTGTCTCTAGATATAAAACACTCACTATAAGGTAGCAAAAGCACAGCGATTCCTATTTTCAGGTGATTATTCAATGATGAAAACATACCTGTGAGTATTAAATTCCATTTCTGCCAATAGATCCTCCTAAATGTTACACACTGGACCTTTAAAGCAGCTACTGTACAAGGAAGATTAATTTTGTGTTGATTCTGGTGGCCCCTCTGGACAGAAATTGTAGTGTTTCCACCGCCTTGAATTTGTGACCAAATCCAACCAGTGGCAGGCATTAAAAATAACTATGTAGAAATAGCTGATCTTTTCGCTGATGGTCTTGGTCTGATGGCATCAGTATTAAACTCAGACTGTAACCAGTTAAACAATTCTTGTGGTACATACAATTTTTAATGTTTGTATTTCTATTTCTATTTTATGCAACTTTAAAATTAGCTATTGGTTACTTTTCAGAATAGGCTTTTACATTTAGAAGAAAAAAAAAGCTTATAAAACACAGGGCATTATTAAGGATTAAACCAGTGGTTTCCAATCTTTTTGGTCCGTGACCTCTTACAAAAATATATAAAGATATCAATCTTTGTTTTGTTGTTCCACCAAAGGCAGATTCCCTGTAAAACTTTAAATTACAGTTTGATGCCCAAAGATGTAAAATTATTCAATATTTAATTAAAAAAACAAAGATAAGACAATAGTAGTAATAAATGTAGCAGAATTCAGTTTTTGCATCCTACTCCATTAACTCTTGTGGAGTGAGGCTGACCACTCCAAAGAGTTGCAACACTGTGTTATTTTTGAAAGAAAGAATAACACAATTTCTGTCAATCAATTGCACCCTTTCTAAACTTTCCCTTTCTACCACAGCCGTGGTCTGGTATGATGAGTAGCTTTTGATGGCTAATGTTAGCTAATATTCGCTTTTATTGGTTAGTTAGACATTGCTGTTATTGCTATTTATTTCATTTTGATTTTATTTTGGCATTTTTTGCCTTTATTGGATATTAATGGGTGAAGACGCAGACAGGAAGTGGAAGGGAAGAGAGGGGGATGACACGCAGTGAAGGTTATCAGCTGGAACTGGCCACAGTTGTGACAGTGTAGCCATGCGGTGTGCGTTGTAACCGTCAGCTACCAAGGTGCTCCAGTTTGCTGACTTTATGTTTTTACTTGTGCTAATGTTATGCTACATTTTACCATTCACTATTATCCTGTAATCATCACCACACCACCTTCCATGCTTCCACCATTGCTCTAGAGGGGCTTAGTACGTGGGTATATATCTACTTGCACAACCTCCCCTGTTTTTAATACCCAAAATTCAGGACTTACTTCCTGTTAACATTAACCAAAAAAGTCATATAAAGCACAGTGAGACACCCTGATGGTTTCACTGTGATCAGCGTTCGGGGGTTAAACGTGGTCAGACCCCCTCCCTGTCCTTTCAGTGGCAGTTCAATGGCACACACCACACCCGAGGCAGGCAGGGGGGAACTCGCCGTAAACCCCAGTGTCACGGTCGCTCCGCCCTCACATCATCCGTCGGGTACACTCACCCAACGATGACAGTCAGCAGCCTGTGATGTGGTTCCCAGGCCTGTTTATTCTTTGGAAACCCACTAAAAGTAGCATTGGATGGTAAGCTCACCAAAAGGCCCCAGTGCTATTATAGGAGCACTTTTGGTTGAGTTTTGATCTGGTGGGTTTGTAAATAGGGCCCTGCCTTGCTGCGGGGCACCACTTTTGGGCTATATTGTTTAGTGTGACCTGAATGAAGCTTTTTGATATTCATGGTGATTTGTAACCTGGAACAAAATGTAAAGTCCAAAACTGATATGACTTGTGGCGTTTAGGGTTGTGTACTTCATGAGGACATCAGTGTATGTTTTTCATAATGTAGACGATGATGGACAAAGGCCTACGAAATGTACCCTGCTCTACTTTTCTTCGTTTCACTGAAGGACAGATTGTATTTTTTTCCAGGGTCTTTATTTACCCCTGAAAGTCAGTATAACTTTTAAATCTAAATGAGTCCCATAAATACGTCAACTCCCCCATTTTTTTCAGTTGTGGTTTTTAGTGTGAGCTATAATCATTTCTCATCTTTCTTTGTCTCTGTGTCTGTCCGTCTATTTGTGTGTAACGACACACACACAAATCCACATACACACACAAGCACGCTGTGTTTCTCCTTTTCTAGCGAGAGCTTCTGATGCAAGGACGGCAATCTGTAATCTGTAGTAATTGCATGTTGCAGAAAAACATTTTTCCGCTGTGGTAATCGCTGCAATATGTGCAGTTGCGTTGCCAAAGTGACAGCACCCCCACCCCCTACAGACACACACACATACACA
>NW_023339873.1:17119780-17123632 GCF_004916995.1 Morone saxatilis
TTTGTTACCTTTGGGCAGAGCCACTTCTTTACAGTCTTTATGCTCAGCTGAGCTAACATGCTGCTGGTTCATATTTGAGCTTATTTCCCAATCTCAAACTATTCCTTCACTCATCTTTGAGTCAAAAGACAAATGATGAAGCTAAATGCTCAAATTTGCATCGTCCCTTGTGCCGAGTTGAAAAGCACAATTAGGTGGCCCATTACTGATGCAGTTAGCACACTCAATTATTTGTGCCCCCCAATGAATAAGCCAAGAGAAAACTAAAATCCCATTTTTGAAATGCTGTCTCCACAAAAATTAATTCCCTGTGGTTAAAGTTATGTTTGAGGGGAGGGACGAGGCAACCCAAAAACATGTTTTATTGCAGAAACGACAATTAACTGTATGTAAACAAGTTGAGAAAAAAAAATTCTGGGAAAATAGAGCAAAATAGAGAATCTGAAAACATTTCATAGCCTGCAGCCTCTCACGTCCTATCATTAAATGCATTTTTCCTCCACCGTAATTAACTTTTTTCTTTATTGCTTATGGGAAGAGGGATAGGCTATAAGGATGTTTTGAGTATGATTAAAGTTGCACATAATGACGTGAAGATTCAGTCTCTAGGATGGATTTTTGTGTCTGTAAAAAACATTCCTTTTAGTCCTTTGATGGTGACAGAATGAGTTCCTCTGGGCCTTAGATCTTTGCTAAACTTTCACACATGATAAAATAAAACCCTCTGTTTCTCCTGTGTTCCATCTTATGTTAAAAAAAAAAAAAAAAAGAGTTGCTGTCTGCTGATATGTTTCTGAACATGTGGGATCTCCATAAGTTTGAGTCATTTTATGTGCTGCCGACCAGACCCATGCCCGCCCATTAAAGTAATTTGTGGGTTAGAATGCAACTGTAATGTTAAAAACAAAAGTGCACAGCAATCGACGTTGTGCTTAGTCACAGGCAGTTTTTGCTTTTCCTCCTTCTTAGTGCTACAGAAAGGATGTTGTTGACAACATCTGTTCAACGATATAGGGAGGGGTCTAAACAATAAGTCTTCTTCATCTGAGTCAAATTCAGGTCATAGCTCTCTAATTGTAGCCAGAGTTACTGAAAACAAACTAAACCTGTGATGTTTTATTTCAGGTTTTTCTTTAAATTGTTTATCCTATTTCCAGCTTTGCAAGCAAATCCCATATGCCAACGTAATTGCTGCATAAATTTAAGTTAATAATACATAAATTAGCTTACAATAATACTTGTGTTTTTTCTACAATCCCATCCTTACCATGTAATAAGCTGTGGGGCTGGCCTGTGGTTTAGGGCGTAGGTTTAAAACAAAATTAAGAAATAGAAATTTGCGAGAAAGGCTTTTCCTTAATTTAGTCGTTCACCATGCAGGACGAATGAGATCATGAAGAGTCTAATAACAGTGATGTGGATATAATCATTTTAACTTAAGGGTTTATATGAAATATTATCAGCTCGTAAGTGGAGCAAATTAACCATAAGAAATGAGTCATAGGAACAGACGAGCCCCATCCGGTATGGGCATTACTTTAAAAAAAATCATGCTAAAGAATTTTATATTGTGATCATTTCCACCTCGTTATCCAATTACACAAGCATTTTCAACGTCTGCATATTTTCCTGCCTGCATGTAGTTTGTTCCTGTTTCGATTTCTTTTTCACATCCCAGTTAAAGAAGTTGGTCTAGACATTGTAAATTCCTCTTACATCACTTGCATCATATCTGGACATTTATGTATTTCATACCAATTATTTTCAACCGCCACTCTTTAATTGTCATTTAAGACTACAGTACATATTTACTCCTCTTTTTGTCTCTTCTGAAAATGACCTCAGTGAATGTGTTCAGCATGCATCCCCTGAGGTCACCGCTCTCACAGCTGCCACGCGCAATCAGATCACAGAGTTTAACGCGGAGACTAACTCTGGATGAACTGTGTTAAAGGGGGCTGAGACACCGAGCCGAGTATTCTTCCTGCCTGTTGGCCCGACACCAGCCTCAGATCATATTCGCTCCTTCCTGACTGGATGCTGCTTCAGAGTCGACGCACCTACAGTTTACTTTCCAGTAGAATTACAGAACAACACCCCCCCCCCCNNACAACCCCCCCCCCCCCAACCAGGATTGTTTGTTGAAAGAAGTTGCTCAACCTTTCAGAACACTTTTTTTCCCCCCCTCAGTTAGAGAAACCTTTACAGCATGAATCCATATTATCAGATTGGCTGAAAATAATCTGGCCCCTGTGGTTGCTTGCCGACCACCAGAAAATTGTATTTACTACTACACTTAGCAAGACTTTAACCTTGACCAACGCAATGCCGAGCACAGTGGTTTGAGCCAAAAGTGTACAAGGGAGGAGGCAGGTTTGGGATTAGTCGACCACATAATCAGCACACCCCTCTGCATACCCTACCTGGAAGCCATCTTACTGGCAACCCCTGAAAGTGTTCCCCATAAAGTCGTGTTGACAGACGGTGAAAACGGCGAGACGGACCAAAAAGTAAATAAGTACCTCCAAAAACGTTTACAGCCCTAATCAAGTCCAGAGCGTTCCTTCTATCCAATATGCCTTCAGAGTTTTATAAATAGATATTATACTCGGCTAAATTGGAGACAGGATTTTGCCGCTCTGTGGCTGTCATGAGTTTTCTATTATTTGCTTTCACTTTAGAATATTGAAACTCTTAATATCTGGTTACAGATTTCAGCCCGCTCAGCCCAGTCTTTATGTTTTGGCGTCACTCAGGGGCCTCACACTCAGCAGGATTTTGAATGGGCTCCAATCAAGCATGTTAATTTAAGAGAGAGGAAAAAAATCTTCACCAGATGACTTTGTTATTAATAAATTTACCAGAGGCCAGCCATGTGTTCTGTCAAATTTATAGCCTTTTTCTTTTTTGAGCTACTGTATAGCGCCTTTTTATTTGTCAGTGGTTCTTAGCTTGAAATTTGTCTTGAGTTTTATTCCCTGTGAATGACTCATTTTGATACGTTTAAAGTGTCTTTTTCTCACACTGTGCATGTGTCTCTCAGGCTTTTCCCTCCCCGAAACTTGTAGAACAAACCAGACCACCTCCCAGAATCCTCCAAAATAACCTTGCTACAACTGTGGTGAGGCATGGCGCGTTTCTCACACACAAGCCCTCACTTCCATTCATGCAGCGCAATAAGCCAAACATATAAAACCATTCCCACCCTAATAAACCGGGGCCTTTTTCTCTGCCACAAAAGGAGCTGGCTCCCATGAGCGAAACACTCTAAAAAATGGACCCCTGTATAAAACAGCCTGAAGGGAACTCGGCGGGCCCTTCCAAGTGGAGGGAAATGCGGTGACAGAAACTGAGCCAAGGATATGACCCACCGCATAGGCCCCATCACAGCTGCTATAAACCAGGTACCCCACCTGATGCAAACACTGCCAGTATGTCAGAATCGGAAACTCAGTCAAGTTTATACAATTCTCCTTCACAGGGGGAAAGTCCGGTGCTTTTTTTGGAGCTTACTGCTTTTAAAAAAAAAGTATCTGAAATGCTGCTTTCTGATTAAATAGTGGTGCTGCTGTGTGAGGGTTAGCAGGTGTAGCCTCATTGTGGTTATTATCAGTGAACTGCAGCAGCACTGTGAGTCTGCATCAGATTAACGCCTCGTTGATGCAAAGCTCTCCATTTCTCTCTCTTTCTTCCTTTCTCAGAAAATACTAACTGTAAGTCTATTAGCTTTTTCTTCTTCTCAATACAGCGCTGGACACATGAGAAACACAGCTGCACTGTATGTTCTCTTTGTGACTCGGTGTGCATGTGTCATATGTTTTACTTGTATGTCTGTGAGCGTGTGTGTGTGTG
>NW_023339873.1:17123645-17124194 GCF_004916995.1 Morone saxatilis
TGTCTGTGTGTGTGTGTCTCCCTGAGCTTCACCGAAGGACTGAGGTTTCTGAGGTGAGGCGTCCTCTCGCTTCTCACGCGAAATGCATCTGATGTTGCACATCACATGCTTACATGTGTTCTCAGTATGCGCTGTGAGATAGATTGAAATGTATAAGTGTTACAAATTTATCATCTACAGTACAGACTGTTAGTGTTTGTACTATGCTGATATTTGTGATAGTGCTGGTGTCTTTTATTGAATCACAAATGAAGTGATCTTCATTTTAAAAAAAGAAAGATCTTAGAGATCTAAACTAACTACTCCTTTAAGTCTAATTCTATTTTTTATTTTTATGAGGAATTTACTAATTGCTTTAAGAAATTTAGGAACATTAATGTGTGTGTTTTCTTTTTGTGGCATTTTTCAAATGAGTGAGTAGCTCCTGACTTCTGAACAGATGAATACAGTATTTCCATGAGCTTCATGTCGCACAGTATTAAAGTCAGAGCTTGGGACGCCAGACATTTAACAGTCTCCTTGATTTTCTGTAACCGTTCTTCTTAATTT
>NW_023339873.1:17124224-17133988 GCF_004916995.1 Morone saxatilis
TTTCAGTTTGATTTGAGTCTAAAAAAGAGAACATGCCAAATTGCTTAGCCTGTGTAATGCAAGTTGTTAAACTAACCACTGGGGTTTTTTGCTTACATGAGGTAGTCCCGATTTGAAATGCTTTCAGATTCAATCGGAGGATTTAATGACTCTTGGCCTTTGTTCTCTTGCAGTTCGGTTTCAGCCTCCTGACAAAATGAATTATAAAAGGATATTGCATATTCACTAATGATTTCCAATGGATGATTACAGCTTTAAATTCAAGTCTCTTTTCCCCCTCTTGACCTATTGTCTCACATCCCGTCTCACTGCTCTGGTAGGGTTCAAAATCAGAATCAGGCACCCGAAAGCACATTACGTTAGAGGTTAAAAAGGCTCAAAAGCCTGCCGATGACACTCTGAGCTGTAAACAGTGAGGAGATAAAGGGATGCAGATCCAGCGGTTATAGAGAAGAAAAGGGGGGAAGAGGCCTGAGCCTTGTCAGGAGGAAACTATAAATGCCTGGGTGTCTGTAGAAGCTGTGAGAACACTGGAACATCATCCCCTGTCACTGCGGTTCTACTGAGGATATCAGAGGATTATTCTCATGTGAGACACAGATGTATCTCTCGAGTAGTTGGGTCGTATTAGACTGCTCGTGTGTTCCTTGGAACTGGTTGTGTGGTGTGTGTGTGTGTGTGTGTGTGTGTATGTGTGTGTGAGAGGCTCCAGAGATTTTAAGATATACTCTGCAAACAATTAGGAGCTGGTAGTGCTTCTCCTGTGGCTGTCTCTAATTAACACTGCAACGAGGCCTTAATTGGGAAGGAGATTTTGTTTTTTTCTGCTGCCTTTCGGTGGCTGTCTCAGCGGTTGTGTGACGAACAGTGAGAACAACAGAGTCCCCTGGCCGCCCTCAGATTAACAGCTTCTATGTCAAGACTACTTAATGTTTGTGTTGTCAAGAGGTTTATCATCACTTAGAGGAGTAGACTCAACAAGTATTCTAGTCAAAATCATCAGGTAAAAGTTTCTTCTACTTCTCCACGCTTAAGAGCCTCGCTATTTGCAAGTAAAAGCTGTCTGATTGGAATTACCATGGCAACAAATGGCTTCTTCATTGAGGCTGGCGTTTAGCGTCGCCAAGTATAGTGCACTCACCTCACCACATAGACCAAAAGTACCTCCTGGAAGTAAAGCAGAGTGAGAGAGCCTAATATGTTTTTTTTTCTGTGCTCTTTTATTGTATTGCCGTGTTCCAGTAAAGGGCCCAGTCACATGGAGCCTCTGAGCTCGTATTCTCACAGTGAGAGCGCCGAGTTTCACTTGATAATGAATGTCTGTGGTGAGAATCCCATTATGGCGCTACTCCATCAAGCCTACAGAAAACACAGGAGCGGCGAGGCAAAGGCATTTAAGGGCCATATCAGTCAACTAGATGAGGGCTACCATGCAAACCAGATCCTCCTTTGTGAACCTCCCTCAGCACACGTCTGAGTGCGTGTGGACAGGGAGATAAATGCATTCACACGCTACAAGAAGCACCCAGCTCTCACATTTGAATGTGTTCATGTCAATGCTTTTTTCGGCAAAAGAAACAGATTGTCAAACAGAGAAAGCTGCACATGCAAAACAACTGGACAGAGGTTGGGATGGAGGTGGGAGGGAAGGGGATGAGTGGAGTGGAGTAGAGAGGGGGGAGGGAGGGGAGGATCAGCACTCACCTCTGAGTAGACTGCTGCTGTAGTTGGAGAAGGAGTCAAAGATGCTGTTGGATGCCATGACAGGGGAAGCCAGAACAGCGTGGAGCAGTTGATCTCCACTGACCTTGGGGAGCAAAAAAAAGGAGGCTTGAAACACAGAAACGAAGTATAAGAGACAGAGAGAAGAGAGAGAAGAAAGGAGAGCAGAGAGGACAAAACTCCTGGAGCTCAGAGCCCGTTTGCAACCAAGAATCTAGGGTTTGTGACTACCGCAGGAATCCCAAGCCACAAGCCTGCAGAGAGAGCAGCAGCATGTGTTAGCAGCAGCACCAGGAGACGTTTGAGAGAGAAGTGGAGAGAAGAGGGTCAGAAAGAAGAGAAGAAACAGAAAGAGGAGGCAGTTGAGGGAGAAGCTATTGAAACAGAAGCAACAGCAGCATTTGTGTCTCCAGGTGTCGAGTTGGACTCACCAGGGCTGGAGATGAGAGGGGGCCCACCTAACGGAGCTTGGATGGTGGAAAGGGGCCGCTGGAGAGGGCTGGGTTTGTGGTCCTCTGTCACGCAGGGGTCTGAGGGTCTGAGGTTAGCCAGCTAGCCTGATAGCGTGGTCTGTCTTTCTCTTTCTCTCCCACGATGGTGGTGGCCTGACTAAAGCGTCAGTGCTAGTAAGAGGCTAAAAAGCCACAGTGTATCTGCATCCTCCTCGCCATCCTCCACACAGAGAGACACACACTCCTCTCCGTGAGTGGTGGAGCCCACGTCACATGTCACGTGAGGTCACCGGGCCTCTCCCTCCCACCCTCTAACCCTCCTTCCCCTCCCTCCCTTCTTCTTCTCCTATCGTCTTTGCTTTTTCTCTGGTTTGTGTGCTTCATTTTTTTTACTTTCCATCCGTCTCCTTCTCTGACTCGCAGTCTTCACTCTCACTTTTCATTGGTCGTCCAAGTTTTGGAAACATTCTATTTTCTTTTGAGTTCAAACCAGGCAGCGGCCTGCACCACTCTGGCTCACTGAGGTTTATAAAGAGCACTGAAATCGCTGCAGAAGAGTTGGAGAGGCATTAAAATTTATTAAGCCCAACAAAAACACAAGAGACAGAGAAACAACAGGAGCAGATTAGATGAAGTGAAAGAGAAAGAAGAGATAACTGTGGCCTCTAGGAGACAGGAACGTGTCAGTGTCTGCTGAGCACTCAGTGTGCTGTACTTGACTGTGTATGTATGTCCTGTGCTAGTTTTGTGTTTGTCTGACTCACGGCACATCTGTGTTTGTAAGAACCGGTGGTTTTGGGCCTGCAAAACCTCCACCCTCACTTACCACTTGATAGTATCATAATCTTAGCCTCATTAGAAGCACTGCTGCCAGTTTAACTCTACCCATTCTCCCGTTTCAATATCTTTCAGGTTATATCCTCCATCCCTCATTTACAGTTTTTCTTTCTCTGGCACTCTGTCTCAATCTTTTTTATATATGTTAACACGCCCCCTAACACATTTATTTCAGTTCAAGTTCACTTGGGTTTGATCAAAAACATTTACTTTTATAATACATTTGTGATTTTTACCTGAGCTTCTTTTTGCAGTATGAAAAAGCTTGAGAATTTGTGGCTAAGTGCAGTCTCTTTCCCCCTGAAAGTGCATAACGATTTAACCTGGTTGTGGTTTTCACACTTTTACATTTTCTGGGTTCATTTTCTACCTGTACAGTAGCAGCCTGATACCAGTGTTCCCTTTTCTATTTTTGTAGTTTTTATGCTATTTTATTTGAAAGTTTGTTCAGCAGTTGTGAGAAAAACAGGAAATGATTTATATTGCTTCATATTCACACAGAAATTAACTGACGAACGGAGTGATAAATGTGCTATAAGAGAGAGACTGCTGTAGTGCTGTTAACCTGACAAACTTGCAGTACTACATGAATATGTGTGTGTTTCTGCCTGTTTGTGTGTGTGCGAGTGCACAAATCACTGGCATTTGCAAACCTGTGGTATCTGCACTTCCTCTCTCCTTTCTCCTGTTTCTCAGTGACACACTGACCATGTCTGGCCATGGGACAACAGACCCAAACCACCGTCTGGTCACTCATGTGACCCAATTGCTTTCCCTCGAAACCTGTGCGTATGAGTGTGTGTGTGTGTGTATGTAGCTGTGTGCATGTTTCTGTTCTGTGTCTGTCTCACACTTCTTTGTGTATGAATGTCAACCCACGTTGTCCTCTGCTAATTGCCGGACAAAACTGCTGCATGGACCACAGCATGTGTTTGTATGTGTATATACAGTACCACCATGTTCTGAGAGAGAGTGTGTGTGAGAGAGAGAGAGAGAGAGAGAGAGCTTGCCGCTCTTCCTGGTAGCCCGCACTGCCCTGTAAATGAGCAGTTGCCGTTGAGTTAGGCGGCAGCGCGGGCTAAATGACACGGCGTGTCGGCAAGTGTGGCCGAACGCTGAGGCCACAGCCGCGGCCCCAGGGCTTTTATCAGTCCGTCCACGCGGCCACTACAGGCCTCCGACTTAACCTCACACACAGCGAGGCTTCCTCTTCTAACACCTCTGCTGCCTCCCGACATGGCCTCGGCCCCGGCCTGCCAGCATAGGGACAGATTACAGCTCTCTCTGCTGAACAAGAGGTACTGCTGTCACACAGGCCCACAGGGAAACACTGCTCTGTGCAAGGCCAGGGGCATGATGGTTGAGGCAGAGATTCTTTAGCTAAAGTTTTACGTTTTTGTGCTTTTTCTCATGTGCCTCTGCTGGGTTGTGGTCTGTACAAGTTTATATTTGTTTAGAAATGGGGATGCACAAGTACTAGTTTTGCAGGGGCCTGTGGTTGTTTCAGTTTATAATCATTTTATGTGCATGTATTTGTGCAAGTGAGACATGTTGCTGGTAATAATTCATGTTGTTTTGTTTTTCAGATTTAAGTGTGTAATATATTTTTCTGCTAGCTGTTTTCACAAGGAGACTGTTTCAGATTATTGTCAGTTTCCTTATTTTTGTCCATTTTGTGGTAAGAAACGTTGCCTCTGGATTTTCAATGAGGAATAGAGAAAAGCAAAACAAATATAGGACCATCCCACAGCATTGTGCAAGAATGGGAATTGGCTCCATTGTAGTGTAGTCCAAACTGAAGAAAGCGCTGGAGTCAAGGCCTTTTTCTCCGTCCTCGGACCGCTCTGTGTTTTTTCTTCTTTGTCTAGGTAAACATCTGCTTCATGTTTTGAAATGTATCTCAGGGCTTTGCGCTGCCCATGACCGTGAGGGGAAAATAGTCTGAAGATCATTGTGGCCGTCTTTCACTCAATTCTTTTTTTCCCCTGCCCAGGCCTTGTTTATCAAGCCCCTGTATTTAAGCTTAATATAACTCCTGTTTTGCTGAGAAAACTGTGGTGGTTTAATCACTGTCAGTGGTCCTACGCCTCTCGGGTGTGGCTCGTGAGGCAAAAAGGACCCAGTGCGGTCGTGCGTCCAGCTGCAAAGGGGCTTATTTTGTGGTCTAAAAATTGCAGGCTTCCCCATATGTTCCCTATAAACGTGGAATGCAGCGTGGGACTTGAGGAGGCTTTTATAATGAAGTGGCCGTCATTGCATCAAACACCATGGTCCTGCCTGCCTCTAGGATAGGCCTTGGGAGCTCGTTTTTGGGCTGCATACACAGGTCCAATGTCCTACCAGCTCACTCACACCTCATACTGGCCATTTTCTTCTAATTATATTACACTGCTCATTCCATTGACTGATGTTCCTGTCCACTTTTAGTATAGCACACCCACATTCTATCCTTATGATTTATAACACTGCACAGATTTGAGATACAAACAGATTGAAAGAAAGTCCCCACTGACTTTGCATGGAATTTTTTTACATATAACTCACCAGAGAGATTTCTTCTGAACGCTTTCAAGCTAATTGTCAGTATTATTAGAAGAACCCCAAAAGAGGAAATTTGCACAAGACAGTAAGAAATGAAAATATAAAACATGTAAAAATTCCTAACTCGTATGTCGGGGTTACAGTTTTAGATAACTGCGTAGTATTTTTTTATTATCTAAAGAGATCTAGAAAGTTCGGCCTTGTATGGAAAATTTTGGATTAACTGAATCAGCGGTCAGCAGGGGGTTACAATTAACCCTGTGTTGTGGTGTTGGTGTGTGTGGGTGTAGCTGTGTGTGTGTGTTTGTCTGTCTGTCTGTCTGTCTGTCTTCACGTGTATGTCTATATGTGTGTGTCTGTGCTGCTGTTGTCGTTGTAAGCAAGGCACTCCCAGATGCAGTGGTTTTAGCGTGCAGTATCACGGTTGGAAGTGATCACCAGGCCCATTATTTATTTATTGGCTCCAGCAGACATGGAGACTTGACTGTGGTAACCACACAGAGAGGAGGGGAGTGTGCCGTGTCGCCACACACTGAGAAGGCCGTATACCCAGAGTTCCTTTGGAGCGCTACATGTGTACAGTAACCTGTGGCAGAAGCAAGACAACAGAAAAACAGTCTGCGATGGGCCGTAACAGTAGGAGAGCACTGTAGCTGCAACGTGGATATTTATGGAGAAAGTCTACACGGCAGAGATCACTGTCAGGAACAATGATCGGAGATAAGCTGTGTGAGGACAGATAAGATTGAAGATCATGAAGTGCACAACATTGTGACAGCTGCCGGATGAGGGATTTAGCTGTCTTTCTTCATTGCAATGTTGTATCCCTGGCACCTGCTGCAAGCTCTTTAAGACAAATTTACCATGTTTACAGGTAGTAAAGCCTCCATACCCCCTTCACCAGAGCTCTTCCTGTTATTCAGAAACTGTGCCAGCACAAAGACCAAGCATCCAGTTTCCTTTACAGTAGCTTGATTCAAGCCCCGCACAACCACTGGCAATGAGCTGTAGAGGCTTTTTCGACAATTTATGGCTGTCAAATAGTTCCTCCTGTGTACCTTATGAAACACAGTACAAAATAAATAGATTTTGTCACATCATATCACTCTTCACTCATAATCATTTAAATATTTACATTAAGGTATTCAAAGATGAACAGGTTAAGTCATCTATGCTTTTCTTTATCAGAATTTTGTGGTATATATAATAATCATATATATTTAAATATTTCTCTATTAATAGTCGTTACAGTAGATATACATAACAGTGGGACAGAAGAAGTAAGTCTCAATGTTTTTTAAAGGAGAATTATATGAGCTGGAAAAACTGATAAATATAAAATAAAAGTTCTCTTAACTAAATATCTTAAGGCAGCCAGCGTCAAGACTGTTCAGCAAGTTCAGCAGTTCAACTTCTATTTATTCCAAGTGAACCTAGTACATAGTGCATTTATTTATCATCTCATCTCATAAATGTTGGTTATTCTTAGCAACACAACACATAGTTTGTCTACTAATAGACAGGTGATTTATGTCTGTCTTTAGAAAAGTATCAAATTGACTCGTGAATCCATTGAGTAGCTTTAGTAATCTGGGATTTACTTCTATTCCCTGCTTTATCTGTTTTTTTAGATATAACAAAATGCTGCTTTCAAGTACTGGTGATAAGATATAACATATGTGACACTTTGGCTGCTAAATGTGCATCGCATTCTGTTGTGCATCGCTATTATTTTGAAAATCGAATCAGGAAGATGATTGATAAAACAAACTCTGCACTCTACTGAGCGTCTTCTAGTTTGATCCTGTTTTGATTCACAATGCTTATCAGGTTTTGCCTGTGTGTTTTGTGAACGACTTGTCTTCACCAGAGTGGTAAATTTACACTCAGCTTTGAGGTACACAGAGGCACCACATCATGGCAACAGAGCAGCTGGAGGGTGAAGTGCTGCAGCCTCACATAAAAGCACCCGTAAACCCGAGACCTCAGTTACCCCAAATGCCCCAACGCTCAACACACACACAGCTCAGCCCCAGCCAGACCAGAATAGAGCAGACCATGGTCTTGCCACAAACCCAACTGATCCCATTGACCTCAGTGCATCATCAGGATCTTTAAAAGCTCACACAGGTGGAATGCTGCAAGTTTGCTATGTCTTTTCCCTTTTTCCTTTCTCTCTTTGATCGTTGACATCTATGAGAAATGCATATTTTCTGCATAGACGAGGGTTTCGCTTTGCAGAGTTGCAGTTAGTTTGTCAGAGTGCTACTCTCATAATGTTTTATTACCTGTGTGTGTATGCGTGCATGTGTTCGTGTCTATGTGTGAGTGCATACGTATTTCCTGTGGTTCAGACATGGGTTTTGGATGTGACAGACAAGCCTGCAAGCATACTAGTCTGTGTGGGGCAGGATGTTCCTCTAAGGCAGATGCACAGTGGTTAACTTAGACACTGTGTGCGTGTGAGCCTGTGTCGCTGTGTTGCTGCATGAAACAGTCATATGTCCAGTGTTCATGCAAAGGCCTGTCTCCACACTGTAAAAAGTGACACTGACATTCAATCTCCATTTATTTTTAAATTAAGTGCTCAGTTGCCTGTAGTTACAACCGTTGTGTGAGACATATGGAGCTAATTTAAATAAAACTGCAATAGCACAATGTAAAAATATTCTATTCTTAGTTTATAAATATTCAGTTATTTATAAATATTCAGAAGTAGACAAAAAAAAATAGTTATCCCTAAAATGTTATTTCAATTACGTGTACTTTTTCTATGTAATTTTATTACATAAGTGCAATGTAAAGGGTCAGCCACTTGCTGTGATGGAGTGTGATGTGATCCTTATGGGATCTAGTAAAGTGAAGTTTACTCGACTTGTTTGCATTCAGTTTATCCCAAGAATATTTACATTATGTCTGATTTTTTGAATAAATAAACTTCGAATTTCATATATTTTAGTTACAAATGCCCTAAAAATATTGTATCATGTTTATGAGGGCCGAGAATAATTTTTTTGAGTGTAATATCAGCAAAATGTATTTAAAAGTAAAATTATTCATTATGCAGAGAGAAATACCCCCTTTTATTGGTATATTGTTATGTATAATAAATAAATAATCATTCCACTGTTTTATTGTAGCTAACTGAAAATGTATGAATCATAAAGAGTTTGACAACTTGTACCTGATTGTTTGTCTTATTTAGACAAAGTTACAAGCAGAGCATGTGAGAGATAACATGAGAGTCTGTGAGTGTGTTTGTGTACGAAATACGTCTGGTTTAACCAAACCAGCAGTGTGGTTTATTATTTACTCACATTTGAAAGAAAAACAAAATACTTGTGTTACCCAATAAGACTTTTGTAATTGTGAGGTCAGGAGGTTCACACATTGGGTTGCATGATAAAAATTAATGAACATACCAAAGAACTAAAGCAATTTATTTGTGGCAAACTTTGAGTGTACAATAAGTCATGTGTTTAAGTTGAGATGGGTTTAACTTTGTAACTTGTGATGTTCTCCGTATCAAACACATTGCACAAAATGCATATTCATTATGTTAAGTAAACAAGCAAATTATTTATATATACATATATATAACCAGATATGTATCCACTTTATTAACAGCAGGTTAGAAGATGTAACACTGTTCAAAATCAAAAAGTATATGTTTGTCTTACTTAGAATTTTGTGAAATGGGCTGCATCGAAACCATGTCTTTAGCTTGTCAATCTGCCATTGATTTCTGTGTGTGCATGTATGCGTGTGTGTGTGCTTGCAGCAGTGACCTGCTTTCATATGACAGCCCACACATTTCAGTACCTCGGTGGGTTTTACTGACCTAGAACAAGGGAAGGGGGCTCAGGAAATCCACTGCTATGTTCACAGCGTGTGTGTGTGTGTGTTTGTTCGTGCTTGTATCTGTGTGTGTAACTGTAAATGTGGGCATATGTGCATAGGCTTGTCTTTTGAAAGCCAGTAACATAATAGCGCACTCCATTTTTCTCCAAAATGTCGTTCTCACTTTCTCTTTCAGCCCTCCCTCGCGCTGCCTCTCTTTCATTTGTCTCTCTGTTTGACAAATAGGAGCGACGTCCATTAGGATGCTTTATGAGGTGATGGTGACACGGGGCACTCTTGACGGCCCCTAACACTGTCTCAACTCCCCACACAGACACTCTCAACTCTCCCTGTCTCTCTCTGCCTCTCCGT
>NW_023339873.1:17134056-17134222 GCF_004916995.1 Morone saxatilis
TGTGTGTGTGTGTGTAGCTGAATCCCTCAGCTCTGGCGGGCCCTCCTCACTAATCGAGAACCAGATTCAGCAGACGCTACACATGTCTGATCTATGATCCAGGGCTGGCTTTTATTCTGAGGGAGACATACAGTGTTTCCTTTGTGGAGAGAGAGAGTGTGTGTGT
>NW_023339873.1:17134322-17154983 GCF_004916995.1 Morone saxatilis
TTGTGTAGAGAGAGAGTGTGTGTGTGTGTGTGTGTGTGTGTGTGTGTGTGTGTGCTGCTTCTAATGAAGGCCACTCAGGGCGGCCTCTCCCCTGGCCTCTAATGCATCCCAGGCCCCCCGGACTGGCTGGCAGGCTGGATGACTGGTGGGGCTCAAGGGTGCACACCAGCAGACTAGGTATACTGCATAAACCTGCTTCACTCACCGCTCTCCTCCAGTCTAAAGACATGTATGCTACACAGTGCCTGACTGTAGTGTCAAAGAGCACCTTGAGACTGGCTCTAATGAATCTCCTGCTTAGAATAACGTTTGATATAGAAGGGCTTCCTCAGGCAGAGGGTGATATTTATTCACAGGAGAAGAAAAGCAGATTGAATGGATCACTAATATGGTCTAATTCATTCTCTTATGAAAACATATAGAAATGTTTGGCTTACAGGAAAATAGTATAGTTATAGTTATAGGAAAATAGTTATTTAAATGTTTGATTGCTTGCCTCATAGACTCATCACCGCCGCACACTGGTTGTGATTTAATGACGAAATGTCCTATGGTCATACACTTCCTCCTTAAACTTCAAGAAATGTCACTTACTGTGTTTCTGACCTAAAGCATGAAGAAGGCAGATTAAAAAACGTCCTCCATCTCTGTGGTCACAGTTTGCAATATGTAAAGTATATATATTTTTTATATTGTGAAAAAAGTCCTGGAAGATACCAAAACCAACAATAAATTGATCCTATAAACAAGTATTGTCTTTGTAGCTTAAGGCTGACACAGCATATTTCTCTGTGCCATAGATCTCCATGGTTGCCCCAAAACACAGCAATGAGTCACACTGTGGCCTGGGTGACATGTTCCTTCATTACCATGAAAACACACACGTTGTAGTTTGTTTTAAATAAATAAATATATATAAAAAGAAACATTATCATTTCTTTGTTGGAGTTATGTAGAACTTATAATTACTAAACTTAATAATTATTCCAAATAAATTGTTAATAGTCATTTTTTCTTTTTCTTTCTTTTTTTCTAGAAAGTTTAATAAACAACTAAACATCATATTTTACTGTTGAAGCTGTAGGTTCGGACTACATGTAATGTTATGCACTTCGCTTAATTGTCTAATAATGTAAGTAATTTAATTTAATACTTCCTTTTTTTAATACTCATCTACTGCAGGTACCAACATACACACACACTCACACACACACACAACATAAAAATTACATAACAGGCAGACAACTCCACTTAGTTTGAGATATTGATGCTTTTCACATCTGTCGAGTTTCAGTGTCTAACTGATACAGACCAACATGGAAATGAGAAAGTAGTGAATATCCACGTTTGTCGTGTGGTTTTAACACCTTTGGGCCTTTGAATATATACGCTGCTTACAGTGATAAGGAACAAAGCAGTAACGATGCAGTAAATTTGCAGAAAGTTGACTCAAGTCCAAAAGTGTTTTTATTGCTATAAAACAAAAAGAGGGTGAGTGATATGTGTAGATTGAGAGAGTCGTCCTCTGACAAGCTGATTTGAGCCAATGCGTGATTCATTATCTCAACGCTGGCAAACATTTCCACTGCATCTACTGAATCTGTCTCACCATCTACCAATGCTAGCGTGTGTGTCTGAATTTGTGTGTGTGGACGTCTACATGTGTGTTTGTCCATATGTGGATACATGACTATAACTGCCAGTCTGTATCTAAGTGTGTGGTGCCATTGCTAGCTTGGAAATAAAAACTTAAATTCCTCAAATAAATAAAATATATCCCTATTAGTATGCAAAATCCTCTGGTATAATAATGATAAAACAATTATATATATTTAATCTTATCTTATATGTGTGTAGGACATACAGATGTACTAGACATAATCAACAGTATATTTATGTTCCATGTAACACATGGTATTGCTTTAGTACTCTCTAAGTTTTGAAGACAACACTTTTGATGTTGTTTCCCACGCTCATCTCTGTAAATAGGTCTAGAGGCTGCTGGGTTCATCAGCACACATATATGCGCACACACACACACTGACACAAACACTGTGTGCGACACCCACTGTGATCCATGCATTGCTCTACATATAGACATTATATAGCAAGGCTTTGAAAGAAGCAGGTGCCTTTTGCATCTTCTTCCTGGGAAGACTTAAGAAAAGTCAAAGTGCGCACCTTTTGGTGCTTGTGTGCAGATTGTTGCATGTGTGCGTGAGTGTGTCTGTGTGTCTTCTGTCTGTCTGGGAGCGAGTGTATAGCCAGGTGCTTGCTGACATACTGGGGCTTTGTGGTTGTGGTTGGTGGCTTGCTTTTTGTGCAGACAACCGAGAAGGAACTGTCTCTATTTTTTCTGTATTTCTATCTACTTCTGTGTGTGTGTGTGTGTGTGTGTGTTTGTGTGTGCATGCATGCATGCACGTGCATGTGTGTGTGTGAATATAACATGAATATAGATTATATTCTATATCGCTCACAGACTGACAACCGTTTCGTGACAAGGCTAGGGGGATTTGGTTTCCGCTGTAGTGCTACTTGAGTGCGTGTGAGTGTATATTTATTTGGTGCAGGCTGTCTGTTTGTGTTTGCAATACAGCTTTTGCGTAACAATATTACATACAGTTTTTCTGATACAATTTTGAACTGCAAATGTGTCAAATGCAACAGTTCATGCTGCAGACGCAGCATAGCATCATCTGTGCTGTTTTCTGTCTGCAGCCTCGACAGTAAAACCTCTGTTTGTCATTTTTAAATCTAGCTGTACTGTATGAACCCTCCAGCATGCAGCAAGTGATAGATCAGAGAATAAAGTAGCATTGGCTTTATCAAAGGCCCCATTCGAACCCACATGAGGAGTTTATTGCGGGCTCACTACAAAGGGAAACAATGGTTGGAGTGGGAGTAGATAGCGTTCTGCCATTCCCACAACCTTGGCTCAGGACCCATGGTGGCACGGTGTCACATGATGCCCGAGGTGAATGTAATTGTGGCCTATTGGCTTGAAAGCTGTACAGGTCTGTGGGCATGTGACATTGATGCGGTATGGTAAAGCTAACCAAGACTAAAACACTGTGTAAATAGCTGTTTTTATCATGTGGTAAAATAACAGAATACATAAATAGAGAATATTGATTGTGATTCAGCTCAGCATGATACATCACCCACTAATCAGGAATGATTTTGAGTCACATATTCTTTGGTAGATTTAGGTTTTCTACTGATGAATGATGCACTACCACACCCATGATAACATCTGATTACATCTCACCCCTTTCTTTGGATTTAATACAAGGCAGATTTTCTGTGTGATAATACACAACAACAAATGCTTATACCGTCCAGAGAGAGAGCAGGAATGAGGCCAATGTTGCCACAGAACAGGACATAGGTTGCCACATTCTCACGGTGTTGGTTAGCCAAACCTCTTTACCCAGAACTCTTGGCAAGGTTCTGCTAAGTTGAGTCATCTCGATACAGCTAAAGGCTTCAGCTTCACACAAACCACTATGTGCTATCTGAGTCACACAGATGAAGTGCTTAAACCTGCACACATGCACATTAAATACACAGATTTAGCCATTGTCAAAGTGCTGATTTGACCTCATGCAATAGTGGATTAGTTGTTTGCAAGATTTTCCTTTCAGTTGGAGCCATCGAGTGAAACTACTGACAAAAGTCATTTGAGAAAAATATATTAGTGTGTAACAACAACCCACACTGCTTTTCAGTTGTACCTCACAATTTAGCAAAAAGCAAAAAAAAAAAAGGTTTCTACAAACCCACACAAACCCATATACATACATACACACTTTTCCACTGCAACGTCAACCTATCATATATCACCTGATGTATCAGTGAGTTATCACTGTTGTGATTCATGTGCGTATGGGAATGACTTGTCCTGTTGCATCACTAGCAATGTGTGAGCCATTGTCTCACTGAAGAAACAGTGAGATTTTAAAAACACATTAAAAACATTGTCTAGCACAAGGACTACTATTACACATTTCCATTCATCAAATCAAATTGTAGTTGTCGGCGACCTTTCGCAACTTGAAACTTTTACTTATAAAATTGAAATATGTTAAAGGGTACAGTTTCTTTTCTCAAGTGATTTTAAATTTTTCGCTGAAAGGTTTCAGTGTGTGTGAACGTGTTTTAGGTTTGTTTGTTATATGCAGAGTGCAGACCTGCCTGCTGTAGTTGAGTGAAATCAGAGACAGGTTGGCATGGGGAAGACTTGCCTTGGCACAGCTCAGGCCGCAGACGGGTTCCGGTATGAGTTTACAGTATAGTTTGCTCCTCTGTGGCTTGACGACTCTGTGCTCTGAGAAAGTCTTAACCATGCGACAGACATGCTATGCACTTTCCCACAGCCACTGAGCAGCTAAGGCTACTCTTATGGTTGCTTAACACTTACACTAGGCTACCTACTTGGCACCATGATATTTCAACAGCCTAATTTTTTTCTTCCTCTTAAGCACAAACCTTATCTTGTGCTTGAACCAAGGCAGCTGTGGTTGTCTCTCATGTTTTTGCCAGACAGTTTTGACACTTTAAAGAATGATGTTGTGACAAGTTGATCAGCATGGGCATTTTTGTGATTATGAGCCTTTTCATATTCAAGGTACAAGCAGTGTCGCTCCCTCCACTGAGAGTTTAGAACCTCTGATTGGTTAAATATAAAGAAAGTCTCGGGCGCCTGGTTAGCTCAGTGGTAGAGCTGGCGATCCATATACGCAGTGGCCCGGGTTCGAGTCCGACCTGGGGCCCTTTCGCATGTCGTCCCCCGCTCTCTCTCCTGCCCCCCTTTCCGTCTCTCTCCAGCTATCACTGTCAAATAAAGGCCAAAAAAATAATACTTTAAATATAAAGAAAGTCTCATTCAGTATTTACATTTATTTTATTTAGTATAGTAGCTTGACTTATGGTTTGCATAAGCATTGTCAAAGCCAACGGTCAACAGGTTGGAGATGAGAGGCAGATCTGAATCACCTCATCCAACAGTTGTGGTTTCCACAACGTCTCACTCGTTAGCTGGATGTTTCCATTATGCTAATGAGGAAAGTAGACCTGCTTCCAAACCCACGTCTGTGATCAGCCCGGGCTCAGCAGCAAGCTCCCATGTAACCACACAAGACAGCCGATCATCTGAGAGCAGTTTCAGTGATATCACCAATGCAGACGCATGCCTTGTGTAATAATTACATAATGGTTGGATTTTACGCTGTTGCTGAAATTTCTGTCTAAATTCTAAGTCTACATTTTTTTCGCCTGTATGTTAACTGGGAATAGTTACTTTCAGTTTGGTCAGAAGTGCTGAGGAAAATGAATCATCACAATTACACATCACACTGTATCACATTTTTGTAGCATTTTTTCTTCTTTTCTTTTTTTTTTAAGTGGGGGGGTAAACTTCCACGGCTGTTAGCAGACACTGTGTGTTGTGTCTGCACGTCTCCACAGCCTTCCCTAAATCAAGAAGGCAGAAGTGAGAAACGGTTGAGAAGTACGACCAGCGTCTTCCTGTTATGTGTGCGTGAAACCCCAGACGGCTGTCTAAGTTGCTCGCACGCAAACGCTGGCCCGGGAACCATGGCAACGGCAGGTCCCCAGATGCAAAAGGCGGAAGTGAGTCTGCGCACTGAGGAAGTTATTGGTTTTTTGATGGCCATCGCCGTGGTTTCATGAGAAAGACCGTGACTCGGCCCTTGTGCTACGCCTACGGTCAGCCGGCGTGGGAATGTAGTCTTTTTAATGATGACAGTGGTGACACCTATGACGAGAGGCCACGTCTGTTAGACTGATATCCTCAAACGTGAATTGGAACAGGAATCAGCATGTAAGTGCACATATCAGATTAAGATATAGATTTAGTAGTAGCAAAGATGCTGCTTGATAAATCTTTAGTGTTGCCTACGTTGCCCTACCGCCATGCACACCATTCTCAGAAACAAGTTATTGCTGCAAACTGCATAGCAGTCAGGCATTGTCTGTCATTTCCCCAGAAACTCAAATTCGCCAGGAGCTGTCTCTGACGTGAGGAGAGCCAACCACCAGCTCTGCCGTCATTGTGTCCGTCTGCTGTCATGGAAATACTGGCGTAGGTCTCACCTGGTCTCAGCAAACCACAGCAACATCACCCTGTCTTTAACTCTGAAGTTGTTCCCCTGTAGTTATGTGTGTTGAGGTTGGAAGCGTGGGTAGGCTTAGGGCATTTATAAGTTGTTCACCACAGATAAGCAGTAGAAGTATTTATTTGATAAATTTACCAGAATTCTCATTGACGGAAAGAGGCTCACACAACCACTAGGGTTTAACAACCGCCTGCAAGGCCTCCCAGAGTGGTTTGAGTCACACTACAATGATTTATGCCTCCTGACCTCTTGTTACTCAGACCCTCAATGAGGTTTTAATGGTCAGCTTTCATTTTCTTGCTGGAAGGTTGCCTAATGACAAATGATCATTATCAAATATTGGGTAAATAAGCTCAAAGTAACTGCAAACTCACTCCTGTGAGTACTCGTGGTTGTCTGGGCTGTGCCCGATGTCTCTGGGAAAGAAAATCTTGCAACACAGATGAAATTTCATCCTCAACTCTGCATTTCTCTTTTTTTGTCTTCTGCAGATATTAAAGACAACTTTCTGTTTCAGTTTATATCCATTTCTGCAGGCTATGATTGAAGTGAGTAATAAATACAACATATGTCCTTCACAGACTTACTGTAGGCTAGGTCATACTTTAAATTCTATTAAATTGATTTTTTATCCTGCTGTAACAATTTTTTGAAATCTGCAGCTTTATTGTGATATATAATTCATATTCTGACCCTTTTTTCTTTCTCTTTTTCTGATATTTTCTGCAGTGCCTTTAAGTTAGTCATTAGGTACTACTGTAAGAGTGTACGCCTGCATGAACAGAGGTGTCAGTAAACAGCATCTCTACATACTGTATTATATATTATACATGTGTTTATAAATTATTTTGATGTTCAACCCTGTTAACTTCTGCAGAGGAGGACAGGAGGCATTGCATCTTGCAGCAGCAATGTGTGGCTATGCATGTGGCTGTTTTCCTCCCATATCCCATAGCCACACCTGCCACAGCCTGGCTTCTGCTTGGCCTCAAGCCTCCTGCGAGCTGCGTCTAACTCGACCAAGCATGCCACCAAGCACCCTTGGGGGCAGGGCTCCCCTCAGCCAGAACCCCACAACCCCCAGGCCTCAGCCCGCCCGAGAGCCAGAGAGGGAGTCAGTCTGAGGCAACTGGAGGAGAAACCACCCTCGCCTCTAACTGAGTTCTGTGGTGCTCAGACACCATAGACTGAACTGGGACAAAGACAAAACTGGAAATAGATCACATGGAAACAAGCACCTGATACTAAATGCAGTGCGTTCATGTGTGCACGTTTGAGAGAGCGAAAGGGAGAGGAGTGGCGAGAGAGATAGAGAAGGGGGGGGTTTATGGGCTGCCAAATGCCAGACTCACCACAGGTGGGAGCTTCTGTGTCAACCCCATTAAAACCAAGTAAAATGGAGGGTCTGTTCAACTACTGTACAGCTACAATGCTGCAGGCAGTGGCCACAACAGACACAGAACAACAAGTCAGCAGTAAGAAAGTACATTCTCTCAGCTTGTTGAGCCTGTTGACACAGTTGAAAATGCCATGTGGTTTGGTTAAAGAGGGGGAAAGCTGCAAGGGTCTTCTGGGAAGTCCCCCTGCTGTCAGCGATGTGACTGCACTCATGAAGGTTACTAGTAGCAACTACTTCCAAATGCAAGTGCACCACAGGTGACTCACGTATTCACTGAAAAAGGGAAAAGCAAAGGTTGCTGACCTAAATAAGATTTTTCTTGGACTTTTGGAGTTTGAAAATCCCCCTCAAAAAGTACATCTGTTCTTAAAACAAAAAGTCAACCATGCCCGCTCAGGTTAGTAGTAATTTAGTGCAAGCATGCAAATTGGCAAATTTAGTGAGGATGTTGCTTAACATGTCAAATCAACAACAGCATGTCTTTTCAGAAATGTTAGTTTTTCTTAATTACAGTTCTTTCCATATTTGCCCTTCATTTTACAGATGTTCCATCCACATTGTGGCTGAATCTTTTCAATGCCTGTGATTTTGTGGTAAGGTATGAAGATCCTATTGAGGTCCATTACATTGTCCAGTAAAAGGCCACTCCTGTGCGGCCTGGTTTTAGGGCCCTGGTTAAAAACACAAAACCAAGCCTGGCTTTTAGTGTTGGTGCAGAGGAAAACCACCACTCCGCGACAATGAATATTTTACCTTGCTACCGGCAGTCCAGCAGCATTTAGTGACCACAGGCAGTGTTAAGTGTTCCTGACCAGAGGCGAAGGGGGCACTTAACAAATGATAATGCCCACTATCTGTCAGTGCTCTGGGCTGCCACTGTTGCCTGAGAGCTCCGTGGTAGCTGGAGCCAGACCACTCTAGGCCCACTGCTGACCTGCCAGCTAACCACACACTCCACAGCCTCCAGCAAACATACACCTCGACTTCCTGGTGGGAAGAGGGACACTGTTCACTGACAGCTGCCATTCTGGTGGCTGGTTGACCCTCTGACCCAATAAAAAATGACACTACCACAACCTCCTTAAGAGGCTTTTTACAATAACAACAGATAACCACGATTGCATTCAAGGAAATGGAGGTAGAGTAGAGGCGTGCGTGTCGCCTGGCCTGGGCATTCTAGGGTGTGGCCCCAAAGATTCTTTAGTACTGTGTAATTCTCCACTTTTAGTGGTTTCACACTAAAGAAAATGGCGGTATTGTGATTTTGTATCTTCAGTAAACAGAATGGAGGAAAGACCAATCAGAGAGGATTTATAAGGAAATATGTTGAGATAATTGTGCCTCATTGGCTGACAGGTGCCAAATGCGAGCTTATGCAGTCAGTCAGTGTAAGGAAAAAATAGATGTACAAAGATGTTGTATTGGTAAAAGGTTGAAGCTGTAGTAGTGGCACAGGGACAACAAGGTGCGTAAATGTCTGTCTGTATGAGTTTTAAGTTAGGTGAACATGATATGAGAAGTAGTAGCAGTAGCCATGGATATATAAAGAGAACTGGATACAGTATTGGAGGCAGTGCTCCGTTCATTCCTATAAAAGCTGCTTAGTGGTGCATAAAGCCAAAAAAGCCACTTCCCACTGTAAAGAAAATACCAGAATGAACGTATAGGCACCAGAGAACACTGGCTGAAACAACTAACTTCCAGTTTAGCCCTCCATTAACTTAAATAGGGATAAAATTATTTCATTGTGCTGCTTTTCTAGACTTTCAAATGTTATCGGATAGAATGGATTAAATTTTGATTTTCTGATCTACTGTTTTATAGCTGCTTCTTTCACAATGTAAGCTTATGGGAAAAAGTATTTTTGGACCAGTGTGAATCACGTGACTGATGCCATTGCTGTAATTACACAGTTTGGCCACTATGGTAAATTGGCTTCAAAGCCTGTCACTCTTCCTGGGGGCTTAACTTTAGCCAGCTAAATCTTCAGCAATGATAGTGTCTCCCTTGGCTAGCAACACCAAACTGGCCCAGATGTAGTCTTGTTTTAGATTATTAGATTAGATTAGATTAGATCAATTCAAGATTAAACTAGGACATAATCAGTGAATTTAAATGGTGTAGATGTGTCACACACACATTGCTGTAGGTCAGTTGCCAGTGATAGTGCATGGTCATGAATGTATTAGGAGCCTGTCAGAAAATTTCCTTATCAGTTTAGTGTGATTTGACAGGCAGCTAAATGCCTCCTCAATCAACAACCGGTGGCTATAAAAATGATGTGGTTGATTGATAGAAAAGGTGAAACTACACAGAGAAAACAGAAAAACCTGCATTACCTGATTTACATGAATCAAATACTGAAGCAGGCCAAATGTAACCAGATAATTAAAAAAAAAAAAGACAGAATTCACTCATTGTCTTCATTTTTCCACAGGTAACCATATTTTCTATTTTATTTTCTAATATGTTTTAGTAGGCCTAGTATTATTGGTAGTAGGTTTATGATATGATGCTTCTTGTTGTTTGAGAAGTGGCTGGAATAGTCATGTGCAGATTATTTATTTATTTAAGCAATGTGTTGCCCTCACATGCAAGGAAAAAGTGCATTGAAACAGTCTAATTAGAAATTTGTTTTTAAAAGTTTCTTGATGATGATGATAAAGAATCTAAGCCCAGCCCTGAAACTGAAAACATCCCCAGCTCAAGTCACATAATGAGAATATGCAAAAAAGCCAACCACTAACACCCCAGCACACTTTACACAACAGCAGAGAATGCACTCTGCAGTTGCAGTATTACCTTAAATGTATGGAAAAGTCAGCTTTTCAGGCCAACATAGATAGAGTGGAAACAAATCCAATCTGCTTCAAGTGTGTTTCAGAGGTGGTTGGGATTTACAATATCAGTCTGTGTGATGCTGGGCTGAGGGAGGACAGCTAGTGATAACTCTTACTTGATTGGATTTGCCACCAAGAGGGACCTCAAATGTGAGCTAATTGTTGACTGGCAGTGTGCTTGATGCCCTCGGCCCACTCTGATGGTTTCACATGACACGATAACAATTCGAGGTCTCTGGGGGGAGGTGCAGCGGGAAGATGTGAAATGATGCTTTTTGTGCATAGGCCAGCTCAGAAGTTGCTGTAAATGCAGGGCTTTGAGTAAACCAACAGTCGAGAAACAAGACAGATTTTTTTAATGCACATTCCTATACATGAGGTTATATATAGTAGCTTATGGCCTAATTCTGAAAACAGCAACTAACATCATCTGTTGTCTTATGACTGCTGAGTCCGAGACAGAATTCAATAAACACAAGCATATCAATTCGTCTGAAATAAAACAGGAAAGAGAAAAGGGAAAAAGACAGCAACTACATATCTCACTTTCCTATAACCTTGGCCCAAAGAGCAGCCAAGGAAACAGTGAGAGCAGACCAAGTAGTGAGTGAGGGGGAAAAGGGAAAAAAAGGAGAAAGAGTAGCCAGCGGGCCCTCTGTGTGGTCCTCCTTGAGAGCGTGTTCTGTTTAACTCTCGCCAAAGTGTTTTTAAGTGTTACAAGTGCATTAGTGCCGTGGGTCATGCCTTTGCTTTGCTAACCTCTGACCCCCAGCCCCTCTAGCAGCTCCGGGCGAGAGAGTGAGCTCATGTTGAGGGGTTAGGCCCCACTGTTTGGAGAGAGAGTCGCCCCAGGGAAGTGGAGGAGGAGAAGAAGTAGAGGAGAAGGCCGGGCAGTGGCCTGTAATGATCTCCTCATGGATCTTTAATGGCTCCCCTCAGTTAGTGTCAGTGTTCGCACTGGGGGGACACTGAATTATTCAGCAGGCTAAAACTGTGATCACACACAGACATGCTTACACATATGCAGCCCAGCGCACATATACACACACACACACACACACACAAACACACATTTCTCACTGTCAACCTTTATCTTTCTTATTTATCATTCTTCCTCTTAGTGATTTCATACAGAACTAAAATAACATTTGCACAGTTTTTCTGAGAACTGTTGACACAGTGACTTTGCTGAATGTGCAAGTTGCAGTCACACAGTAAGCAATGTTTGAAGACATATCATCCTCTGATGACTACATCATGTTGCCTGTACATAGGCCAAAGATAGTCAAAGTGCATCTCTCTCTATTTTTCAAATATCTTAACAATCAGCCTTTACTATTCTCATAATGCTCTGGAACGTTTCTGTCTTGATGTTTTTGTACTTCTCATGTGTGTCTGCTGTTATCTCTCTATCAACCAGATCTGCAGCAAAACTTCTTACTCATCAAGCTGTGAACATGATGAAATGTCACAATGCTGCGCCTCACATATGAACATCTGTGGTATTTATTTTTCAGTGGTTTGCTTTGTGTGTGTGTGTGTTCAAAGTGACCATGCCACCTAGTGGTACTCCAGCCACAGTCTTTCTTAGCATGGGGTGTGCTTACACTGACATTGCTATCAAACCTCACAACAAAGTCACATTCACTGGAGATGAAGGTAAAGACCTCTGACAGGCGGCAGAGTCGATAGCGTGGGTTCAAGGCTCAACTGAAGTTTACAACCTGAGCGATCAGGACTGTGACGACCCCTCTTGTTTCCTCCTCTACTTTTGATCCCCAAACCAAAACCTCTCATCATATGAGAACACTGTCAAGACCCACAGACCGTAACCACCCTTGTAAAACACACACATTCTCTGACCCCTGTGTCATTAGGAACGGTGTTAGGGAGCGCCTTCCACTCGGACCAGCTGTGCAAGTCTTAAGGCCTGCAGTCTCTTAAGCAGCTCTGGGCTGCCTTACCTAATTGCCAGCAGTGGGAAGCAGGTTAACCCCACTGTCTGGGCCTCACAACCTGCACCAGAGGCCTGAACTTCATTAGTCTGCTGTAGCAGGCTCTCGGGTCCTAATTCTGGCACTTTTACCTGAGGGAACCCGTCATGGTTTTTAATGACCAAGCCGGTGTAATATCTGGAGCCCCAAAAACTCTCTCTCCTCACTCAGTGTGTTTCCAGCTTCAGCGACACAAGAGCTTAGCATATCCAGTTTTTGCTTGATATGTGTCAGAGTCATATTAAAATCTCATTATATATGTGGGTTAATATCTACGGGAAAAGCCTCAAGTGTACACACCAGGGTTTAATATAAGGCTGCTTTCATGACACTGCTCACTGTAGCATAAATGCTGCATTGGCTCCCTACAGTGCTGTCTGTGTAAAAGCAGCACTCACTGTTTAGTATTGGCAGCAGCAGGGAAGTGTGTGTTTTTCTGTGTATAACACTATAAGCCCTGATTGAACATGTCACTGATGGCTGATGGGGGCTCCCTGGGCACTAAATGACCCATCGCCTCCCTTGATGAGCTTCATCTGTCTCTCTCTCTTTCTCTCTCTCTCTCTCTCTCGCTCTCGCACTTTTCCTTCAGCCCCTTAAGAGGCCTGCTGCAGTTTTCGCTGTAGACCCAGGGGTCAGATGGAAAACATACACTCATAAACAGCATCTATTATTCATGCCTTACAGCCCGGTGATCCACTCACAGCACGCACTGGCTACAACAGCTGTCCAGCCACTCCAGTCACTGACAGACAGATAGGATCGGTCTAACAGCAACATGTTTTCAAGTATATTCAAGTTAATATATGGCTGCCTTAACCAAGTGCATTTATTGCTGTAGCTTACTGAGATAAACACATCTGTGCTGCATCTGTGTTCAAAATAAGGCGGTTATACACACTTTTGACAGCAAGTACATTTTCATAAAGCTGATGATGATCACTTGTTGTAAATACACTGTTTGTATTGTTGCCTTTTTCTAATCAACTGGCTCAAAACATTGGGCACAAAAATGAGTCATTTGAGTATTATGAAGTCCTCTGTTGATGTCTAACAGGGGCAATTAGGACTTTTCCAGTGCAGTGATTGTGTCATTTGACAATGTTAGCATTTTGTGTGTAAGTGTGGGCCCAGCTTGGCCCAGAGTTGACAGTGTGTTAGTGTACTAATCCATTAGGGTCCCCAAAGGCCCTGTGATTACACACACTGCTAATATACACATTGGCGCTTTTCTTCAGAGACTTTTTGCTGATGGTATCAGTGGCAGCTTGGGTGGTTGGGGTTTGTGTGTGTGTGTGTGTGTGTGTGACTGTTGGAGGTGGACGGGTGGGGCAGATGGATATTTGCGCCTGTATGTGCATTTGGGGTCTGGCAGCTCGTAATGTTTTCGTTTAGGTCACAGGAGAGAGCGACACTCATCTCCCCTTTGACACCCTACCCTCAACCCCCCCCTGAAACACCGCCCCCTTTCCCCCTTTTTCCTCTAGACCACACCCAACCTACACAGCGAGTTGAGTGGTAAGTGACTCCCGCTAACCTCTAATGATTTTAATCGTCCGCAATCAGGTGCAGGAGTCATGAATCCCTGGACGAGAGACAGAGACAAGACAGACTAGGAAAGAGAGAGAGAGGGAGTTTGTTTTCTTTGGTGGAACAGCAGAATAGCAGAAGGGGGGGTCATATGGAGTGTAGGAGCGTGGCACAATTACCTCCAGAGCTCCACAGGAACATGACTCCCAATTCAAAAACAGGGGGACGAGGAATGGGAGCGCCGTTCTGGCTCAAGCAGGCTTGATTTGTTGGCTGCCTGCTGTGATATCTGTAACAGGAGAATCTCGAGTCTTCATCTAGTAATTTGACAGTCGGTTTCCAACTCATCACTGTAACCATGTGAAGAGACCGGCCCAGTGGATGATTTCAGTGCTGTGTCTTGATGATTTTAATGTTTGGTCGTGGTTCATTGACTCAGGGAGAGACAGACGGATGGAGATAGTAACAGAAAGAGACAGAGTTAGTTAGACCTGGAGCAAAAGACCAAAGAGAGACTGTGACTGAAACAAGAAGGCATCTTTGCTTTCCTTCAGTCTGCATGAACCATCAAAAACACTTTTACCTCAAAAAAGCATGCAAATATATAAACACAAATTCATATGCAGACTAAATATAAACGTCCCTGTCTACAGACATTCTTTTTTCACTTTTCACTTCTCCAAAACCCTCAAAAATACAGTACATCCACATCCTCCCTTATGATAAAAATATAACTTGCAACATTGACTGATTCTCAGTGGAGCTCCACATTGGGAACACAGCGAGGTTGTTTGCGGCTGTCGAGGGAGCCAGAGAGGAGGGGAGGTGGGAGGGGGCGATTCGAGCTAGGCCCTGCCAGAGCCGCATGAAGCAGGACCACCCAGGGTGGCGTCAGGAGCTTGGCAGGGGTTCAGGGAGGTTGGTCGGCGGGCCGGCTGGCAACCCGTGCCCGGGGCTGAGGCAGCAGGCGGCAGCAGGCACTGTGAGGCCCTGCCAGAGTGGACAGAGATATTCAGCTCAGCCCACAAAGGCCACTTCAGCCTCCCACAGCATAACACAGCAGAGCCACAGTGATAGGGAGTGTATGTGTATGCAGGGAGGATTGTGTGAGTGTGTGTGTGTGTGTGTGTGTGTGTGTGCGTCCTACCATGTAGGTCGGGTAGAGTCTGGGGCAAGTAGAGGGAGATATTTTTAGGATCTAGTTTCCCCAGATATATGAGACCTCCCATATGAAAATGAAGAGGTTAAACCAGAAAATGTTTATTCATAAGAAGTCCATACATCAGCAGTCTAGTATCTGTTATAAGATGTTTTTGCTCTGCTTAACAGTACAGTACATGCTTTAACACATAGGAAAGCACTGTCCCTCCTCTCCATGCACAACCACTAGTGTAAACAGTAACAGTAAATGTTAACCATTTCCTCTCCGTTGGCCTCCCAGTGGTCGATTAGGCTACAAAACAAAGACTTTCCCCTCGTGTTTATCTCTTCCAATGGGGGCAGTCATTTCATCGCAGCACTTACAGCTTATAAACTCCTTGACAAATCGCATTAGTATTTAGCTTCTCTCAGCAGTTTACTGCCTTGCTGCCAAAGTATCGTTTATCACCCTGTAATTCACTTTACTAGGTAAATTCACTTTGGCAGGTCTGTTGGGTCTGTCTGCTGCAGAGGATGTCGGAGGAGAGGGCATGCTGTTTGAATTTTAAACACCTTTAGCAACTATACCTGATTTTTCTTTAGAGGATCTTGGGGGCTAAAGGTTGGGTGCACCCTGGACTGGTCGCCCATCAATCACAGGGCTGACACATGTTTTGACCTTGTATTAAAATGTGTCTCTATATGTGTCTCAAGTGAGCACTTGGGACTGGATCTCACTTCCCTGCACGATATGCAAATAAATATTTAATAGGGAATTTTGTCCAATATTATTGTCCTTTTTGTGGCTCAATACAAAGATTTGACTATTTGTTCCTTGTTTTCAATTCAGGGTCACACTAAAGCCTTATATCAGCCCGAGTTGCATGTTTTACTTACAGGACGTCAGTTAAGTAGGTGATTCTTCAGTGTGGCCGAGGACACACTGTGTACACACTGCTAAAAGAATGTGCATTCACACCTGTACTTAGAGCTGTCCACTTGTCATCCCATCACCCAAGGAACATGTTAACGCCAGGTCTGAACAGGGCCGTAGAGACAAACAAACATTTACACCAACAATTCCAACCTCCAACTTGCAATACTCCAAATAACCTAACATGCATGTCTTTGGACAGTGAGAGGAGGCAGAAAAAAAGACAGAGAGGCCCCAGCCGGCCGGCAGGTTCGAACCCAGAGCATTCTTTCTGCTAACCACTATCATAAATCCTTCAATATAGTAAAGAGGAAGATTTTAACACAATATACAGTTAAGACAAATGGGAAAATAATTGTCAGTCACATTGTGTATTTAGGGCTTCCTGGTATAACTGAAAACTACAAACAGACAGTGACGGTGAACAATGATGCTGTTGTCGAGTCATCTGGACACATACACTTTGTTTTCATCCTCTGTTTTTCTCTTCCTGTCTCTTTCCCATGAGAGGTCCAGTGTGCATCACTTTCAGGCCTGATTCCATTTAAGGCTTATAAAACTTTCTCTAACACAGAATAATATTTGCTGTCAGGCTTTTATTGAATTATGCCAGTGGAAGAAAAAAACAGAGAAGGATGTGTAGGCTCCAGAAGGACCAGTCCTTGTTTACAAGATTCACTTCTAACAGCGTGGCACTCAGTACTTCAGTCAAGTTTTTTTCTGCTGCTCATACATAAAACTGTTATTCTTCTGAGATACAGTATCAATATAACCAGTGTCATTCCTCCATATTGGTGATTTCTATTTTTTTCCAAGAAGTTATCTTCCATGGTTTTCATTATTCTAACGCTGATCTGCAGAAAATGCCACTCAAACCATGATGTCTTTGCTATTACTACCACACACGAATGTGAAGTAATTTCTTTGCACATTTTAAAAAAAAACGTCAATTTAATTGTTAACTTGTGCAAAAATTGATTATTTACGGGGAGATTTGAAGACACAAATGTATTTACGTGCTTACGTGCTATTTCTCTGATTCTGATTTAGCATTTCTTACTATGCTAAAATTACTTTCTGCACATGCAGTGTATATGCAGGAAGTGAGAACAAGACAGCAGTAATGTGAAACACAGTGTTTGCAAATGGAAAGTAATTCAGTAAATCTATCTGACCAGTAAATTGTATGATATACATATGTTCTGACTACTTTAATGTGAAAGGACTCAAGGATGTCTTCTTTCTCTCTGAGGCTGAGAACACATTAGTTTAAAGGCGGAGGTGTAAGATCATGAATTAATTAAGACATCTGAAGAGAAAAGTCAGCGAATTAATAATGTGACGTCAATAAAAGTTTCTCATATATAGTTTTATTATTACTGCATCCATGTATAGAGCTATACAGTGATTTAAGTGGTTTAATATACTTGCTACTAAAAAGCTATTGTTAAATTAGTAGTAACTTTTGTTTTTATTAAAAAAAAACCTTTTGAAAGAATTTTGCCTATTTTATACATTCATTTTACACAAATTATATATTATTATTATTATATTGAAATATTTCAGATGGACAAAATTTTAACTAATTGATATCCCCATGAAACTTCCTCAAGTTTTCAGAAAAGTTCTGTTTAATTATGTAAATGTTAATGTTAACTGTAGGCACATTTAGGATACACAGAGTGTATTAAAGTGTAGTAAAATAAACACCTACATGTGTACTTTGGGAGTTTTTTTCCCACTAGTCTGAAAGAAGACAAAAATAATGTTTTTACCTGTAGTGTCTCGCGTTAAATGCATTTAAAATTGTAAATGCATTTAAGGCGAGACGCACATCACATTTTATTACCATCACAATCAGTTTATCCTTGGACACACAGCATGAATCCTGTTAAAAAGCCATGTATCCTGCTCCTCTTTTGGCATGGATAAACCTGTCCATGTATTTGTGGCTTCAAAACAACAAAAGGGAGAAGTGGCCGTGGCAGCCTCCGCCCTCCTGAGCTGGCACACTGCACTTCCTGCTCCCGCATCTTGTTTGAGTTGAGTGGAGCTCATGCAGGGCAGGGCAGGTGTTTGACTGATCTCCATAGCCTATTTCCCCAGGCCGTTTATCACTGTCACAGCCACAGCCCAAATCAAACTCTCCCCCCTCAGCCTCTCAAATCTCTTAAAGATTAACAGATCTGCCTCTGCTTTCAGATGCACTCAAACATATGCCTATGTAACACCCCACTGCTACTCTTTCTAACTCTGCCCATCTTCACTTGGTTAAATGTGTGCACCTCATCACCTGAGTTGCTTTTCAGTTGCCTCATGCTGTTCCCCATTCTCTCACAGACAGCGTACTGGTCCCGTCCCCGTCCGTCAGCACAGATAAATCGCCCCAATCTTTCCCCTTTGCCCCCCTCCACGATACATTTGCAATTAATTTATTTTGCCTTGGTTTCCACTCCGTGTGCCTCTCCTTCCCCTTGATCCATAGCGGAACAGTCTGGAAATGATTTTGACGCTTTAGTTGTAGCGTGCAGCTGCCTATTGGGGACATTTTGCACTCCCTGACTTTTTATTACAAGGGAAATACAATAATAGCTTGTGAGATCGTTTAATCGTTTAATAGAAAATTGCAGAAGGATTTTTTGTTTTATATAAAACTGTTAAGCTTTAAAGTCTTGCAGCAGTAAACACATAAGCCTGTTTTTAGAGGAAGTATTACTGTGTTTATTTGTTTTGATAGATATGATCAAGGAGTGGCTAAATGTAAAAACATCCTCTAAGCATAATGCAGAATATGTCAACTTCCTGTATGGTGTGGACATCGTCATTTAAGGTAGCTGTGAAGTTGTTAAGGCGTGCGCTCTGAGGTTGGGTGCGTTACGAGCCCTCCACCCTGACACCTCTCCCCACCCTTCTCATCTCCTGCTGGCACTTCCACTAAAATACACAGCGACCCTCACGTCTGCTGCCAACATTCAGCTGACCAGGCAAATCACTTTTGGCACATTCAGAGAAAAAAACATTAGTGGTAACCACAGGTCAGACATAAAATAGCACATATTTACTTCCATCATCATTTTTTCTAACTGAATAATTGTGTACATGTGTGATTAGTTGTTTAGCTGAATACACCAGTTCTGTGTCAGATATCTTGAGGGCCGTTTGTGCTATATTTTCTAACCTCTGATGATGCTCAACCATTTTCCAACTTGCTGTCCAAAGATAGTAGTTCTAGAGTTACCAAATACAATCTATCCTCCCATTCGTGTTATGATTTTGACTCAATCTTATAATAAATACGCAATTAAAATTAATAGTCTGCCATTAAAACAACCCACAAAAGTCCTTATACAGTATATTGGTATATTTGATTGGAAGAAAGTAGTGAACCTAGAGACCTCTGTGTCTACAGGCCTTTTCCAAGACATTTAGTGTAAGTGTAAGTGTAATAAATAATGTTAATGTTAAGTCTCCCTCTACTCAAAAATCAGTTTTTCTTCTTGTTCCTACAGTTTCACTGTACAGAATGATGTATGTGCAGAGTTTTCCACTTTCAGCAGATGAATGTGAAAACATCCTTTTAGTGTCAGTTAGGCCTTCAACCAATTTTACACATGACCCCTGGTGGGTGATTTCCAAAGCTTTAAAAAAGAACTTTAAATAAGTCATGAAGGTTATCTCGAGTTGGGTTTGTGACATTTTTAAAGAGGGGTTTGAAAGTGAGTGCTTGACCAACCCATGCCATTCTTTTTTATGATCTGTCTCTTTGGAGTTCACAAACTTTATAGAATTGCAAATCTAAAAAAGCTGGAGTACTTTTTCAGTTTATTCAACCATAAAATCTTAAGTATTTTTCTGCTTATATCTAACCAAACCTTAAAGGATAGTAGATCAGAACATCATATGAATCATTTTTATGATTTGTAGATTAAAAAAAACAAACCATAGCTGATGCTGTCGCAATAGAGGCATCAGATCAGAAAACGTTCATTTTAGAAGAGTAGCTGCACATGTTATAATTTAGTGTGGAGGATCTGTTGTACACTCAAGAAAAAATTTACTTCTGCACAGTGACCCTGTGGGTTGTGTTTGCCCTACAGATGTTTAATCTGCTCTCAGCAGCAGCACCTTCGCTTTTTGCTGGTAATCTGTCAAACCAAGTGAAAGCCATAATTTACCTTCAGGGAGACTCTAGACACACTGACACCCTCCGCTCTGGCCTCCGCTGTTCCTGACTTTTCCTGAAAGATTACACATTTTAAAAAGTTATGGACTATATTAAAAACATAAGATAGAGGGAGAAGTGTTATTAAAATAAGATAACATGTCTGCACAGTGACAAATTATGTGGTGATGGATTACTGTGGAGAAAACTCCCTGCAGATAGTAAGAACTCTTCCTGCTTTACAGCCAATTATGTGGCCACTGGTCAAACTGTTGTTTATATCGCCACCACTTTGGTCAATTTGTTACCCTTCCTCCATAATTCAAGTTTGTGTGTGTGAGTGTGTGTGCACCATTCCACCGTCCCACAGCCTAGTGGTCGTCTGGCGGTTTTAGGGGGGGAATCTCCACCCCAAGTACAAAGTTGGCTAATTGCCCCCCACAGTCACACCGCACACCCATATAGACACACACACACACACACACACACACACACACACACACACAGACAGACACTCGCTCC
>NW_023339873.1:17155083-17163347 GCF_004916995.1 Morone saxatilis
CACACACACACACAGACACTCGCTCCAATGTTCTCTGTTGTTCTGCCGGCACGAGGGAGGAGGGGAGGATTAATCCTAATTGCGGTGTGTGGGAGCCTGGAGAGAGGCCAGGATTACTGGGGGCTTCTCCTTGATCCACAGAGATGCTGATGGTAATGCTCCCTGCCCATCCCCTGGCAGCTGCCTGGGCCGTATACGCATATGCATCAGACACATGCCAGTCCCACGCACACGTACAGCGGAGTACAGTTTCATGAACACAGCAGCCCATAAGTATAGGTTCTGTGTCCTGAATCACCAGGGTTGGTGATTCACTTCTCCCAGTGCAACCTTAGCCTCTCACTGAGTGTGTGTGAGGCCGCGGCCTTGCGTCAGGGCTACTGCGCTGCTGTTTATGTCTGCTGTCGTGTACGCAGGCTGCACCCCCAGCTGACGCACTACCGCCTCAGTGGGTTAACACAGTCTGCTATTGGAGACGCATTTAGCCTTCCGTGCAATGTCTGCTCATTCACTGTGACTATTTTTTTATTTTTATTTTATTTTTTCAACTTTTTTTCTAAGTTTTACATTGATATCTAGCCAAACAGTGTACTTTTACTTACATTGTTTAAAACAACATGGAGGGCATAAGGGGCCCCAATTGCTCATAAGGGCCAAGTATTTAAGGAATCGTTAGACTTTTTTTAAAAATATGCTTACATAAGGTTACTGTTTCAAAATGATGTGAAATTACATATTACAATACATTATTAATCACAAGAAAGTTAACTTCCCAAAATGCTGAACTACTTTAATGAGTTTGACTTTCGCCCACAACCTCGTTTCACTTGCATTTTGCCTTTTCATTGCCCTTTCATTTCTGCAATTATTCAGACTTGTAAATCTGAAAATTTGTAAAACCTAAAAATGTATAAACCTCCTTAATTGCTAGTACAAACAGTGTTATTTTGATCCTCAAAGCAATTTTCACAATCATTATTTTTAAGACAGTGTGTATGAAAATAGGTCCCTCTTGTGAGCTTTCCTCCTTCCAGCATGGGGCCTATGCTGGACCCGTTTCTGCCCTGTCAGGCCTCTCCACCATTATACTGGCCATTGTGTGAGAAGCCGCAAGCCTGCCCTTCTCCCTTAACAAAATCACGTCAAAAAGCAATTAATATCTTAATACCTCCATCAGTGGCAACCACCAAGCCGCCAAAAGGCCCGACTCTTTGTTTTTTCCGCCTCGGCGTCGGCTGCCGCGCTGCTCTCGCCTGGCCCGTGGTTTCCTCGGTTTCATTTCCCAGTGCCCCGGTGGTCAGCTGTGGTTTTCCAGGGGGCACAGGGTAGGACGTTGTGGGCAGGAAGGTCCCCCACTCTCCCTGAGCATTAAGTACTACTCTTCAGGCCTGAGAGCTCCAGTGGCCGCAGCCCTGGCCCCTACTAATGCAGCGGCCTACGGATCAGACCTGACCAGAGACATCCACTCTGCAGGCTCTCCATCCATTAAGGGCGCACAAGGATAATGGTCGACACCTCCGATCATTGCAGTGGGTTTGATCTCTGGGGATGTTAACAGTGTTGGACTGGGTTTTTTCTCATTTATCTGAATGTTGAACTAGTCTTTGAGGACGTTGTGAAAAGGCTCTGTTCTGTGATTTGTAGATGTTGTTTTTTTTGTACAAGAATTACTTTACTATTTGTATTTTCTTCCACATACAGATCAAGGCATGTTCGAAAATGATTAATGATGTTGTCTCTTCTGCTCTTAGCACACATAAGCCACATAAGTTGAAAATGCTGACATGGCCATTTGTTTTGTCTTTGCATAGCTTATATGAGCTTATGTTGCACAAGCATTAGCCAGGTAATATTAACCACACAAATTCTTCTCATATCACTAAACCCGATTAAAGTGTTTTCCCTGCCTCTTATCCACACACTCATTGAACACAATACCTGGTCCCAGTTAGGTGTTTCTTTTATAGCTTAGCTCTTCAAAGAGAAGAAAAAGATTGGTTTTGACTTCTGAGCCATGGCTCCACAATATTTGGTTTCTCTACATTTTCATTCATTTCTCTTGGCAGGCGCGACCAGTGACTGGTGGAAGGTCTTGGCAGAACATGCGATAAAAGCTCATGATTAAAGGGACTAAAATAAGTACTGTATATAACTCATGTATCCATTAACCACTGAGAAGAGAAACAGAAAAAGCAAAAAAAAATGTTTTTCTTTTCTACTCTCGCCTGGCCATTTAGTCTATATTATAAATGTATAATATATTCATCCTCATCTCCTTCTCTTTTCTCCTCTGTTTATCTCTGCTTCTCTATGATATATTGCACCTTCTCATTGGGAAAGCTATACGTGTCCTCTCTGGGTCATGAATTTTTGTGACGCATGTACCATATGATCAGTATGGTTGACTTGCCTTTTGTCAGCTCACACATACACACTCTATATACAGTGCGTACACATCTACACACCGACTATCCAGGGTCATCCGATCCCAGCCAGCGGGCCCACACACCTTGGCCGGCTGGGTGGTGGTGCCTTTGAGTACACTGTAGTGGTTTGGCCCCGGGCCCCTGCCTGGTTTGTCTGCCAGCGTCTGTGCTTTAGCTCCTCTGGACAGTCCGCCTCACAGTGCTGTCAGAGACCTAGCTATACAGCTTTCCTTTACCTTCAGACGGCAGCTAAATAGCAGCTGTACAAACACATATACATTAAACCAGGCCTGTATTAATGACTTTATATTGGAGCCTCTCTGCGGCGGCGGTTCTGATATTCTAAGAAGTTGTAGTGGTTGTTGTAGTGGTGGTGGTCTTATGCATAGAAACGCTGATGTCGGCTGACTCTTTCAAGGGCACACAGTGGTGGAGAGTGATGGCGCGCTACCAGCTGGACCCAGCTGGACTTCAGGAAGTTGATTTTGAAGTGTGTAGCATAAGAGTGATTGCCCTGACTTGGAGAATGTAGTTGGTTATAAACTATTGGGTTACAAGTGATCTGGCTTTAGTGAGCACATTGTCTTTTGTATAATGACAGGTTTTATGATTATGGGGTTTGAATACTACATCTGCCTTGGGCTGTAGCCTTTTCCAAAATTTTGATTTATCTTTGAAGGGATCAGACAATGAACCAATTGAACAGCTTGAGTAGTGATTGTTGATGGTTTAAGACAGAGAGAGGTTGTTACGATCCATCCTGCATAAGCTCTGAGTGGGGCCCATTGTAGAAAAGATTGATTTACTATTTATCCCTCTGACAGCGCAGATAGGGAAGAGTCATAATTCTGTGCACTGGGGAGATTAAATTCCTGTATCGTTGTCAGCTACATTAACTGACTTCCTGGATCTCAATTCAATTAGCGCAGCAGCATTCTCTAGCATTAATAAATCAATAGTGATGGCCTGCTGATAGGCGTAGTGCATGCAGTATATCGAAGATGCTTTTCGTGCACATACTGCGCATATACACACACACAAACTCATCTGTTACAGTATGTCCCTGCATTGTTCATTACTTTTCATTAATGATTCCCAGCCCCACTGTGAGAACAGCCAGTTAACATGTTAGCTGATGTTTAACTACCCTTGCATATGGCAAGATGGGACATGCTCTTTAAACATATATAGATTTCTTCAGGCTAAAAACACTCAAACAGCACACATCTATTGATATCCTCTCTGGCAATATGGGAAAGCTCAACTTTATAGAACTATATACTATCCTCTTGATCAGCTTACTGTTACTGCTGTTCAACCAAGTAATTAAAGACTGATTGTCCCTCAAGGCCCTTAACTCTTCACTTACTACCTCATGAAGGACTCAAGCCAAGAGACGTTTGTGCCTGTGAGCCGAAGAAAAGACACAAGCTATTGTTTTCCAGCCGTTAAACCTCCACAGCTGTTTGGAAACCTCTGTGACAGCCAGTGGAGAAGCGGAACCAGATCCTGGGTGCCACTGACGAGGAGGAGGAGGGAGTGAAAAGACTTGCTATTGCAGTTGACCTTTTAAGCACTTTTCAGCATTAGCTAAATGTCAGAGTGGGTGGAATAAAACTCACACATAAGCTCCCTTTGCTGCATTAGAGTCATTTATTGATTTGTCAGTTTTTCTTCAGTAGGTTTTTGACATGCAAACACGTGGCAGTAAGCATACAGACATTGTCTAATTTTGATCTAACAGTTTGGAGGACAAAGTATGCAATGCCACTGGATCAGCTGTCTGGTAGTTTAAATATTATTTGGTCATATCAGTCTTTTGAAGCTCATCTACAAACATCTAGCTTTGTTTTTCCCATCCCACTTGTCAATGTAAAGGACATCTTGAGTTGAAGGCATCTTTCAATACCTGTGTACACTGAAAGGTTATAATTTATTGACTCCACTTTTTATCATCTTCTTCATCGTTTCTGTCGCTGGCCATTTTTCTAGTTAACTGTTCCACTCACTGTTTTCCGAGTGGATACTCTTGTTTCTTAGATGTTGATTCTCCCTGATTACACAAACTATGCGTCACTCTGCGAATTGCCAAGGACTAATTTGGCCAGTCGGCCTGATGAGACAGTTGATAAGGACATTGATTGGCCCTCCTTCTGAAGGAGGGAAGGATTTCATTGGGACAAAGATATGGGGGCAACACGGCATTCATTTCAGCAATCAACCCACCATCCTCCCTCCTTCCATTCCTTTCCCCATTTGGCCAAACTCTTCCCAGAAGTCTTTCAATATGGATTACACTGAATGGTGCGCACAGTGGTAATTCAAGGTGAAATAAAACTCTTTTAATCCTATTGGCTGCATCAGTGAGAGAGTATCGGAAAGTGTAGAAGGACAGACATCAAGCTCGGGGTGATTAGATGCATGTAGTCTTTCCTTTGATTCCCATATCTGTCCATTTCTACCTCTGGAAGTTGATTTGGTAGTAACGGTCTAGTGAGCACGTCCTTAGTCAAGTCCCTGTCTCCTCCTCTTTCTGGATGCGAATGCTGCTCCAAAAAATCATAGGCCTTCATTATCTCTAGTCAGGCAATTTTGGGAACATAATACTGTCTCAGGATTGGAGAGCTTGCCCCCATCAGGGCTGGGACCTGATCAAACCACTTGCACCGGGAAGGGGAGTTAAAGAGAAGCACGCCTGCCAGTCGGTTCATCTCCCTTCAAAGGCATATGGTGCAAATTTGATCAAAAGTGTAGGGGGGAGGGTTTGAGGGGGCATTCACATCGCTGATGTGAAAAATAAGGCCAGGCTGTAAAAAACCAAATCAAACCATGGTCGGCTCTCTGGGAGTGATTAGAGCAAAAGAAGAACCAGCTGCCGCATTGTCTACCGCATCTCAATCTCCTCCACGCACTGGCAGCCTGCTGGCTGGGCAGGACAGAGGGAGAGGGGGGAAAGACAAGTGCTCATCCCTTCATCTGCCTCAGTGGCTTCTGAGCTCTGAGGAACCACAGAAAGGAGAGACGGCGGGCAAGCATGAGACGTGTGGATAAGAAAAAACAGAATTCGGTGGTGGTGAAAAAATAACAAAAGAGATATTGAAAAAAGAAACAATGGAAGGGAAGGAACAGAAGTGCAAGAAGGTGACAGAGGTCAGGGTTACGAGATAGCTCCCTCCGCAATAAGGTGGGAGCGAGGATGTAGGGGCCTGCTTCACCCCCTCTGGGATGTCAAATGGAAGAGTCCCAATGTGTCCTTAAATATTCATGTGTAGTATGAGTTGCAGACCTATCCTAATGTGCACTAGTGTCCCTAGGAGACCAGGCCCTCTATGGATGGGCATACACTTCATTTCAAATTACAGCCTATCGTTTAGACAAACACTTATAGATCATTGCTTTATAGTCATGCCATCCTGTGTTGATTAACTTCAGCATCAATGAATTCTGGGCCTTTAGTGTCAGAAGATAATGCAGTTTATGAGCTAAAAATAAGTGTTTGTGATTAGTATTCACCCATAGTATCATATTGCATATGACAACCAATTAATGTCATTTATAACTTCTAGTTCAAGTTTGAAAAAGGTTCTTCTTACTCAATTGATTTAATTGAAAACACACACATTGCCTTCTCCGAAATTTTTAAATTCGACCAGCAATTTTGTCAGTCAGTGGCAAAGCATCGCCATTCCCAAAGGTTAAGTGTACTGTAAGTGTCACTTTGGCCTACCTCCTCCTCAAAGTCTTTTGCCTTAATGACAGCAGTAATTGAGATGAGATAGAGTGAACTCGTCACCCTGTGACTCCAACTGCATCCTCATCAGGGCCCTAAAAGCCCCTTTGTCTTCCACAAGGGAGGGGTGTGAGATGGAGCTGAGAGGGTGTATGGACCAAAGGGACTGTATACTTTGTATTTTACGCCTAGAGGTAGTGAGTGTTTGTCATCACCATGAATCATTCAAAATACTCAACAGAGCCATACAACATCCATCTTTTCTCCATAATTCAAGGCCATAAGTTCATTTCATCTATTAGCAACGCTCACAAATGGTCATGCCTGTGCTCACACACACACACACACACGCACTCCAAATCCTTGTGTCCAGGAGTAGTAATCAATGCCATTACCAATAGATTCAGAAAAGTCAGTGCAGGGCATGGCCCCCTTTCTGTCCTCCAGAGCCAGGATCAGGTCCAGAGGTGAAGGTCAAGTTGCCAGAGTGACTGTCCCAGCTGTAGCTCGACCACAGAGCAGAAGGCTCAACCCCGTGCTCCGTCTGTTTGCACATTTTGCACTGACCTGGGCTTTTGTCGAGGATGCAGACCCCCAGATTGTGAATCGTTCCTCCTCGTGGCCCGTGTGGTCACGGTCAGCAATGACCAGGCTGTTGGAGAAAGAGGGGGGTTACAGCGCAACAAAGACCTCTCCTGTTAGCTGCAGGGAGTGTGTGTGTGTGTGTGTGGGGGGGGGGGGGGTAAGGGTTGGCAGGAGGGCAGGGTGAAGGCTGAAGATATTGATTAGTTATCTTCTAGTACATAGTACATATCAGACTACTGCTGTGAAGCCCAAGGCCCTACTGTATCTGGACAATGACTGATCAGTTTCATTATTAGTTGCGGCATTCATGTGAAAGACTTCAAATGAAAGGGAGATTGAGCTTGACAGATAAACGGGGGGGTGTCAACTTTTCCGGATGTTTTTTGCAGCCTTCATAATAAACAAAAATGTGAATTTATTTTGAAACACAAACTAATAGGGATGAAAGCATTCCACAGTTCTGCCCTAGCTGTTCTTTTGTCCCAGCACTATGGTGCATGCTGTCTGTATTATTGTTGTGTCGCCATGGTGGTGTCTTTGTTTGTGTCTGTCTGTCTGTTCGTAGACACATTCCTGCAAACACAGTAACAATGACTCATGGTATAAACTTCACACTTACACCACAGGTTTCCTGTGAAGACAAGTGGATTGTATTGATGAAGAAATATTTGCCAAATAATGGACTCATTTACTTAATTAATGAGCTACTTAACATAGCGAGCTCTATTTAAAAGGCGTTATTTGTAAGATATGACGCTTTAGTAGCATCTAGTGGAAGCTGTTAGAATTACAACATTGGAAAAATTGTGTCTTCGTCCACAATATTTTTAAAGCTAATTATACATTTAAAATATTTTAGTTGTCCGGCACGTGTGGCAACTTTGCATCAATTTAAACTAAATAAAAAATCTTAAACTTCAGCTAAGATGTTCAGTTGCGTTTTGTAGAAAGTGCATAGCACATGGTGTGTAGTAGGAGTAACAAATACAGTTGTTGATGTCTAATGCGCTGGATGCCATATTTAAAGCAAATAAAACATTTGAGCTACTGTATATTGGCTTGCAACTGTCAACTGCAGCGATTCTACACCTGCCCTTAAATAAAGGAATCAGCCACACTCATAAAACGTCTGAATACTCTGACATATGGAGAAGAGAAAAATGTTTGACAATTAACCCCCTTCTATGAGTCTTAGTCATTTTTCTTCCCCTGCGCTGGTACGTATGGATGTATTCAATCAGAAGCCATTCCCCCTGAAACATGCTCTTACACAGCGAGTGAGTAAACCTTTATGTAACCGCCAGTCAAGTGGGGAGTTCATTTGATGGAGAGCCCCGCTTGATTTGTTTGTGGCTCCAAAGAGGCTTACGACACGCAAGCTGCCCCTGTTCTGCTCTGATAAATGGTTCTGGTGAGAGGGAGGAAGGAGAAAAGTGTATGTGAGACCTCGCCAAAGACTTTGGGGTTTTTCACAGCTTAACTATATTAAGAGACAATCCCCCACAGACACGCACACACACACA
>NW_023339873.1:17163368-17166990 GCF_004916995.1 Morone saxatilis
ACACACACACACAGAGAGAGTACATATTCAACTATTAATTATGAATACACACATATATACACTGAATGATGTGTGAATGTTCATACATATTCACACATACATACATACACACACACACACTGGGTGGTATTCATTGAAATAAAACAGGGCAGTGATGAGGCGGGAAGCTTTTCTCTTCAGACTCCAGAGGAAAGGGTGGCTCCTCACTTCCACTCACTCTCCATCCTCATGCAGAGTGTGTCATGTGTTTGCTTAGTAACGCAGCACTGCTGTCTTTTTGTCTTCTCCATGCCGACCAGGCAGGGCTGTAATTGAATGTTACCTGTCCCACCCAGCCAGTCGCCGGCAAAATACTGCCACAACCGATTAGCTCAGACTGTAGCTATGCTAATGGTCCATGAACACACAGGGGCCCTAGTAGGACGTCTGTTCATGACAATGTGTGTAAGTGTGTTTGGGTCCTTCACATCTGCCTGCCTCTTTGTCTCTGTGAGCATTATGTGTAATGAGTGAGTATTACTATAGTGACCAGCTGCTGACAGGCCACACAGAATGGACCACAGTGGTCATGCAGTTGTCCTATCGACTCCCCCACTCTCCCCACAACACACACACACACATGCACACAGTCCGCATGTCAAGACTGGGCAGAGAGTGTGCCACTGGAACACAGATTTGCTCTGGCTGATGGCAAACCACAGCAGTGGAGCCTGTGGCGGCATGCATTTCCTTTAATATCCTGGCTAATGTACAGAAAGAAGCCAGGGCCTCTAGCAAGCCACTGGATCCCAGCCAGACCTTCTAACCTACCACCACACCAGTCTTATGTAATGATTTGATCAGTACAGTAGGCAGTGTTTAGTGTGGGAGATGTAAATGGGGCTTATATATGGAGATGGCTGTGTCTCAGCTCATATGAAAGGGCTCCATTTGTCTGCACTTTTTCTTTTTTTTACTTGGTCTCTTGGCATTTATAGTCTCATTTTAGTTAAAATATACTGTGAGTTTGACTCGTACAGAGGTTTTACTTTGACAATCAAAATATGTAAAGCTAAATTAAAAATATTGGCCAGTAAAAAAGACATCCTCAGACTACTCCAATTATGGCCTTTTATTTTTTTCTTCTTTTATAAGTCTTTTATATATTTTTTCCCATCATCAGGACTTTTACACATAACGTGAATATCAACTACTCGCATCGTACAGAACTGACATCACATCACAACTCATGGCGGACCTGTTAGAAGAAGAAGAAGAAAATTAACTTCATTAATGCCCTGTGGGGACTTTATGTTTTATTCAATATATACACACATATAGGCCCGAAATACAATCACACACACAGGGCTTTTAGACATGCAAATATGGAGAGTTGGTGGAGTGATGGGCTACCACGTAGAAGCGCCCTGGGAGCAGTTAGGGGTTCAACCGCCCCATAAAAGGACAAATTGTTGGGTTTCTGTGTTTGTACAGATAAAACAAACGAGATATAACGTGTTAGTTGTTTGACACTGTCAGACAGAGACAGGCTAGCATAAAGACTGTCAACAGGGGGAAACCCTGTGCTTATGCTAAGATAAGCTAAACGCCTCCCGGCTCTAGCGTAATATTTACCAAACAGAGAAGAGATAGTGTAATTCTCATCGTACTCTTTGCTAAAATGTCAAACTTTTACTTTAAGGCTACAAAGTACCCATAAATCACAGGAAATGTGTACATGTTTAGCCCTCAAATATAATGATGACCCCCATTTTTTCAGACTGAAGAGTCTCATATTCAGGCCAACACAGTGATGTATACTGTGTTCATCAAGGTATGTTTGTCCTTGGTGAAGTAGAAGATTCAATAACCAAAAATAAGGCAGATTTCAGAGTGATTATACATAGAGATGATATAAAGGATACAGAATACTGAGAGAGATGTTGGAGTGAAGTGGTGGTGGGGGTGTATCATAGCCTCGACCACGCAAATTAAGCATGGCTTCATGCGCAGACCTTCATTGCAGGATTCACAGCAGCTGGGGAAACCACATCTCCTCCCATGGAGTGAAGCCAGGGCCACAGCCTGACCCGAATAAGCATCATCTTTTTTATACCACAAAAGAAAAAGAAAGAAAAAGCGATTGAAGGAGAGGGGGGGAGCAGAACGGTTTAGAGGGCTGCAGTAAAAGGGAGGCTGTCTGCATGGGGGTTTGGGGCCGAGGAGCTGAGGAAGGAAACCACAGAAGGATTACGAGCGAGGGGCTCTGTGTTTCAGTTAAACTTCTCTCTCTCTCAGAAACCGTTATATAGACTTGCTGACCCTCTCTGCCTCAGTCAGAGCTTCCTGCCACCATCTACCATGCAGAACCCCTCACCCGCTTCGAGCCAAATCACACCTCTCAGCCGGACTGTGGCAGTTCATGAATTGCTCCACAGAGAGGTATTCTTGCCCAGACTCACTCCCTTGTTTCCTATGTACAGCTGGGGGGCTAGAATTCTCTATTTTCTATATTCTTAGCTTAAAACTGGCAACTTTTGGGTTGGCTGTCACCAAGTTGCTGAGTAGGCACACCTGAGGATTGCCTGTCTGACAACCTGGGACGTAGCAGCTGCTCTTAGCTCTTTGATTAATGACGAATGAAACAAGAGTGGGAATAGGAGAGGAAGGCTCACTCACTGGTGTCCTAAACCTGCCCAACACTCTGTTATTTCTCCCGTCCTGAAACTTCCTATTGACCTTGGTCATGTGACAGGTTTGGTTGGGGCCTATCGTGATTGGGTGTTCCGGCCTCGTCTGGTCACGTCTGGTTTCTCTCCCCACGTGGGAGGAGCTGTGCTTGGCCCGGCTCGCCGCTCTACTTGACTACCCACAGAGGTTGGTGTTAACAATGGGTGAACGTTACGGCTAGTGTGTTTTCGTGTCAACGCAGGATAATTGTACCCTGTCCAATGGTCATCCTTGGACCAGAGCTATAAGCAGTGTGTGTATTGACTTTTCTTTTTGGGCTCTATACTTTTCTTATTTGATAGTTTTTTGTCTGGCTGGTGTTCTGTCTTTTTGTTGTTTTGGTTTGGGATGATGGAAGTGGTTTTGAACTGCTATCTCTACTGACATCTGCTCACTCCTCTCCTCACTCCTCAGTTTAACAGCACATGGTTGGTTCTAATTAATGCATAATTACCACAAACTGTGTCTTTGTCGTGTTTGTGTGTCTTTACAGTCCAGTACGGTCCTGACCACCTACATTGTACAGTAGAAGCCCCAGCAGCCACTCCAGCTGCTGTGCATTTGCTGAAGCCTTTGTAATACAGCAGTTGTCATAGTAAATAAATACAATTAACATTATGCTGTAGTTTCTGTCATATCCTGTTGCTGCCTGCATGTCGGGTGAGGATCTTGCCATTTCTATTTATTATTTACTATTTCTTAGTAGTTTATAAGAGAGGAACGTGATTTATTAACAGTGTGTGGAGTGAATATGTGTCCCCTTTGTTGGTTTCAAATCTGGATAACGGGAAGAAGGGAGAGGAGGAACATCTGCAAAGAGCCTCCGTAATTATATCTGAAGATGTGGAGAAACAGAACGGGGGGGGGGGTGAAGGAATAAAATGAAGGGGGTGAACAGAGAGAGGGGGAATGA
>NW_023339873.1:17167090-17169607 GCF_004916995.1 Morone saxatilis
AGATGTGGAGAAACAGAACGGGGGTGAAGGAATAAAATGAAGGGGGTGAACAGAGAGAGGGGGAATGAGACAAAAAAAAATCTGACTGTGAAATGACTGCCAGATTTCTATTTGTGCGTCTTGAAAGGCCCGTGTCTCTGCCGCTGCATATGGGATGTGGGATGAGAGCTCTGGCAAATCAAAGGCGCACTGGATAAAGATCTCTGGAAGCCAATGCTAGTAAACAGGCCCATAAAAGCGGCTTGCGGGGTGGAGCGTCAAAGAAAAACTTGAACGTCTGCCCACCTCCAATAAAGCCAGAGCTTCTGCAGGCGTCGCTTCCAGCACTGCGCATGGCCAGGCGCGCGGGGCTGCCGGTGGTTTGGACCTTCATCATTGTATCATATCCTCTGATTAAGGGCTATCAGTCATGCAGAATACTACTGTGTCTCTGATGGATTCTCCAACTTATCCTTCTTTCCGTCTTTTTTTTTAAGAGTTCGCTCTCTTTTTCATCACACTGCATGCCAACTCTCCAATTTTCACCATTGCCTTTCAACCTATATTACACACATTTCGAACACTTTATTTTCACATCCATCCTGTCATTTTCTGTAATTATTAACCACCAGTTCTCTTCAATCTAACCTACTCAACAATTCTTTTTCCCAGCAAACAAGCTTTCCTGCAGTAGCACTTGTAGCATTAGTGCTAGCGGTCCAAAACCCTGAGTCAGCAGATCTGCCCTGGCTCTGCAGCTGCCTTATTTTTTGCACTTTTATCGTTGCCAATTGTCGTTGCACACTGTGCTTTTTTTTTTTCCTCCATCAAGGATGTAAGTGTTTGTGACATTGTGGCTAGAGGGGGCGGAGGTGTTGAGGCCAAACTATTTCATTTGAAACAACTCAAACCCGGTAGCATTCCAGTGTAGGCAACCCTCCTGCAGTGTGCCCGAGAAGGAAAAAAAATAGGAAATAGAAAAACATGGCTGCGAGCTTTGCGGTAGAGGAGGCTTCATGCTGTGTGGCATTTGTGTGTTGTTGTTTTTCTTTTTGGTGAGCAAAGTACTTCACACCACAGACACACCTTTTACCTTGAACACTGATAAACACTTCCCATTTTAGCTGTCCTCCTAATCACTACCTTACTGTATATAAAATAGTGTCAGTATATAACATTTGGGGGCATTTAGAATTGAACATGCACTGGAAATAACACTGCACTTTAAAAGAGGAGCCTGCGTGTAGCTCTCATCTTTGAGTGATCATACTGTAATAAAACCAAGGCCCAATTTCATCACATTACACATGATAAAAAATGTGGCAAATAATTTAATACCCTCACTTTGTTCCTGTTAATCTTCCCCAGTGTCTGTGGTGAAAGCGTCTCCCAACAAAGAGCACTCTGTGTGAACCCAGACGGTGCAGTGCCCTCCAGTGGTGTAGCAGCTAAAATGGGGGCTCTTCAGAGCCGTTCAGCTTTACATGCATTCCTCCTCGGTCGTAGTCAAGGGCTCCTGGCTGACAAAGGCTCACACAGCAGCTCTAAAAAAAAATCTGTTTCCACCACAGTCTGAGGAATGTTTATCAGTGGTAAGCACACTGCCCTGGAAGCATATGGTGTGGTTTCACTGCTTTGGGTGCACGAGAGGTGAACTTAAGGAAAAGTCGTATGATCATAGGAGACCTAACGGATGGTTGAACATGTGAGTTTCTAGTAGTAAATTCTGCTCTGTGTTGTCCACCTATTCAACTGATAAAATCACTGACAGAATAAGTACAGTGCTTTGTATCCTTCACTTTCCACACCTTCCTCAGAAATGCGCTCAAAACACACTCATGACTCACATACACACCTGTACTGTAAATACACAGTGTACTTAGGTATACAGTATATCTAACTGCCCACTTATTTACCAGTGCACTAGGGCGTTTAACCACCTCAATCAACCAGATCAGCATGACATGTTCCTCGACCTAGATTCTACTGTCTGACTCTTTTGTCTGGGACACAATTTGAGGGAGACACTCCCTAAGCATGATGGGATCCTAATTGGGACATTATCTTTGTGGCCACACCTGCTTTCAGATTATAATTAGCATTTTACACGTTGGTGTTCTTATTGTGTCATTATAGCATTTTTTTCTACTCTCGAGAGTAGTTGAAGGTCCGTACGTTTACTTAAGTACTGCAATTACAGTAGGTACAGTTTTTAGGTACTTTCTATTTGATGCTACTTTTAGTATGTTGTATGTATTTTCATTTGTACATTTATTTGACAGCTATAGTTACTATTAACTTTTCAGATTTGTTAATTTATAAGCCAGCTGCAACATTAAACCACTGCTTACATGTTTATGGATCAACAATAATGAACCACGCAATAATAATAACATTGACAGGGGTCAAATTCAACCACTGCAGCTTGATAAAGGTAGGGGTGGACCACCCACCTAAAGCCGAAGGGTCTGTCCTAGGTTTCTGCCTCTTTAAAGGCAGTTTTTCCTTGCCCCTGTCACCAAGTGCTTGCTCATGGTG
>NW_023339873.1:17169770-17172296 GCF_004916995.1 Morone saxatilis
TGTTAGCAAATGTACATTAGAATACAGTCTATAGCCCAGCAGTAAATATTGTTTTTGAGGTTATAATATTATGTTTCTGTTCATAATGTGTTGTAATCAGATTCAGATTCATTATATAGTATTAGAATTACCAAGAAGTCTAATGCCTGTATAAAAAGGTTTTCATTCCCTGACACTATATGTATGTCATATTCAATTAGTCAATATTTGAAAAAACATTAAAAAACCCCAAATATATATATTAATGCCATAAACCTGTTAAAAGACTCCATAAACTCATCATATATACACACAGGCTCCTTGTCTCTGTCAGCAAGGCTTGCAGTGCCCTCACTTTAATGACCCTCTCCCCAGTAGGCCTCGTTAACTTCTCCTCAGGACAAATTAGGAGGTGTTACATGTGTCAAAGGTCACTCTGCTCTCTTATGGCAGTATGTAGCGCTCCCAAATTCACAACACATGTTCACATCATCTGTAACCCTAAAAGGTGTTAACTTAAAGTTCACCACCTCATTTAAATCCCTGGTTACTGCCACAGCTCAGCCTCGCTGAGTCACAGGCAAACAGGGACAGTTTAATCAGAAAAGCACAGACAGGAGTTTCTGCAATGTGCTGAAGGCTCGCTGGCTGTAGCCCCTGCTCTTTGACAGACAGTTGTTTATCCGTGGTCAAGATAAATAGGACCTCAGTGTAGCTGGAAGAGAAAAATTAAAATATAGGATCGTTGGTATCAACTGCAGCAGAGGGATTGTGGTGGTATAATGCAATGGATGCTGAGATGTTAGACCAGAAGATTAAATTATTGTCCAGTACCACATGCTACTTGTTAATATTTTTATTATGACGCTTTTAGACCAGACGCACATTTTGCTTCAAGCTATGTAGTATTAAAATAGTTGCCCATACATAATAGTTTCTTCAAAAGCGGTACGCACCCTCTGTGTTTCAGCTTTGCTAAAAGGAAAAGCCTCTTTTCCTTCAAAATTGTATTGATTTGGGTCGCATTGATAAATGGTGCATTAAAATCTGCTGGTTCCAAACTTTTCCAATATGAATCAAATCAACCACACCATTGCTGTTATACAGTGAAGATTATTAGTGAAATCAGAGCCCACCGGATAGGATTCATATAACACCCCCTGCACTCTTTGGGACAAATACACTTGTTTATTTTGGTCTGTACCCCGTGATTTCTCGAGTGTAAGTGTAAATTACATGTCGCCACCATTAAATATTAAACCCAATGGAGCATTAATAATTAACAGCATCACTTCTTATGCAACGGTGGCCAAGGAGCTGGCCCAGAAAGGCCCTTTGCATTAGGCTCTTCTTGAGGTTAGAGACTGTGGCCACCATACCCACCCATTTCTTTTTAGCAGGCTGATGGATGATCGCAGGAAGTTCGTAAAAGAAAATCTCCCCCACCAGAACTGCATCATCTTGGGCAGGGAATGGCAGAGTGCTGAGTGGATGTAAGTGCTTCTTCAACCACAACTAAGTATGTTCTGTGGACCTGAGGACTCTCAAGCTGTGGGCAGGATGGGTATAATGATTGGTTTGGAGGGGAGAATGGTGTGTGTATGAGTGTATGTTTGTCTATATGTGCGCGTGTGTGTGTGTGTGTGGACAGAGTGGTACAGGGTAGGTTACCCACATAGCTTCCAAAGCCTGTCAGCTACTCCCTCTGCCCCCAAAAGTGGTGTGTTTGGGGTGGCTCTGGCATCTCAAAGTGCTACCGCTTCAAAGGTTTATTCAATAAATGCACAGCCATAATTATTGTGACGATAAAAGCTCAAAACCACCGATGGAATTTGATGGTAAATATGACTTAGGAGAAAAATGCTCAGAGAAACTATGTATTATGATACAAGACTATAAAAAAAGCATGATAGTAAACACTGTGTTTATTGTCGAAGATTGTAAGCTGCCTTAACTGTCCAATAGTGTGCATTACTGCTGTACAGTGTAGTGCAGGGAGCTGTAAAAGTCTCTCCCTATACTGTTCAACAGTCTCTCTCCAGCACACTTAGCTCCCCCTGGCAGTAATCAATACAGCTTAATAATAACCTATAATCAGTCTCGTCACATTGGGAGTGATGGTGACTGATAGGCCTCTGCTGTCCGTCTGGCGCTCCTGCTGACACTAATGCACCGACTGTCTATGAACGACTGTTTATTACTCAATAAGGACATTTGGAAATAGCCTGATCAATAATGAATGCTGCTCCCTTAACTCTGCTTGCATGCATGGAGGAGGCAGGGAAATAACATGTAAACAACAAAGCCTCTTGTCTAATGTGTCGACTCCAACATGAAGAGTTTTACAAGAGCGAGGGTGAAGAGTGTCCTTCAAAAGTGGTTACCCACTCCAGAAAAAAAAAGATTAATGAAGTTTGTTTGACTGGTCTGCACATTATTTAAATAAAACAATTGTGAAGCACTTAAATTACCTACAATGAACTTTCATTTTGTGTGAATTTTGGTGGGCCGGGTGAACAAAAGCAGTGTCATGTCCAGGAAACTTTG
>NW_023339873.1:17172396-17194785 GCF_004916995.1 Morone saxatilis
TGTGTGTGTGTGTGTGTTTAATAGGATGGTCAGTGGGACTTGTGGCACTCCATGTGTGGGCACTGCCCAGGGTGTCTTGCCACCCTTTGCAACCACACACACTCACTCATCTCACCTTTGCAGGACGAGTATATGTCCGTCCCTGTCCACACACACACACACACTAACACCAGAGTCAGACCACCCAGGCAAGTGGGGAACCATGAGAAGGCCACTTTATGCTCCCAGACAGGCCAGTCCGACCACAGTGGCGCCCCTCTAACACCCATGCAGCCGCTATTACCCACAGAGCCTGTGTGTATGTGTGCGCGCATATGCATCTGTCAGTCTCTCCGCCTGCATTGACAAATGTGCGCGGACGAGGTAGTGACTCTTCTCTTTATATTCTGCCAACCACAGGCTCCAGCACATTTAACTGGGTTAATTTTGTTAAATGACTCTAGTGCAACATCAGACGTTTCACATTTGCTACCTGGCAAACCCTGATGTGTTAGCAAGTCCAGCCTCAGTCATTACTGCACTACTTTCTCAGGCACAACCATTATTCTTGCTAATATTTATTGTGCTGTATGTGTTGATAGAAGCAGAATGGGAGGCTGGATTGGTCAAAGTGCTGACATTTATCCTGTGTGTTTGTGGCTGTGATGGTTTGGTCGGGAACTGTCATGTGACCGCCTCAGCTTTGTTCTATCTCTCTCTGTAGACCATCACCCAGCCGTGATGGAAATTGCCAGGGACAAATTAGCCACATATGTTGAATAATGGTTACAACAATTGATTGGGCACAGCTTGCCTTTGTGGAGTTCCTATGTGTGCGTGCATGTTATTGTGATAAAGCATATGCATGTGTGCCTGTACATTTCTCAGTGATTGTATGAATTAAGATTGCATGCATGCAAAGTAGTGTGTCACTCATCACGTTTCAGCATGCCAGCTGGTATTTGTACAGTGCAACATTTGCCTTTGTTTGTGATCATCTTTGTATCGATTCTTTGTCAGTGCATAACAATCAGCAACTGATATTTTCTCCGATTGCTGTGACATTCCTGATGAGGGAGGAGGAGACAAATCTGGAAAAGCATGAGTCAGTTTCTGTGATGCTTTTCCAACCAAGCCTCCCACCACGCCACGCATGCCATGGCAGCCGTTCCACCTTTGATTGATGACTTCTCCCATTGTCGGCCCTTGTGCCTATGATCTTTTAATAAAGTTTGTTTTTACGCCCAGAGAGCTGGTTGGACGCACTGTAGTGACTCATGGCACGGATGTTGCTCCATCAGAAACAGCACAGAGCAAAATGCTCAACTTCTGCATTTTTTTGCAGCAAATAATAATACATTTATATATTCTGTTATGATCTCTTATATATTCTGTTATGATTTTTTTTTTCTATTTATCAGCTGCCTCCAACTCTGTCATGGAGAATACAGTAACATTTCACTAGTTAAAGGGGCACGCCACCATTTATACACATTATGTTTGGTTTACTTGCCATTAGAAGTAATGCTCAGTCTGTAAAAACAGTTATTAATGTGTTATGTGGCTTTGAAAGAGGTTTTTTAAAGCTTTCCAAATAACCTTGATAATGTCATCAGGGTTATTTTTTCTCAGACTGGGCTTAAGACTTCAAATTAACAGAAAGCCTGCAGTACAAACGAATGTTGTGGAGTTTGAAAGTTGGCATTTAGGAGGAGTGGCTGATGAAAGATGCTGTTGGTTTGAATTATGGGAAATAGGATCCAGGGTTTTTGGAGCTTGACCCATACTACCGACCAAAAGTCCGGATATATCCACCTCTACTGCTTCAATTTTGACCTTTTTTTATCCGTCATTTGTGAGTGCAATACTAAGCGTATGATTGCACACATGATATGACAGTGATAAAACTTTATTCATTTATTCACTAAATCACTGTATTGTCCCTTTCATGCTTTCAAATGATTCATTAGCAAACATAGGTTCCACTCTAACACATTCTTGGAAGCTGTAATGTATTATGTACTGAAATGTATTTTTAAAAAAAGCTGAGGCCAAAAAGCTAATGTCATGCAATGTCATGGTCATGTGCATATGGAAAAGTTGGAGGTTGCAGTGTTGTAATGAGATAATAGTTACAGTATATTAGGTTTCCAAAATAACAGCACTTTTGCTATATTTTGTTGATTATGTAATGCACTGTGATTTTGTTTAAAATCATTTTTACCACACCAACTTACCAAATGACGTTTCATGTGCCGTGTTTAAAAGTGGTCACCAATGGGAAAGATGACAGCGAAGGAACAGCAGAGAAAAAATAGAAAGTACAAACATTCTAAGAGACACTGTTGCCATTTCACCCGACACGCCAGAAGGATGATGAAACCGCCGGTGTGAGCTGTCCATTGAGGGACAGAATCTCCTATTTATTTTTCTTTCCTGCCTTCTGATTGGCCAACAGAGGCGTGCGGCCAGTGAGCAGTGAGCTTCCCCTCCAGAGCCCGATGACAGATCTAAAGGATAGTTCCCTATCCCCCTTGTTACAAATAACTTCCTCTGACATGTTTGGGCACGCTGACAATGTTTTGAGTGAAAACAGCTTTCAGGGTTGGATGGGATACAAGCTTTCAACCCCTAGGGTGGGCTACTTCTTCAACTGCTGCTTTATCCCTCTGAAGAGAGAAAGCAAGAGGGACCAGAGAGAGAAAGAGAGAGCCCAAGCAAGGCTGGGATTAAGGACTGCACAAGACAGCGAAGCGCCATGAATAGAAGCAGTTGGGACTGTGAGCGTGTTGGCTTTACAGTGTGACACAGGCCTGTTTTGTCTCTTTCACTCTCTGTCAGTGCTGTAAAGACAGCAGGAGGAGGGAGGGGACAAGCCGGAGCAGAGGTGTGTCATTGTTGACACAGACAAGGAAGAATGCATGGACAGTTTCCCTCTGTTACTGTGACTGGATCCACTTCTGTGGTCTTGGCTGTGTGTTTAGAAGCAGTTCCAGGTCGTTGCATGTGTTCTGTGTCGTGGGCACAGACAGGCTTTGTGTCTGTACTTTGTCCTCCGGGTCGGAAATCATTGAGCAGAACACGTTCTGCTGCTTTGTATATACCACAAATCCTTTGTTTTGAATCAGTGTACGTAGGCATACAAGCATTGTTGTTGCTCCTTCTTTTTTTAAGCTTATTACTAATTGACCATTTGCTAAACCCATACCCCAAACAGCAATTCTCTAATCATAGCTTAGCAACATAGGCAAAGTAGGCACCTTTGGATTTGTTCACATTCAAAAGCAGTGCACACTGGGCTAAAATATTAGCAAAACTCAAAGTGTTTGGAGGGTGGAGTCTTTTCTAGCCTTCTAAAAACCAAAACACAAGTGTAAGGAATGTAGTAAACAGAGTGTCCATTTGCTCTAAACTAAGCCACACTCGCTAGCCTCTCCGGCTAACTAGCATACTGCCAACAGTGGTCACTGACTGTTACCTCTAAGGTTGAGGAGTCATTGCAAATCCTGCTGTGTGGAAGGTGGCTTTGGATGCTTTGAGAGTTTAGGGTTACGTTGGCAGCTCTGTCCTCCTCTTTGTAACCGAAGATAGCGTTTGGCAAACAGCGGTTAGTCCTCATTCTAAAAGTTCTTTCTTGTATAATGTGAAAAGTGAAACACAAAATACGAACAAGTGTGTAAGCTAAGCCAAATAGGGTCATGTTTGTGTGAAATAACAGTCTGATGCGACATTTAAATTTTTTTGACTTTTAATAGGAGGACGAGCTTCTGTATTTCCATGCATCATCAGCTTGTGAGGATGCAGACTTTTTGCCTGGGAAATATCGCTGCAGCCTTAGTCTTTTAGCACGATAGTACGTATGTAGCCATCAAGTGCATATTTAAGACCCCCTTTACAAAATTCTCAGTTTAAAATAAGTCATCTGGAAACATTATAAAGGCAGCTGCAGACAGAATTTTTCAAACTACAACTGATTAAATCTGTCAAGACAGTCACCATTTCAGCTGGCAAAATCGACAGTTGCCTGCTGGAAACGAGAGGCCTGCTGTCTGAAATCAAGGAGCCATTGTTTCAGATATTGCTAAGCATTTGAAATCTGCCACCGGTAACTGCATATGTGCCGTGCTGTAGTGTAAAGTTTGACAGGCATAGCAACAGTAACCGCGGGGGCTGGGGTTTAATGAACGGTCAACTCTGGCTTCATTCGGTTTTTGCCTGTGTCTGTCTTACACTTTTTCCTTCTCTTTTTATCAGCTGTCCTTTGGGGCAAGTCTTCCTGATCAGGCCCATCGGAACGTTGGTATGTTGCCCTCAATTGCCTAATCAGAGGAGATGGTGAAATCAATGAGGTGGATGGATCCTAACAGGAATCTGAAATGAACACCAGCCCCTAGGATCAATGTGTCTTCGCCCCTGTGTGTTTGTATGAGCGAGTGTGAGGGGCTGAAGATGTTCGACCTTCGCCAGGACAGCAACGCTTTCTGCCTGGGCTGTAATGGACCACTTTTGGGAAATGATAGAGGGGGAGGAAGGGGAGGACAGAGGGGGTGTTGATTAGAGGTCAAAGGTTTGGAGAAGCCACCACAAGCCACTTTACTCAAATCTGAGCACAATCTTTTCAGGCCAAATCCATCTATCTATTGTATGAAAGGGCAACTGATCCTGTGAGATCAATCATAGCCACCATGAAGGATGTTCGAGTTGAAGTGAACGCATATTGATTTAGTCTACGGCAATTGTATTGGAAACCAAAGGCAATAAAAAACATTTCGATAGCGGCAGTGGAGGAGGATGAAACCCAGAGGATCTGACAGATAAGATAAGCAAAAGAAAACCACATGGATGAGAGGTGAAGAGAGGAGAGCCTCAGGAGTGGCTCGTCACCATCTGGTCCCCATCACCTCTGCCATGACTCCAGTGATGTCACTCTGAGAGGAGATGGTACCAATTAGAAACCAGACTGAAGACATCTCCTGAACAGGGAGATGTGGGCTCTGTCCCAGGTCTCTGAATCAGTAGTCAGTGGGTCAGGGGCTCAGAGGGATAGCACCTTTGCCACCAAGGCCAGTCATGTACATGTTTCTAGTTATGGCTGTTGAAATGTTCATGCATTGAAGTATTGATCCCATAAATGTCATTAAAGAGGGGTGCAAAGCAAATCACATTATCGTTATTTAGCTTTGTAGATAATGGCAGTTTGGCAGGGAAAATCCACCACGTTTTAAAGCCTCTCTGTCACCTCAGGAGCGAGACGAGCAGCGCTGGCGCTCCTCTTATTTCTTTATCAGGACCGGAGACGGCTCAAGCGCTTTCCCAGAATCTGTCAGGGACCGGCGAGCACAACGCTTCATCCATCACAGGAGCCAGCTCCACAGGCTTTTCATTTTACTGGGGAGGCCCACTTCAGAGGCCAAGCCCATTAAGTTTTCACATTCGTGTCCCAACGCCTGTCATTTGGCTCACATCAACCAAAACACTCTTTCATTCTCGCTGTTTCTCTCCTTCTATTCCTCATGTCCCATTTATCTTTATTTCTCAGTTTCTCCCTCTTTGCCCCCCCCCGTCGCTCCATCACTTTTCTCACTTCTAATGAGGAGTGAACTCGTTTTGAAAATTATGACGTGATCCCGAGGTCAAAGCTGCAAATGAAACACACGTTTCAGAGCTCACCCAAGACAAAGCAAGGGAGGCTGCGCATGGCTGCCAAAATAAAGCTGCTTCAGTGCGTGCATGTATTTGTGTTCCTTGACTATTAGTTCCCGGTTATCCCACATAAACAGAACATCACACTGTAATTACTTAATTTAACAAAACAGTCTGCCTTAATAGTCAAGTCACGTGCAATCAAACAAAAGAGTGAGAACAGCGCTGGTCTTCCTCAGCAGTTAAGCAGAAAATTTCTGGATCTGCTGAATGGCTGAATTGACCATCTAAACACTATCAGGTTCCTGCTATTACTCTATTTCCCCTCCTAAAAGCATGGCGTGCAGTGTGTGTCATTCTGGAGTGCCAGATCACAGGCTAACATTGTTGACAGTCAGATTTAGTCTTGGAACAGACCTGATGCCTCAATCGCTTTTTCCCCCTTCATCTTCTCTGACCATTTAAAAGTGGTTCTCGTATCACTGCCAATCATTCCGCAAACATTTTCCCTAATAGGAATCCGATGACTCAAGGCAATTTATCCCTCATTCTGGCGCTGCCTAAAATTGTTTTGAGGCCACAAATCTGGCATGATAACATTTGGTCTCAAAGGAGGCAAAATGGCGTCTCTGAACTATCCTTGTTATGGGTCTCTACTGTAACACAGTGATGCAACACTAACCCTGACATACTCTCTTTCAGATTGGTGCCTGTCATGGAGATTGCAGTACGTCTTATAATTTACATTAAGTATCCTAGACTATGTAAATTCTGAAAGAAGAAATAGCTAATTCTTTATCTGGCAAATTAAAAGCTGCATTCAGAGGCAATAAAATGCACCATAGCCCAATTCTATACATTCCTGGCTTTTACTGTCACACCCTCATTTGGTCAGGTATGACCAGTTGCTTACTGGCTTGTTGTTTTATTGGTTATTTTTTGCTAATCCCGGTTATTGCAGTTTGATGACTTGATGACTCACTCTAACATAGAATATCTATGCTAACATAACTGACTTAAGAATCATGGAATTAAATGTACCCTATGTTAACAGGTCAGTATTTCTCACCAAATCTCTGAAGCCTAAGAAATATATTAAATGCATTCCCTTCCTCATAAAACACTTGCACACACTTGTTTTTTTGGCACACTACTAACATAATTGGTTTATCAGTGGAATAGGAATAAAGCCAAACTTGCAGGAATGTGCTGTGTCACCCGCATGCTTGTTCACATACATGTGTCTTTGTGTGTGTGCTAGTAGTTAGACAAACAACATGACGTCCTAAAAACATTGCTCTGTGGCACTTTTAAAGGTATGCGCTTTGATGCCGCATTTGTCCCAGAGGATTAAAGTTAGCTCACACTGCCAACATTGCAGCCCATATCACAATTATTTTCCCATCTACCTCAGTGTATTAAGGATGTATATTTTGACCAAGCCAGCTTTGGCGATTGTTTGAACAGTGAAAGACTAACAAAGACAGTTTAAGGGAGTTTTATTTGGTTTGTGTTCAGTTCAAAATCATCTGTAAAGTAAAATTATTGGTTTTGTCTATGGAGCATGGTGGGCTGTTTGTTTTGGTCTGAGATGCTGTACTAGTGCGATATCTAGTAGCAGTAATTTTGTATAAGTAACCTTTAATAAATTATGATTTTTCTATGTAATTCAGTTCTGTTTTTCTACCTCTGTCACCCATTATGCATAAGACATTTGATATAGCCAAACCAAAGAGTGAATTATTTATTTCTTTGAGCAGAAATGGAAGATTATTGTATGTACATGCTGTCAAACACATGTAGCTGTCACATAAAGCGCAACTAACGATTTTTGAAAACAATCAGCAGTTATTCAATAGGTTTTATATTTCCTGGAGGTTAAAAATCATTAGCACAGAAATAACAACACAAATTCTCAGTTCATTTGAAAATGTGTACACAGTGAAATTTACTTCCCTCCAGCTCTTCATTACGAAACATGCCACAGACTCGAGTAAATCCCATGTAGTATTTCTGTAATAGGTGTTCTGATTGTAACCACAGCTCCCAACTCATTAGACATGAACAGACATGGTCAGGGGTTGGGTTCTGCCATCTCATTTGCATGTTTTCATTGTTGTTGTGCCAAACAGAAATTTGTGGCAATCCACATCAGACTGCCAATAAGGCAGCATTTAAAGAGGGGCTGAACATTCCTGTGTTGTGATTGTGGTACACTGTGTTCTCACACATTTCTGGAGCAGTGTTTGAGGCACATATAGCCCTCTATGTGTCAACACTCAGCAGTTAGGGCCAAAGAGAGAGTATTGATTAGGGGTCTGTGGTCTGCAAGCAGTTTATTTACTCTCCTCTGCAACTCGCAAATTGAAGGGAGGAGCTGACAAATTTTCCTGAACGGCCTCTTTGTCAATTTTGACCTTTTCTCCTCTCTTGTGCCTCTTTAGCACTCAAACCTCCAACCAGGAAGGAAGCAGTTGTTGTGAAACACTCGTTCGGCTTCCTCTGTACATCATCTGTCAGCTCTCTCTCGGAAAAACAGCAACAAAGACCGAAATGGTTTTGGACATTGTTCTATCTATCCATCAGTGTGTTTGGGTTATCTTGCAAAGCACCAAACATTTAGTTTGAAGTCTTTTTGCATATGTGCAGCACTCCAATGAAAACTCCACTTTTATGTAATCTCTACATTCTGACTCTTTAACTCCCTTTTCCTCCCTCTCCCAGCTCTTTAAGGTGTTTACATAATGAACATATTGAATTTGTTACTGGGCCCAAGTCTTATTTCCACTTCGCTCTGGGTAAATAAAAGGATAGACCCTATATTAAAACATATTTTTAAAATTATATGATAATTAAACCAATTAGAAGTTGTTTATGGGCCCGTGCTTGGGTTATGGCCACTTTGGGCATGCCATTGAACAATGTGGATCTTGTTTGGCTGACGTTTGAAGCGGTTTGGCTGTTTGGAGGGTCCTGTTAACTGAGACTTTTAAATAGCTGCTTTTTGAAGCCCTGTCGTGCGCTCTGCACTCAGCCCAATCCGTGGGCTCCTGGAAACCCGAGGGGAACATTATCAAATTTAACACAAAAACACACATTCTGTTTTATATTTTGTCAACCATATCCCCTCTACCAACCCCCCCACCCCTAAAAAGACACTGGTCCCTTTTTTCTGGAGCTCCACCTTCAACGTCTTCGTCATGACTAGTAAGTGTTGATCGTACTTGGCTATATCTCATTTTCGCTGGAAAGTTGCTGTATGGTATGTCTGGTATGTTTCATGTTGATGAATCATGTGTGAATCACTTTTATACAGGCCCTAGGTTAACTTTATTAGCACCTTATTTCACAAGCTACTTTATGCATCACATTTTTAATCAAAATGTACAGTAACTTACAGCAGTTACAACTGAAAAAAACGTATTTTTATGTTTATGTCACCTTGGCTTTTAGAGATGTGATTTAATTCAGAGAATTTCATTATACCCCTTGTCTTGCTGTTTGGAGTTGAACAAAGACGAGAAACCATGCATCAGTGCCTTTCCAACAATACATTGCAGAGAAGGCTTTCACAAACCACTGGTAAAAATGTTTGTCTCAAGTTAATGGTCCTCTCCTCACACTTGAGACCAAACAGAACAAACAAAAAGCACTTATGTCAAACAGCATCCTTCATTACATAGGAAAGAGAATGTTTTATTAACTCTAAATAAGCCCCATACCTATCGTAAACACCTATATTACTGTAATGCTATCATTAAATGAGCGAGAGGAAGCCTTTCAGCCTGATAAACAGCAAACAGCTCTCCATTTGCCTCTGACTAAAATGATTTAATGGCCAGATTGAATCAGTGAAATTAAGTTGTTGTTTCAGTCCCAATGTATAAGCAGCCTAGCCTGAGCCAATGGGAACTCATAATATATTCCTCTAACTCTGGGCAGCTATAACTTCTGAGAATTTGCAGCTATTCCGAACATTACGCCAAGGAGCCCCAAACAAAATATAGTAAATAGTATAACCAAAGACATCAATAAGTATTATTTAAAAGAAAATTAAAGCCTTTTTCCACGACCAGACCCTGCACCAATACCTGCCTGGGCCATACTTGGACACGCTCTTTTCATTATCATCTGAGCATTAGAAGAATTGCAAATGTGGTGGGGGAAAAAGGAAAATAAAATGAACCAGTGAAACATAAAAAGCATTTTATCATGGGATTGGTGGTACAGGAAAAAAATTAAAGCTTTCCCCTTTTTTACCATCTGATTGGAGGTTACACACCCATAAATCTATCCACTGCCTCTAATAATGTTGAGTGTAGATAGACAGCATCATGCTGCATGATAAGGCCTTGTTTACTTTTGAATATCAAACAACTTGTGTCATGCCAATAATGAACCCACACGTCTTTACTGCACTCATACCTCTGGTTAACCATTATCTTACATCAGGTTTAGCATGCTAGGCCGCAACCCAGATCAGGCCTGAAATGGGCGGATGATGTGAAGAGTGTGTGGGGGGGGTGAGCAGCGTAGGTCGGCAGCAGATCGGTGTTAGCTGCAGCAGCAGCAGCTCCGCTAGTCCTGCTCGGGGTATTTTTAACTGTCAGCACTAAATGCCTCATTCAACCCCGCCATACCCCCCCACCCACCTCGTAACCTCAGCCAGAATACCTTCACTTCTGTTGACACAGCACCACAGGCAGGCTTGCCAGCTGTTTACACATGCGCACACACACTCAGACGCACACACACACACACACTCTTACACATACTTAAAAAACACAAATATGCAGCATGCTTTCTCTGCTACACACAGAGACACAGAACACATCTATATAAACTCAGCCTGCATGAAAACGTATTCATATTCGCAAACACACAAATAGACCCTTCCACTCATACTGTACACACACACGCACAATCATGTGATTTGGCCCGGGCCTGTCCCGTCTGTTGGCGAGTTAGAGGAACGGAATGTGTATGAAACGGTGCCCACACATCGAGCAGCCGCCCAACGCTCGAGTTGGCATCACACACAGTGGGGAAGTGTACAGAGTGAACAGCAGGACAGGAATGCAGACGAATTACTTATTGAACAATACTGCTGCAATTAAACCCGCTCTTTCTCACCTTCTGTCTCACTCTCTTTAATCAGATCGGGGAGATAATGGGTGGCACTATGTGACGAGGCGATGGTTATCTGTGAGAGCCAGCCAGAGGGCAATCAATCATTTTGGTGAGACAGCTTTATGACTTCTAATGAATTTCTCCCACGCCACCACCAACGCTGGATATTCAATCACAGCCAGAAGAAGTTTTTGTCTCCAGGCTGCAATCTGAAGGCATTTATCTGGCACTTATGTGAAGTTGCGCTCTTCTGGCAAAAGAGCTTTTTCTTGGACGTGAATGAGATCTGAAGTTGTCTCGCAGTAGACAGCCATTGCTTTTTTCCACACCTACTGTTAGAGATGTTTCAACATTGCATCACCCCGTGCGCAGAGCGGTCTCCTGGGCTCCTGTGTTTCTTTCCTTCTGTTAGCTCCTGAGTCTGTTCAGTGCTAATGAATGAAGGAGGGGAGCTGTGGCTGAACTTCTCTGTATTTTTAGGGCTGTGCGCCTGTGGTCTGTGTGGCCTGTCCCATTCAGAGGAGCCATGGGGGGATATTTTTGGCCACGGGCTGAGTTGAGTCCAGGCCCACACAGAATCGCTGACAGACGCAGGCGAGGAGGAAAGAGGGATGTTTTCCTATTGGGAGGAAACCAGGCTTGATTATGGAGGGGAGAGAGAAACCAAGAGAAAAGGCAGATGACTGTGCTTCAATGTGTGTGTGTGTATTTGTCTGTAGCAGAGATGATGAGAGATAAAAGATCATTTTACTGATTTCCACATCCATTCCATCACATATTTAAAAGGCTTTAAATATGACATTTAGGTCTAATGAAGAAAACAAACATTTTCTTATACCATGTTTAATTATTGAATATTAGTCATCCAGTGAAACACACAAACAGGGTCAAAGCAACTATACACCACAGCCCATCCACATGCAAATTAAACAAAATAATGATAATAACTGTAATTGTTTCCCAGGTTTATATTATTTTTTCCCTCCGCAGTTGGTTTAGTCCATATTAATGATATTAAAGATACCCATAGTCTTATTTATACAGCTCTCCAGATGCTATTTCAGTTGGCTCACTGATTGGAGCGATTTGCATGCTCCATGTAATGTGGATACAGCTCTCAGGCTATGATTCCCCATATTAATATTTAATTGCCATCAAAGTGTGTTTTCAAAGTATAGGGTGACGCTCCGGTCTCTCAGCCCAGTCACGATAGAGCTGATTCCGGAGCGGGGTGAGGAGCGTAGTGCGGTTCCAAAGAGACGAGATTTCGGTCATCTTATCCCTCCTTTCTCCTGCGCTGGCACCTGTAGCGCCTCTCCAGCAACAGTAAATCACGTGACCATTTCCTCGCGAAGAAATCCTAATCCTCGTGCCAGATCCGTCCGGGTGCAAGCAGCTGCCTCGGCCCAAGACATGTTGAAACCCAAGGCGACGGCATTAAGAATTAAAAACGCCAGAAAGTGGTCCCTGTGCGCGCCTTGTTTTGTCATCAATGTTCCATTAGTGTCACTTTATTCCGCGCCTCCCCTCCTTCTCCCCTCAGTGTGTTTGAGTCAATATCGGGAAAGCCGGCCCGTTTCTGCCCAAATGGTTACAATATACCTTCTTCACGCCTAAAGAGCTGACAAAGGTTATTAGTCTGATCTGCGTTCTGAGCAGCGGACAGGGCTGAGCAGATAAATCAGAACTGCTAAAGATATGTAATCTCAAGCCTGGGGAATTTGCTCAGAGAGAGGAAGTGTGAGGGGACATGGTGCTTGTTAAAGTCCATTATTTGTATCAAGCAGCAAATTCAAACCATCTTAAAAGTCTAGAGTAAGTCCAACACACACTGAGACACATTTCTCAGTTGTTCTTTCCTCTGTAGTTACTTGGTTTGATAGCGGGGTACCTGACTTCCTGGACAGTGGCCTTGGTGTTTAGAGGCCTGTCCTCCAGCAGGAAGTCTCATGGATATAATACCTATGTGTGGCTCCAGCCAGTGGCCAGTGTGGTGATGTTGATACAGAAGCAGAACTGACACACAGCTGTTGTTTATGATGTGGCTAGCCCAGGTGGACGGGCCACGGCCACAAGCCAACCTGACCCCGAATCCACAGATCTATAGTCCCGAGCAGAGCCGTTTTTTTTTTTTACATCTTTTGGGGGAAGACGAGTCAGTCAGGTCTGTCCCAGCAAGTCTCAAGTAAAGTCCCAACTCCTTTCGAGCAAGTCCAAGACAAGTCTTATGAGTCACAACACAGCTCTTTCAGGTTTTAGTGCATTTCAGCATTTCCTTTTAAAGCTCTAAACACTGTCTTTCTAAATCAAGTCCCTCAAACCCATTTTACTGAACTTGTTTAAAAATAGAAAATCTGAGAGAGTGTGTGAGAAGAAATAAGTGTTAAAAATGATACATTCTTGATTGTTGCTCAAATAGTGATGGTGTGTGTTGATGTTCCTTTACTCTTCCAGAGGTGAATAGAGGGTAAAAAACATTGTTCGGATTATGGTGACTTGCTTTTAATCAACATGTAAATCCTAAATGTTGTGAGTGCATTAAGATATTGGCACTGAAAATATGAATACTCACATACAGCCTCACACTGTGCCTGACAAAATTAGGTAACCCATCAGTTTCCAGGTTTCGTTTCTTAATCATTTCTGGAGACGAGTTTATATATAACAAGCAATTTACTAATACATTTCCTGGAACCATTGTTATATATTCATTATATTGAAAATGGAGTAAATATTGGTAAAGGCCTCCCAGTCAATTTAACTTTCTATGAAAAAGTCCAGTAATTATAGTTACATAAAAATAAAAGAGGTCAGTTTGATTGAGTTCATAAGAAGCTGCTAATGTCTAAAAATATTTTCCTGGAAAGAACTGTCAGGATACTGGATTCATAATTGGAAAAAATGAGGCAGAGAACCATTGGGTAAGCGAGTAAAGTTTATTTAAATGCTGTAGCACCTTTCTAAAGCAAGCCTCACAAGTCATTAATAAAAAAACAAGCAAATGACAGACACAAAAATACCAATGACAGGCAAGTCTGTGCAAGTGAACGTTTTCAGAAGTTGTTTTAAAGATAGACCAGACTATAATGTCTATAGAAATACTGTGCCAGAGCCTGGAGCCACAATGGGAAAAGGTTTGTCACCCTCACTGTTGACTTCTGACCAAGCAACTGGTCCAGAATCCTTCCTGTAAAGTGTTGAAGGAACAGTTTGACATTTTGGCAAATGTGCTTATTCACTTGCCAAGGGTTAGATGAAGATCAGTGCCACCCACTCTGTATTCTAAATACGAAGCTAGAACCAGTAGACAATTAGCTTAGCTTAGCATAAATACTGGAAGCAGAGGGATTAAACAAATAAGATATAACATGTCTGTTAGTGAGATTTAGAGGTGCTGGTTGTTGTAAACTTTGGACAGAGTCTGGCGAACTGTTTCCATTTCCAATCTTTATCGCAAGCTAAGCTTACCAGCTGCTAGCTGTAACTACAAACAAATAGAGCGGTATCAATCTAAGCATATTTCCCAATATATCAAACAATCACTTTAATAGTTCGGATTAGATATTAGTTTACACTGAAATTGAAAACTGTATTTTCAGTTAGTGGTTAAACTGTAGCCTAGCTTATAGACCAGCTTTTTATTTGACTTGTTGGACACTAATAAGGCCTCATACAGACGGACTGACGTCTGTGACAGGAATCTACAGAAATGTTGGTAGGCTAAGCTCATAGACTTAAGTGACCTATGCTGTATTTTTTCAAAGTAACTTTTCTGCTTTTCAAAATAATTTAATATAAATTATTTTAGAAATTACAGCTTGTCATAAATTCTACTAAACCAACTCCTTACATTTTTCTGTGTAACTCCCACTTAATTTTATGGCTGTTTTGTGCTTGCTTTATTGTTCACTGTAATAGAACATAATTCCAGGAAATTTCTTAAGGCATTTACAATTTACAAATAAACTGCTTTCTAAGTAGTTACTAAGAAGCAAAGGAACACAGACATAAAGATGATTATCTGTTGTTTAGGGACAAGAAGCTTTCAGTGTTATATAAAAAGGAAAGTTTAAGTTTTATATACATTTTCTCTCATGATATATGAGATTTGTGAACACATGAACATCAAACATCCTCAAACATTGTTAAAGCCTGATGGCTGCATGTTCAGTGCATGCATTAAGTTGTACTGATATGCATCTACACACACACAAACACAAAGGCAGTAACAGAACTCTCTGCTCCCTGGCCTTCGAGTCATCTCACTACATCAATAAATACAGCAAAATAGCATTAGCAATAACTTCAACTATATGACCAGGCTCTAATATGATAGAATTAGTATCAGTGTTTTAAGGTTTGGCCATTTAGGTGAAATTCTAAGCCGGGCAGGGAGTAATTTGGACACAGGGAAAATTGATTTTGACCATCAGCACTTTCTCATTTTCAAACAGCGCCTGCGGCTAAATGGGTTAGCCTGTTAAGCACATTACACAGGTAGCTTCTCCTTTCCTCCCCAATGATTATGTGTCCGCCTTGAGCAATTGATATTTCTTGCAAATAAGAAAATTATCATATTCCATGACTGGAAAGAGAAATTAGGGCCTGCTGTTATGGAGTGGAGTCTCAGGACTGAGAAAGGGAGACCAAGGAATATTTTTCTTTTCTTTTTTTGTTTTTAAGGGTGGGGTGTATGTATCAAATGTCTTAAGCTATATTGGAATTGGGGCGCTGTCAGGCCTCATCAATACAAATATACAGTGATAGACTGTAAGTGGTGGAGGGGGGACAATGAGGGATGGAGGGACGCTGAGACAGAAGGACGGGCTTTTACTCCATGCTGAGGCAGAAAGCTGGGAACATACAGTAGGGTGTGTCATAAGAAAGCTGTAATTTCACCACCAAACAGTGCATTGGTCTCATAAATCATAACTCTAAGAAAATTTCAGCTCTCAATTTTTATTTTGCTGCTGTGTCTGACTAAAGTTAAAGAAGCATTTTATCTAAATCATCTGTATCATAAATCATCTTTTTAATCACTTAGTTGATACATTAATCTTAAAATAAATAACAACCAGATTGCGTCTCTTTGACCTATCTTATCATCCCAAGTAAGTAAAGAAACTCAGTAATGATCAGTGGCCAGTAACACATTCACTCAGGGCAGTCAGGCACCAAAGAGGCCACGAGGCACCAGTTGCTAGCGATGAGGTGTGTGCCATGATGTGGGTTATTGAGCCTTCTGCATATCCAGTCAGTGGGGCCTTCCCCTGCACCGCTCCCGCCCTGTGGCCTGAGAGACTGTCTGCAGACTGTAGCTGGAAGCCCTGGCGGTCTAAGTGGAACCACATGGGGGAACCTGATAGTGGCGCTTGGCCAGAGGAGAAGTTAACCTGGGCAGTGCGGCAGGCAGCTCCAGGCCTGTGAGATGGATGGCCACTGCTGTCTGGCCTGACCCTTGAGCATACACACTCAAACAGTTATACACACTATCATCATATAACGTCATCATCATACATGCACACATATGTATGTATATAAACTAAATGGCATGCCTGAGCAGACACTTTTTCTCACACTTGTCCTGATGTACACACCTCATCCATCCTACATCCTCTCAGGGGTTTCCTGCGGCTGCAGTGCCCTCAGGAGTGGCCGACCGATAAGGAGCATTTACTGTAGGGCCAGTCGGCATGCGAACAACACCAAACACACTAATGGGAGGAAGACAAAGCCACAGGCCACAGACTTCCAGTAAACAGCAGACCACAGTCCACGAGATGTATGCTCTCTCCTCCATTTGACCATGCAGGTACACCAAGGCACCAACCAGAGTTGTGACTTCCTCAAGTCTTTTGTGTGTTACCACTTGCTGTGTGGCCAGGGTAACTTGAGTAACTGTCTACACTAGGCTTGTATATACCAGCAAAGGGCCAGCTACTGTGGGATAACATTAGGTTGGTCGCTGTCTTACACCTCAGCACTGTGGAGGATCTTTAATTGGTGGGTCACTTAATAGGAATAATCATTCTCTCTCTGTCTCTCTCCCTCTATCTAATGTGCTCTGCAGCCATGTGCTTCCAGTTAAGTTGGCGCTCAGCCCTGAGCAGAGGTTAAGTGAAACTACCTGCTCCTCTGTGTCTGGCGATTATTTGCTTTGTCCGCGGCACTGCCAGATCATAAAACACTTGCGTCCACTTTCCCCCTGCTCTCAAAGTCCCCGAGGCTCATTATTGTTACGCCTGGACGTGTGGCTGTACAAGGCCGCCTTTTTAATGTCATGCTGTGACAGCTCACTGAGGGTTTCACTAACAACACGTACAACAGGCCAATATTTCAACAGCAAACTATTATGCACTTCAAACCTTTTCCAAAAACGTTTTTGCCCCCCTTCATTTACACAATATTGATGATCATCAGTCTGGAAGTGATACAGTAAATAATGAAAAATGAGGTTTCTGCAGGCAAATGGGATGATACATGAAAGCAGACTGGAGTGCTGGCTCTGGTTTCCTGTCTGAATGGTTGTTAATTAATGGAGCAGACGAAGGTCATAATTCTTCACTGGCTCAAGACTGCCACAGTGCCAAGCGGTTCAGTGATCACAATCGTACACATGCTGCTGGCCTCCTGCTTACACTGTTTTAGTGTTGCCTTTTTTTCAGTTTGAAAGAATTCACGTCTATTAGTCTTCTGGGAAACCCAAGTCACTCTCTCTCTTTCTTTTTTACCCCACACACGCTTGCAGAAAGAAACATAGATAGGCAATCTGAAGCAGTAGATCTAACAAAGATCAAACCTTTTTCACCCCCTATCAGTTTGGAAAGCCAGTCCGTTCTAAATGATTTCCAAAACCGCAGGTGATTCGTCTCTGTCTCTCCCCTTGACTTCATTCGCAGGATTCGAAGATCAAAAGGGTGTACAGCTCTTCTAAGATGAGCTCTAATCGCTTGAACTCCAGCACAGTCATTAAATACAGTAGTATGGATGTCTCTGCCCCAGTGCCAGCTGAAAAACGGCCGCTCAAAATTTCTGCTCTCTTTAGCAGACGCCACTCATGGGGAAACATTGGCGCCTCCCATAGACTGTGATTAAAGTAAATGAATGAAATAAGATACAAGGAAATTGAAATGATTAGTTTTTATAGTAACCACGACGACTGGCAAGGCCCCACCGCTTCAGAACAAGAACGACTGAGCCAATAAAGCGATTGCATTCAACTGTAAACCAGGGGGGTGGGCAAGGAGGGTATAAGAGCACATAGCAGAGTAAGACAAAAATTGCATTGATTATGTACTCCAACCCGTGGATTTCTCTATGAAATATGGTAAGCTTTCAAACATGGTTGAATTTAGAGTCAGTGTTAGAAATCCCCTAAACAATGTCTGGTTTCCATCATTGACAGACACTGACATTTCTGTCATGCATGTAACTTCCAAATTTTTTGGAATGTGTACATTTAAGCCTGCACAAACTATGTTTTAGCCACTTGGAGCAGCAGAAAAAAGCTCTGAACACAGCACTGACATAAGTTGATTTAATTTGAGTCCAATATTCACTCTCTTTTTAGCTCTGTTTTTGGTTTCCACTAACACAAATGTTTCTGTCATTTTAGTGAAATGCTTCAATATGTTTACTAGCTAGTGACTAACTCTTGTCTGTCTGCTATTTGGTTCTGGGCCGGTATGTTATAGTAAAAATTTGCCTGCTTCAGCCGACAAATCATGACAGTGGTGGGGGTGAACCAAAACAGTAAAACCAAACGTCATTTTCTAGTTCATCCATATGAGCGACGCCTTTTTATATACATATAATCATTGTTAATATATAGATATTCATTAAAGCTGCTTTAATGATTGAATTGCATTCAAGGTTTAGGCTGAAATTGTGCTATAGGTTCACCTTTGACCTCAACTATAATTTAAAAATGAAATTCCTCTAAATTCCTCCCCACCATAATGAGTACTCAGTCACTCTCATAACCCATTCCCACAGTATAATGTATGTCTCTTTTTATAGACAGTATTTATACATATTTTATTCATGCTGTTTCTGGGGGACTTGACTTAGTGACCTTGTTTTGTCAGCTCCCTGGGCCATATTTCTTACTTATTTTTGTATTTTTACACCTCATTCTCCCTCTGTGTGTCTTTAGGCGTGGGTGTAAAAGGGACCGCATTCCCAGCGGGGACAGTTAAGTCCCTCACGAGGGGAAGCAATCAGACCCAAACCTCCAAATGACGAGTGTCGTCTTCCTCCCTCCCCATCCGGCCGGAGCCTGCGAGCATGGCGGTTGGTTTGTCCCATCTTCACCACCACTTCTGGGCTGGGGTTCCCCGCCGAGAACCCACACGCCTGAGCTGGAAAGGCTGGGATAATGAGACACTATCGGGACAACAAATGCATCTGCCCCTGCTCTTAGTCACATTGCAAATATGTATGTGAAATTCCCAACCTCAAATACAGTATGCAGAATCAGAGTTTGGACAGTGACGCCGCTGACTGGCAAATTACAGACATTGGTTATGGTGAAAAAGTGGTATATTTCATAGAATATGGTTTTCGAGTACACTTGGAGTAGTAATTTAAAACATCAACTGTTTTTCAAATCTGTTATTGAGCCTTTCGTCTATAGGATAAACAGTGTTAGATGTATTTTCAATTCAGCGTTGTGTGTCATTTTGCGTGGTAGCAGAAAAGGAAATGAAACACAGCATCTAACATTCTAATAAATGGTTCATTAATGGTCTCAGTAATTTTACAAAACCAGGGGGTGGGGGATGGCGCAGTAATTAATCGCATATGAATTAAAACCATCCAGGCAATTGACCACTCCTCACACTCATCCCACAACCACCAACCCCCACCGCCGTCACCCTCCGCTGCCTCTCTGCTGTTTGATCCAAGGCCTGTGTCCACCCACAAGCCCCCCAGTACCCTCTTTCATCCCCCGCCCACCTGGCACAAGAAGAAAGGCCGCCTCTAAACACAGTGCAGAGTGGGCTGGGCCCAGCAGGCATCATGCCATGCGTACATTTCCACATTCTCTCATCGCCTGTGCTGTGTTTCCTCTCCAGAAGCCATACATCAGCCACCGCTGGGCCTGCTCCTCGCCCTGCCCAGCTCCTTTCCGCCTCGCAACACGACTACAAAGCCACGGGGTAAATGACAGGAGTACAGACGCTGTACAGCATGACGGGAAAAGAAGAGAGGGGGGTGGATATTTAACGTGGAAGTATTAAAGTTAGCACAGAAATAAGGGAATAGTCAAAAGCTCTCAAGTGAATTTAAACATTCAACTGCATCAGTGAGTGTCTTGCTATGGAACTCGGTGAGGGTGTGGATGTCATGGCTGCTTGCCAAGTTGGAAGCTTCAGGGCTTCCTAGTAGGGCACAAATTGTCACATGCACCAGTGGCCAAACCCAAACCACCATGACCGAGGGTGGAAGTGACATCATTCTCTATGGCTTGGCAGGCAGCGATGATGGCATTATAATAGCGATGGCGTCGCACTTGGAGGAACGAGCCAAGAATTGGTTAACCGCTGAGGAAAAGACATGGGGGCGCAATGAATGACAAGAAAGGAAAGGCAGGATTTGTCTTGCTTGTCAGGTGAAGGTTAATTGATCTAGTTTTTAGCCACGCTAGCAGCATGGGTCTTGCAGTGGGTCGGTCCACCACTTTGGTCCGGGCTGAAATATCTCAACAACTGTTAGATGGATTGCTATGAAGTTTTGTTGAGACATTCATTAGGATTGATCCTAATGACTTTGGCAATCCCTTGACTTTTCCTCTGATGCCAGCATGAGGTTTTGAGTGTAATGTCTCAACAACTACTAGATAGATTGCCATGAAATTTGTTATACACATTTCATGTTCCCCTCAGAATGAATTGTAAAATCTTTAGTGAGGCCTTAACTTTTCATATAGTGCCATCATCAGGTCAAAATTGTACTTTGTCCAATACTTTAGTTTTGTATAAACCAATGATATTCCCATGAACACTGTAAACAATAAACAGCGCTAAATATCAGCACGTGTTGTCATTGTGCGTATGTTAGCATTCTGATGTTAGCATTTAGCTCAAACCACCACAGCTAGCATGGCTGTAGCTCTTAAAAATACCCGTATTAGCTGGGCCAGAACAGAAACTGTGTGTCATACATTCCTTTCCTAAAGGATATATAAGGTCTTATCACACAAATAATAAATATAATTAAAAATAATTGATGCAGTTACTATTAAAATCATATTGAGCTGCTACAGAAGAAATGTCTATCCAAATATCGAACTTAAGCTTTCTGTTAGTCCAATGCAATTTTACAGCAGCCTTATCAAATGGCACCATTTCAACACCTCGTTCAGGGTCTTCTCTCAGGACACTGAAGCTCAATGCTCAGCGCTGGGGTTTTCAAACCAATGATACTCCCGAAGCATCCTGAATGTGTGTTTATAAACAAGGCTCAATATTATTGTGATGTCTGAGCTGAATTCGATAGATTCCTCCTCTGTCAGTTGTGCTTCCGCTGCAATACGATCCGAAATTACATTCAACAGCAACAGGAGACGGGCATGGCTCATTCTCTCTCTGACCCATAGCGCTTCTGCTCCCTCTAACTTCATCATAGGGGCTCGGCGGGACTCACCAGGGGCCATGGGAGTCTGAAAACACCCTGGTCCATTACTCAGAGTGAGAGGCTAACCTGGAGTTAGAGTGTCTTGGCTACCTCCATCAGAGTCCCATGTCTGGCTAGAAGCGTTCCCTCAGAGACTTTTGGCTTTAATGGACTCTGCTAAACGCATTCTCTCTGTATATTACCTTTAGGATTGGCCATATCTGGTTTCTATATACTCTGTTTACACATGGCTCATGCTTGTCCTCCCTAATGCTCTCCTTTTCTTTCCTTTTCGTCCCTCCATTTCTGCAAAAACTCCTTTTTACTGATTCTCCACATTCCTGTGTTTTTGTTTGTTCTCGGTCGACAGCAATTCTCTTTTTCCCCTGCATGTACAAGATTTAAAAATGGACCTCTAGTCTGAATTCTGCGCTGAATATTTTCCACGGCATTCCGCCTGCTGCTCCCGAGAGGGTCAGATTATAGCCCACATTAGGGGAAACACCTCATTCATTCACACACAGAACCCTACATCACTGCAGATTGTCTGGCTGAGACAGTTAATTGACTCTGGAATATCCGTCATTGTTTTCCCTGTCCTGTTCAGCGCTCCCACGTGTGCGTCTGGTTTTAATGACTGGCGAGTCACCCACAGACCCGTTATAACTTGCTGGACCAAATAGTGCCAATACCACACTGGAAATTTTTACACTCTAAAAAAGCATTTTTTTCAGCCACTTCTAACACCAGCAATTGCCTTTGTCATTAATTGTATTTGGTTGTCATGGTTTGGTTTCATGCCATGGCTCTGTCCTCCTCTCTTTCCTCTCCTGCCTCTAGTTATGATTCATCACTTTTGCGTGAATACTAACCTCTCCTGTCATCTCAGGCCTGCCAATCCTCACCTGCCCACCAGCCATCACTACTGAGTTTCCACCCTCAGCTCACTCACTCTCAGTTTTGAGTCCTTTGTTCTGTATCTGCATCTGTGGCTGTATTTGTCCTGATGACCACCTGCCT
>NW_023339873.1:17194875-17203943 GCF_004916995.1 Morone saxatilis
ATGAATTTACACATACATTTTTTCTGTAATTCAAGAGTTTCTTTACTAACCAAAACATGAAGAGATAAAAGAACAAAAGCAACATCTTACAGTAAAATCTTTGAAGAACAGAGAAGAGAACAAACAAAATAAATTTGACCACAAAAAAACTGTCACCCATGTCATACCCTTTTCTCCCCATGTTTCCTGTCTATTGCTACACTGTCAACACACACTATGAACACAGTCCGCCCGTCGAGAATCTGGGATGCTGATGGAACCGATTTCTGTAAAGCTGTGGGCACAACAGTATATAATTCCTATTAAGTTTTCTTATTTATATAGTTGATAGAAGGATACCAAATATTATAGAAATCCCCTGATAATTATTAGTCCTTGCAATCAGACATTGTCCATCGTTAATGTTAACCATTCATCAAATCATCATCATCATTAATGATGGAGAACAACAGTGATGTCTGCCAATGCATGTCTTGTTTGGATATATTCTTTTTTTCTCATAAATTCTAGAATGTATGTGTTAAAAAAAAGTTTAATTTTCTTACATTGCTCTGTGTATGTAAACGGAATTCTACTTTGACATCATTCCCAGGGGAAAATACTCTCCACCTTGAAAATGACTAAATTAAAATTTTCTGCCTCACAAAATAAGTTTGTTCATTAATATAAAAGATCTCTTTAAGCCCTAAATAGTTCAAAGAATAACCCATACTGACCACGAAGAAAGAGCTAATTTATCACTTATCAGTCGACAGTGGTGGTGTTGTTTTTGACACTTGTTTTAGATATTTGGCACTGGGTTGTTCATCATCAGATTTGAAATTAGATCATTGGCGCCTTGAACTGGAGATGAAAGGAGCCACTACAGTTTTTGCACTAAACAGATTGTTAGTTCTCAGAGCACAAAATTGGGTGGGAATGGGATTCACTTTTTGTGCTTGTGTATGTGTGATTGTGTGCACCCACATGCATTTTGACACGTGTGTGTGTCCGTGTGAGGTTGCTTGAACTGGCAACTGATTTTGCGTGTCAGGCCAGGGACAGATTGGGAAGACTGTTCGCCTACACAGCTGCATGTCCAGAGGCTGTTGACTGGCCACCTCTTATCACAGCCCTCTACAACAGCGTATTGTTTGGCCAAGTGAGAACTTTAGTCTCTCATTAAGGTCACTGGGTAAGAGGATGGGAACTCAGAAGCGGAAAACGCATGACACTTTTGGGCCCCGCTCAAGGGAAGACACTCGTGTTGAACTTGTGTGTGGGTATGGTGGTGAATGGATGCTTCACAGCAGATATGGAGCCCAGCGCTTTCATCTGTGGTGAGAACTCAGATCTATTGGTGATTGTGGCTGTGGGAAACAGAAACACAATTGCATAAGGAGGAATAAACATGAAAGTGTGGCCTTTTTATTTAATATTCCCACTTAGATTTAATAGGACTGTCAATTTCTGGTAAGATATCAGGGAAATGCCTCCCTCTTGTGGTAAACAAGAGTTTAATGGGCTGCCTGTCATTACTTCAATATACTGTCCTCCTCAGGATGAACATCTCACAAACACTTACCTCTGATTGTCCCACTTGGCCCCTTTTACCGGAATCGCTCAAACTTTTTTTTTTATTGCATCCTCTGAGTTTGTATTGTTGTTGCACTTTAATTTTGATCAGTAATTATGATCATAAAGTTTGTGGATCAGTCTGAGTTCCTTTGGATGACAACACAGGAGACATCTGTGTGCCCGCAATGTACGGACCGTGGAGCTGCTCTCCCTGTGGTTGCTGCTAGTGGAAAACCCATAATGGCCTTTAATTGGGACTTTAATTGTGTGTGGTGGAGCAAAAGCATTGACTACAAAACTGGTGGTATTTGAGTGCATGCATGCGTCTTTTGTGTAAGTATATGTGTCGCTCACCAAATCCTCTTCCTCTCTTGGCCTGTGAATGGTTTCAGTTGGAATCAGAGCAGCTAGCCCTGTGTCAAATCATATACGTCATGATCTACAAGATATTAGCAATAGTTTGCTACCGGGGAAGATGGTAATTCAGTCAGTCAAGCTCAATAAGGACACACATACACTGGCATTTGTGCTGACACAATGATGCTTTTGGTGTGAGGCATTTTACAAGGACTCCATCCAAATAGCTCTATATTCACTCTATTCATCCATGCCCTTTGGATACGTCTAACACCAGAAATCAATGGGAAGCATTTTAACTACTAGAGATGGCTTATAATGCAGCGCTGTGAGGAATGTTTCAGCTAAAGATTTGCTTGATGACATATGACCCTGTGAGAGATTGCAATTTCTCCCTCAGAACATGTATAGCTGCAGTAAGTATACGTAGTTATTTTGGCAACAGTACAGACAGATGCTCTTTGAATACTCCAAAGTCTTATCATCACGCTATATGTTATGTTAACAAGCGTGCTATGGCATTGGGAGGCATGTCAGAGAGAAAAAAAAAGAAGAAAGAATGGATGTAGGGGAAGAGTAGTGTAAATGGCATGAGAAGAGAAGCAGCAAAAGAACAAGAGCAGGAGTGTGGAGGGGAGGAGGAAGCAGAGAGATGAAACAGGACGGGTTGTGCCTGTCATGATTATACTGGCACCAGTGGGAACATTTGGATGAGATGGAAAACAAGACGCCATCTTGTGTTCCGTTCATGTCTGCAAGCGCCTTGGCCAGTGTTCCCTATACATACACACACTCACGTGTACACATTCACACAAACGCACACTGGCAGAGCGAGGCAGGAGCTTGTGGTTCCAGTCCAGTGACAGCGGCATGTAGTCAGGGTGGCGACGCTTCAGGAGTAGCTCCTCGTATTGGAGACGCATGTTTGTGTTGGCCCTGAATTAATAACTTTTCATTTAGTGCGGAAATGACAGGAATAGTAATTAAGGAAATGGAATGATTTTATTGGCCATGATGTTTATATTAAGTTCCAGATGTGAAGCAGCTGCTTGCGCAGCAAGAGGCCCTGCCCCACATGTGCTATCTAGGGGAACTCTTATTAAGAGCAAGATAACAGCTCAAGCTAAATGTATGTCTGTGTGTACAAACAACATAGTATCTCATACACAGCATGCAGCAAACTGAACTAATATCATGTCCGGTTTGATTAATGGGAGACGGTTGTGAAGCACCATGAGGTCTGCTCTGTATTTATAAATGTGCCCCTAAAGTGCAATTTATTTGCAGATATAATGTTACTCCATTTCAGGCTTGATTTGCCTGACTGGAAAAGTTAATATTGAGGAGTGGCTGTTCAGCATTTTTGGGTGGCCCCAACACATGTGAGATCCATGTCATGTTGCACTAAAGTTCAGTATCGCTTAAATGTCAATGACAGTATTGCTTAGATCCTCACATTGCCCGTCAAAGCCGGTGTGGATTTCAAATTTTGGAACTTTTGTTACTGTAACTCTACTGTAACTAACATGACAAACACTGGCACAGGAATTAACAGAAAAAATCATTTTCTTTTGACATAACCAAACCTACAGTATTGTTACAAGAAAATGTACAATAACGTTACCACAAACTGTTCTCTTGACTGATTGTCAACTAATGTATGATCTCTGTAACAAGTAATTATTGAATTATTGAATGTCCATCTCTGTCCAAACAAAACATGGCTTCCATGGAAGTGAGTGAATGCACCCTGAGGGGAGTTTAGTTATGACAGAACTTGAGAAATGCAAAGGATGTGTGGACGGCATTAACGATGGATTAACAGCTATTTTAAAAAAGGACACTCTCACTCTCACACTCATTTTGTATTGATGTCTGGAAATTTAAAAGCTGTACACAAAACTCTAAACGTCTCTATTCCTGCTGTTTTGATACTACAGAGTAAATGCTTCATTCTCTTTTTTCCAGTGACTTTATGGTTTCTCTCTCTTACTCATTTGAGAGTCATTTATGATGAAGATGTTTTCTCTTTTTGCATGGCAATAGTAGAGCCCTGCCCATTACTGTAGCCAATGATGTTTTGTTCGGTTGTGATGTTCTCCCATCTGGTTTCCAGTGAAAATGCATCACTCCATTAACATTGCCTGTGATCTAGAGGATGCTTTAATCTAAGACTATAAACTCCACTTAATTACATCCTCCAAAAGAGCTCTATTAGTATAATGCAATCAAACAGGGAGCCCATCCATTTTGGCAAGTCAAACACGCTCAAATGGCTCTTGAAAGTGTTTACTTTCGTCTTATGATCAGATTGTAGAATCATATTTGGAGGTCCTATGTTATGTTCCAAAGCTCTGATTGATACTTGTGTTTTTTGTGGGTAGAAATAAAATGCACTGGTAATACATATGAGATTTCATTTCTCTGCAGCAAACACGACCATAACAGTTGAGCTTAGTGGAGTCTAAACAGACTCTCTGTGTGGCACACTGATGACTTTATGCTTGACCTTTCATGCCTCTCACAGTATAACCTCCAGTCATATTCATAATTGCTGTCTGTGTGCATCGTGCCAGTTTCCATTAGTCTAGCAGTATTTTTCGATGAAGTTAAACTTCAAAAGGACGCAAGATGGCCCGGTTTAAAATTATACACAAAGACATTACTGTAAAATATAAGTTGCCTAGCAATTACTTTTGTCACGGTGCCATGATAAAAAGATTTAACATGCACACAGCTGATGCAACATTACAACAAATAATTATGAGTTGTAGTGATATAACAGGTTTGACATATGTTTAATAACTTGACTCTGATTACACTAAACTCCAGAAAATATAAAGAACATATACAGAAGTCGTGGTGGATTACAAAATACCATCTGCTCAACAACGAAAAGTCTTCACCTCTTTGAGAGAAGATAAAGTTCTGACTGTTTTTGCTGTGTGCATGAGAACATCTCAAGAGTGCTAACATCTTGGGAAGTGGACCATAGGGTGCATGTGATGTTGATGGCAATATTTCGAATTGTAGTCTGTCCTCATATGTTCTTGTTCCTTGTTGTTACGCCTCTTTTTATGTTGTTGTGTTACGTCTGTCTGTGTCCTGCACTGTCAATGAACAATGCAAGTCATACAAATCTATCTATCTACAGCAAATATTACAATAGTAAAAATCCGTAGGTTTTTTTTTTCAGGTAAAAATAAAATACTGCTTTCATATGAACGAATATAGTTCATATAATTCAAATGATGTTGAAATTATGTTTTACTAACGCTAACGCTATATTTTTTAAATTAAAAGAAAGAAAAAGAATTCAAAATTATTTAGGACAAACTCTAAAAACTCTTTTTTTAAAGGTAGTAGAAAGGTTTGTTGTCTAATTTCCGTTCTTTTTACGGAACCCTGCTTCTAATTAATCTATTCAGTCATATCTTAATGAAAAGGTGGAGCTCTACCACAGAAGTTACATTTATGTATTTATTTATTTATATCATATTTTCTGACTAAATAATAAAATGTAAAGTTTACGTTTATCTTCTTCGTAACATCCGGTATGATCGTCACACTTCCTGTCTTCTTCCTCCGCGGAACACAACAATGGCGTCCTGTAGTGAGGTGAGTTTCTGCATTTTAATGTCAAATTACCCAGTGTATTTCAGATCGTGGCTGATTGATATCCGGTTAATAGTTTCCCTGAAGACGTGATGCTCCATGTTGCCGGCGGAGGCTGTGTTTCTGTCACACGGTTGTTGTTTACGAGCTCGTTGTTGTTGTGCTAAGCTAACGGGTGCTAACCAACGTTAGCTGGTCGCAGACTGTGGACCTGTTCGCTTCTTTCGCTCTTTGTTTCTGCTAGATACTCTCCTCTGTCTTGTCTTCAGTGGACTACATTAAACAGTTTGAACTGTCGTGAACATGCTGTCCTTACTTTCAGGGGTCTGCCACAGCCACCGAGCAGGAAACAACCGAAACCATTCCGTCCCAGAAGAGAGAGGACCGACTCCGAAAGTTCAGAGAGTTACATTTCAAACGGGTGAGTTGTTGACCTTTACCTGAATAAAGCACATGTCGATATAGAGAGAGACACTTATATTCTGCTGCTTCCCTTAAGCTGTTGGCTGTGTGGGGGTAGCAAGCTGAACAGCTGTATTGGAAACACCTTCAACACAAGGAGCCTGTGAATGTGTCAGTGTAAGTTGTACAGTTATTGTTCCAGTGTTTTCTTTTCCACTGCAGAATGAAGCACGTAAGCTCAATCACCAGGAGGTTGTGGAGGAGGACAAGAGACTGAAACTGCCCTCTAACTGGGAGGCTAAGAAAGCCAGACTGGAGTGGGAGCTTGCCGAAAAGCTAAAGAAAAAGGTATTTAAGTTAAAACCGTTTAATATTTCATTTCATAGAGTCTTTGGACCGGTGCGAAGCTGCTTAGATCACCTACACAAGACAAAAATGTTAAAGCCTTTTCATACGGACGCTACACATCATTACATCAGTTAGATTCTCCACATTCAATCATTAAGTTCATTTTACAGCAACCTGATAGTATTTCCCATCTTTGCTGAGCAAGAGTTTTGTGCGAAAGGAATTAAAGCCTGCGCTATTAAATGAAGTTTTACGGTGTTCAGTTTTAGTGTTGATAAAGTGTGTAGTGCTCTGCGTATTCAGTGTGATGAGAAGATATTTGAAGCAGAGATCAGAAAGAGTTGCAGTGTCAACAGCTAGCAAGTTTGAAGCCTTGAAGTCATCTAATCATATTCTTTCCACACATTGACATACGTGTGTTTGGAGAACGAGCACTGTGGATCACTGTAGTGCCAAAAAACGACTGAACATTATTAATGCCGTAGAATGATATGAAGAGACCTCTTAGCTATTTTTAGCCAGTATTTTTTTGTCTTTTCTTAGTTTATTTTACCATTTACATTGTGTGCTACTAATAATGTGTTATGTGACACGTGTCGTGTACAATTTCTACTTTGGTTTTTAAAAGGGAACGGTGTTTTAGGGATACAAATGTTTTAAATACGACTAAGGCAAAATGCTCTGGTAGCATATAAATCAGTGTGTAAACTATTTACACTTTGCCTTTAATTTAATACATATCACCAAACAGCTTTGTAGAAAGCACAGCACGTCAACCTCCATATCGATAATACTTGTTTGACTACTGCTACACTGCATGATTTCCTGATGTGTGACCCTCTGGTATCTTTATCCCCATTTACATACATACATTCAGAGCCCAGATTTTATATTGGTGCTCCCTCTAAGAGAATGAGTCAGTGGGTGCCCTTGGAGAACTTAAACATCCACCAGTAAAGTTTAAATATTGCCACAAAGTTAACCAAGTTACGGTTTTCTCATGTATTATCAAATGAAAATGAGGTTCATTAAAAACTAATATTTGGCTTTCAGGAATGTGCTGACAAAGGGGAGGACTATGACAGAGTGAAACTGCTGGAAATCACTGCTGACGATGCAGAGCGATGGGAGAGGAAGAAGAAGAAGAAGAATCCCGACACAGGATTTGCAGGTTGGTGGTAGGATCTCTGTTTGCAGTGTACTCTTTGGTTGTGTTGTTTTCCCGTGGTAAATAATTCACTGTCAGAGTTAGCTTCCCATATTAGTTTATCTTCACAATATAAACTGAATAAAAGGTTTGTTGTTCTGAGAATACCCGGTCTACTGAGACCAACTTGAGCCCTGTGTGAAAACAGTGCAGCCAGTCTGCTGCTGTAGCAGGGTGCCAACGCACGGGGCCCCCGGGCAAACGACACAGGGTCATCCGGCAAAAAGATTGAATCTGGTTTAACTTGTTGCAACACAACGTCATCCTGAAAGGCGTTGCACTGGTCAAGTCTTTGTAAAGTGAGCGCAGTATTTCTGCGGTTTACCTCGTGATCATTGTGATGAAAGATAAAATAACTGGCTCTCTTGGAGGTAAAAAAATCCTGTCTGCGACTTTTACAAACGGCTTTGCTGTGTTTTGGCATCTGATAACTCTTTTATAATATATATATTTATATATATATAATATTATAATATTATATATAATGTAATAAGATATGTATTAATATAATCTTATCACAGATATAATATGTAATATTTTCACATTAAAGTGTCTAAAATGTTATATATATTTAAGTTGTTTTTCAACAACATTCATGTAACTGCATTTCACCAGTCGCCTGTCAGTGTCATGTCCCCTGACTTTTTTACTGCTTTATTCAGTGTTTTGACCAGTTTTACTCAGCAGCTTCATTTGTTTTGGAGATCCTCTGCGTATAATTCGACTGACTTCAGTGACCAGTGGTCAACAACAACTCCCATAATGCTGCGTTATTTCATAACGTCTCCAAACTTCGTCTTTTGTTATTGTTTTGATGCAAAACCCCCAACACACATGTTTGGGGCATAATGACATCATCCTGCACTTACATTATTTTGGTTACTTTGATTCTTAACAAATAAATGGCTGTGTGAATCAGTGGAGACCGAAGTACAGGCTAAAGACTGCAATCTAATTTAGCTTTAATTTTTAAAAGAAACTGATCTAAATCTAAACTGATTTACACATTTCTTCATCGATCAAGAGGAAATTTCTGTGCCTTGTACACCTAAATACGATTGTGGTTCTCACTTAGTGATTGAATTGACTGGAATTAAATTTTTTATTATTAATTTATTTTAATCAGAAAAGCAAATGTCGATTTGATCAAACAGCTTTATTTTAGGCAAGTAACCCCCCCCCCCCATCACGTTATAGAACCTAACTCTATTCATTTAGTAAATAGTAATTTAATACAGTTTACTTTTGAGGAAACACGTGGTACACTGTCATTCTGGTCTCTTATTCTGTTCTGCTGTGTCATGACATGTGACGGCTTGAGAAGTTCTTCCACACAGTGAAACGTTGCTGTATAGGGAAATACTGGTTGCATGTAAGGACCCCTTGGGATATTAATCATCCCAAACTGCTCTCAATCTAATCTACTGAGAAACAACTAGCTGTGTCTCCTGAATATGGCTGCCATCTGTTGCATCAAAACCCACTCTGAATTGAAACCTCTGGGGAGAAAATTATCACCAGAGGGGCTTCAAGAGAGGAAGGGAGGAGGAGAGTCCACCCCCCCCCCCCCCCCAAAAAAAAA
>NW_023339873.1:17204043-17205410 GCF_004916995.1 Morone saxatilis
GAGCCTCGTGCCTGCTTGCTGTTTGTTCCGGTAATTATAACTCAGTCCGTTTTTTTTTTTTTGTTTTTTTTTCTCTCTCTCTCCGTCTCACACAATGGACTGCAGGTTATGCCGAGGCCCAGTTCAGACAGTACCAAAGGCTCACCAAGCAAATCAGACCAGACCTGGATAGCTACGAGAAGCAGAGGGAGGAATGGTGAGTTTAGCCTCTGTCCCATCTTCCTTTGCGGTCACAGTACTGTATTTGTGTCTTTTTATACTTTGTCCAAATAGACAGACAGCTCAACATGGGAAAAAGAATTGGCCTCTGGCATTACTAGATCTTTGTGCATTCCTATTAACAGGGTCATAAAAATGATACATGAGGATGTCTCTGCTTTAAAGACCGTAACTGTGAAATTTCTCATCAAGTAAAATGAATTGTAACAATTTGCTTGGTGTAATCATCTCAGGATTCACCCATCACATGTGCACAAAGCATATTCTATATGATAACTTGTACCCCCTCATTTGCCCCGGGGTTAGTGTCGACATAGCCCCACCCTCCTGAAATAATAATACAAGATTTTAAAGTGCATGCACGCTAAGGTCCAAGAAGAGTTCAGGGCTCCTTAGGGGCTGACGTACGCAGGACCGTGAAGGATACACCGACGCATCATGCCCTGAAACCAAATCCTCATCCCCTGTTAGGATGACCATAATCACAATGATGGAATAGAGAAGTCAGTTTAAGCGTGGTAAAATGGTTATTATCTGTGGTTCTGCATTTCTAATTCTTTTGCTGGTGCTCCACAGCGGTGAGGACTTCCACCCCACGTCCAATAGCCTGATCCACGGCACCCATGTCCCCACAAAGGATGGCATTGACCGCATGGTGGAAGATGTTGAAAAACAGTAAGTCGCACTCAAAAACACACAGCAGAAGAGAGATGCCATATCCTCTCCTGACCGTTCACTAATTAAATCTCAGCCTGCCCGTGAAGTATCACCCTGACTCACAAGGCTCCACTCGGCTCTCCTTGGCGGCCGCCAGTGACAAATAACAAGAAGCATTCAACCAGGCTAACAGGCAAAATGCTAATGAGCAAAAACAAAATAATAATCTGTACGAATAGCAGGTCCTAAATTGTATGTAAAATGTCCCTCAGTAGAATTGAACCCCAATGACTTTGTTAAGAAAAACATGGGTGAGCTCAGCGCTGTTTATACTCAGCCTTGCTAATTATGAGTTGCTTAAGCAATCCAAACAAAATGTAAATTTTTCTGCCTTCTTTCCGGCACTGGCACACCACAAACGTAATAAATTATGCGCAGAAGGTGTGAGAGTGAGAGTGAGAGTGAGAGTGTGTGTGAGAGTGAGAGTGAGA
>NW_023339873.1:17205478-17220412 GCF_004916995.1 Morone saxatilis
GAGAGAGAGAGAGAGAGATCCAGGGCCTATCTGATCTGAAGAAAGCTCCGGAGTGGAAATTCTGATGCAAGCAGAGACAGGAGGCAGTTCATTATTATTGGTGTGGGGGGTGCAGCAACTTACCCAAGTGGACCACCTTTAACTGAATATTTCCCTAGTCAGACAATGGCAAGACTAACTTGACCTTAGGCCATTATAATGCACATCAAACAGTACCTTCAGTGTGAATGCTGCTTCAAACAGTCTAAATCTTCATTAAGTCTTTGCTACAGAAGTCCCTTTCACCTTTGATTACCCTGGTCTTTCCCTGAGCTGTTCTATATTTGAAACAGTCGAAGACTTGTGTTAAGAGATGCGACTGTGGGGCATTAGACAAGGATTCAGTTGCCAGGGTATGACGCACAACAATGCTTTGAAGACACAGTGAATCAAGACTGGGTGCTCACAAATTGACAGTATTTTCCTCTGAGTACGTATGTGTGTGTTAGGTTTTCCATTGCCACTGTCCTTGCCAAATTTAAATGCATCCACCCACCCCAATTATTGCCTGTAGCCAATTATTGCTATTGGATATGCCCATGGATAGTGGCCACAGTGGTTTATGAAATCCTCCCTAAACTGCTTTTATTTGCGATTGTCAGGATCGAGAAGCGGGCCAAGTACAGCCGACGCAGGGCCTACAACGACGACGCAGACATCGACTACATTAACGAGAGGAATGCCAAGTTCAACAAGAAGGCGGAGCGTTTCTACGGCAAATACACAGCGGAGATCAAACAAAACTTGGAGAGAGGCACCGCTGTGTAGTGGGTCCGGTCACCTCTGGACGTTCACTGCTTCAGTTTGGTCTTCATTTAAGAGTCTTGGGCTCTCTCTGTATTGTAATGCAGTTTTTTATTATGCTGAGGTTATTTTAGGCAAAAATGTAATTTCCTGTATATGTAATGCGTGGTGTTCCTTTGTACAGTATTAGAAGTTTAAACAACATTTATGTTCATTCTTATCCATTATTTTTAAATAAACCACTTCCCACTATCCATCTATTGCACACTTGTTGGTGTACTGCGTGTGGTCTCATGACGGAGAGCTTGAGCGTGAGAATGAACTACCATTAACTACCATCAAACCTCGGGGCATGTTTAGCAGAAGGTGCCAGCCAAAAGAATGTTTTGGTGTAGGTGCACACAAAAGATAAGGACCAACAACTGAGCAATTCAATTTATTCATTATCATCGACATCTTAGTTTAACCAACTTGCCCCAAGCAGTGACACAAGCAAGAAAGCCTTGTGACTGGAGAAGACATGAAAACAGGTTCCCATGCAAGTCTCCCATTCCTGAACTCCTGCGTGTGTGAATATGGGGGCATTGCACCCTCTACAGGGCACACAGGCATCGGTTTGTGAGGGGAAGATCTTGTACTGAATTGAATCAAACTTCTACTTATTATATTTTGTTATATTTAATCTGCATGAGTCAGTCTTGGTGAACCACATTGAATACATTTATGGGGGGGGCCCCTCAAAAGGATAGTGTGCAAAGACACCATGACACAAGCTGTTTATGTTTCGCTCACGAAGGGTAGGGGTGGTCTTCAAACGATGTCTTTGATATCTGACTCTGCTTTAAATCTGTTAGGGAGTGGATTAAGTGTTCGGGTCTATGATTGTGATATTTTTGTAGTGTTATCTGATTTGCCGGAGGATATTGGCTGGCAATTGTATAGGGAACAACACGGCATAAATTGACTGTTGTGTCTCACAGACGATCTGACACCTTTGATTCTTTCACAGCCAACTGCCAGTTAGTGTTCCCTGTAAAGCAAAAAGGGGTTTGATTTAAGCCTAGTAAACATTAAATTATTAAAGATAAGAAAACAACTGGATGAATAGAGTGTCAATAGGTGAGTTTCCCCATAGGCACAAAAGCCTGCAAGTGACTTAAGTGGTGCCAATTATTTCAAAAACAAACACGATCACTCTATAAGACACAAGCATGAGAAGATAAACGTGACTGTCGACTGTGCTTTGTTAGTGTGTGTATCAAGTAATCCAGCTCTAATTCCCTCAAGTCTCACTGTGTTATGTAGTTGCATGTCTTATCTCCTATCAAAGTAATTCATCAGACTAACAGGTCAGTTTACAGCAGGAGACACGCAGTCTGGCAGTCAGACATATTCAAAACTGTGATTTTACCTTTTTGTTACAACAGATTGTGACATGTATCTCAATATCAGCATGAAAAATCTTTAAATTTATTACCTGCTTAATATCTCACCTAATAACCTTACCTTCTGGCAGTAATTTATCAGTAGTTTTAACATATGCCAAGACCGCGTCAAGATAAATACACACAAGCTTTAGGGTAAGTAGCTGTGCCGCCACAACAGCAGGATATACCCAGTTACTCGTGAAGGAGCATGTTCACTTCTTGTGTAAGCAGACAGCTGATGGTGATTGATGGCTGGTGATCAAATGAGACATCAAACCTTCTCTGAGTGTGGCTGTGATTCCTACATATTGACTGATACACTATTACAGGTGTTATTCACAGCAGACCTTTTGACTTGTCGTAGCAGGAAAAGCACGCTAACTTTAACGATTGCTCAATTCTATTTAAGTCTTACTCTTTTGGGAATTTTACACCTGCTACTCCGACTGGGACATGGCTTAAGGAAAAAGGCTACCGTCCAGTTCGATGCAGTGATCAGCGTGAACTACAAATCATGAGGAACGGTGGAGTTGTTTGAGGTGTCAGGTTTTTAAAAACATTTCTGTTCTGTAATTCAGCAGTGTATGGGTACTTTGGTGTCATTTTAATGTACTTTTGAAATCACTATAACTAGCTTGATGATTAGACTGCCATTTTGTATCATTCATATTTAAATCACCAAACAAATCAGGGATGTTGGCGGGGAGTCAGTCTGTAACCACTGCATTAACCTCAACCTTAAGAATCTCTCAATACAAACATTACCCATGTACAGACAAAAGTCATTAGTATGATAATACTGACACCTAGTGGCCATTGTAGAACTTGTATCCATGTTGACTCATCCATCCACGTGCTAGTAAAGGCCATCCTTACACGTACACTTGGTTTAAAAACAGGACAAACACACAACTGAAGGCAAAGAAACAAACCCTGCACCTTTTTGCAGTGAGACAGATGACCTGGTTGTAGATGTACTCACTAATTACCAAGCTATTGTGATTTAGTTTAGATATTTTCAAATAAATATTGCATGACCAAAACTGAGATTTTGATGTAATCCACTGTTTTTTACTACAGTACAAGTATTAAGTTACCCTTACTTTACATGCGTTCAGTTGCAGAGTTGTACATTAATGTAGCCCACTGGAATACACCATTATTCTGGTGAATAAATAGTTCCAAGTACTACAGTATGAATAATTAACTTTGGCATTATCAGTAGTCTAGTTAAAAGCCAGTTTCTCCATGTGCACGTTTTAGTCAATAGTGGAAACTCTGAAACCTACCACTGAGTGCAGATCAGTGATTTATGAGAGGAGTTACAAAAACAGACAACATAACCACCTTTTTTTAATCAAATAAATATCTTTAATGAATCCTTTAACACAATACACAAAGGGAAAAAAATAATCCCACCTGAACGAATTCTTCACTTCCTCCCACTTAAATCTTTAACATCTGAAAGAAAACGGCCGTGAAAAGATGGAACAATATATGTACAATATATTTACAGTATTCACAGTGTCCATGTACTCTGCCACACTAGCGTAACAAGGTGCTGAGTGTGTGTTTGCGTGCGTTGGTCCGGCCTGATTTGACTGGAACCCAGTGGCCATAGGGCTTCCTGCTTTCATAACTGTCCACTCTTGGAGTTACCTTAGCAGAAGACGGAGCCGTTACTGTTGGTTTGACCACTGAATTCTAACAGGAGAGAAAAGGAGACATTAGAACGTGTCAATGTGTGTGCAGGGTAATGTAAAGCAACATTTAAGTCACTTACATTAAGGCTGAAAGAGATGATTTTCCTCTTTGGAGACATCTTTGGGCTGGACATATCATCAGGGTCCACCTCACTGCTCTGTTTCAAAAAGAGAAGAAAGACACACCTAGTTAGATATGTCCCTAAAACCTATGGCAGATTGAGCTTTGACAGTTTGTGAAGTCCATAAACCTAGATGGATTACAGCTTCTCTTACTAATATTGTAAAGCACTTCTATTACATAGCTCATTGTTTAAGTGTTAGCTTCAACAAACTGCAGCTCTCATGCACACACCCCCCTCCCCTCCCTCCCCTCCCCCACACTGCTGTCAAAGGCTAGTCCTGACCATTAAATGAATGCTTCAAGGACAGACCTTGAAACAGAATGAAAAACAAATGCAAACAAAGTATCAAGGTAAATAGATTCTCTTCTCTGTCTACAGTGGCAGAATGATGGTGACGTAGGTTTCCCAGCCCCTCAGCACACGGCCCGTGTACCAACTTATCTTTGGCAAAAGGAGAGGAGTTCTTCGTCTGTTTTTAGTTCTCTTGACAGGAATAGTCACTATAACGCAGTCCACACGCCTGCGCTCCATCGGCAAGTGGAGGATTCTGCTAAATAACAACGACCCATTTCAACTGCAAGCATAAATACATTTGAATTGTCAGAAGTCTAAGAAAGATCTACATGTGGAGTCATTGCAATATAATATCTGAATCTCTTGTGCATCGTCTGTGTATCTATGTGTGTAATTAGCATTTGAATGAACTGTGTGCTTCATCTCTAAATGTGAGGTGTGTGTTATTTGCAAACCTCTGGTTGATAAACTAAACATTGTGAACATGTCAAGAGTTATCAAATTAACCTTTCACGCAAACACATATTGTCGTCACCCAAGTCACATGACAGCCCTTTAATCCCAGGTGCCGATGAGTGAAGGAGACCACTGTCATGTTATCTATGAAGACAGGAATAAATACAGAGAGTATGCGTGTTCCCTCAGGGGTCCAATGGTTAACAAGACAGGAAATGCAACACAACATAGAGCTCAGGCTTATCAATAGACAACTGTAGACATTACACTGTGCTTCATATACTGTATGTGTGTATAACTTTGATACAGCTAGGATCATTTCTTATAAAAAAATAATTATTCCTCTACAGCAAATCCTTGTGTTAAACATTAATGGTCAGTGCACAAGTTGTACAAAACACTATTAACCATCTCTACTCTCACCATCCGTTGACTTGTTATATATTCTGGTGTGAGAAAAAATACTTCAAGGCCTTTAAGTAAAGTGACTTGTGTGTGTGATGGGTTCAATGTGAAGCAGACAGTCATCCTCAGACACCCACCTGTGATGGAGTCTTTTCAGGGTCTTGTCTCACCCTTGTCTCTGGCTCTGGTGACACCTGCTCCGACTCCGACTGTTCGGACTCCGACCGCTCTGCCAGGATTGGTTTCACGCTCTCCGGAAGTTCCAGCCTCTCCGTTCCAAGGACCTTCACGACATTGCCGATCGCAGCCTTGAGGAGTTCCCTTTTATCTGGAAACACAAATACGTTTAGAGTTAAGACTTAAACTATTATTTAGTTCAACATTTTTGAAAAAGGTCATACTTAATATTTCCTCGTTTAATGCAACCAACTTACCATCCACGCTCAGACTGACCGAGCGTCCTGATCTGGAACGTGAGCGGCTCCTGCTGTTTCTGGATGGAGACGGCGACGGCCTGCATCTGAACCGGCTCGCATCCCTCCATGTATCCGGGCGCTGACAGCGATGGTGGTGTTAAGACCCGGAGCTGTGGACCTGTGGCGTCTGTAAACGGAGTCATGTCTGCGACCAGGTGACCATGGGACGGAAACGAGAACTGCCCTGTATCGCACGCGGTGGGGAAAGCAGCCCGGTATGTTGCCCGCGCCCATATCTGTAGTGGTTGTCACAGCGGCCAGCGGGAAGAACGCCTGTTTGCAACGAGGGTGAGAGCGAGACCGTGGAACGAGAGGGAAGACCTGCCTTCGGTAGAAGATGTGAAGATTTAGATCTGCAGCGCCCCCCTTAACTGCCACGTCCCCCCTGGTAAGCGGCCAGTGCCAAGGGGAGTGGTCACTTCTGCTTGTGGAGCGGAGCTGGGATGAGGCAGGCTGTTCCTGGTCAAAGATTACATTGATGCCGTCCAGTCTGGCGAGCGTGGGCCATGTCAGAGTGAGAGTCCTTTCACCTTGGCCATCGTTTCTGCACAAGGCTGAAATGAGACAAATATACGTCTTTTAGAAAACTTACTTCATCCAGTAATTCAGTAAACTTTAAATGGGTAGGCTCTTGTAGTGGTAGAACTAAGAAACACATGTCTGCGGAGGAAATGTGTACTGAAGTTAGTATTAGTGGCACGATTTGCATAAAACTGCTCTGTGCTGGAAGCAAGGCACATTGGTAGAAGCAAACTGTACGAGCCCATGCTGATTATTCAATCAGCCCCAGATGCATGCTAGGTGATAGCATAGCTGTTGTTACATAACATTATCTCAGTAACTGCCTCTAGCGAGCAAGCAACGGGCTGTGCAACCGGCTGTGTAACGGCTGTGTAAACCGGTTGTAGCAACGGCTGACCCGGGAGAGCACTGGAAATTTTGCCACCTGACCTGACGTTAGGCTAAGCTAGCCTGATAGCTTGAGCTATACCGTCTGACTTTTCTCTACAAACGACTTCATATCCGAGAGCTTCCTTAAAGATATCAAAAAACCACTTTGAACCTACATACTACTTAAAATTACAAACACAATACAGTTTGACTATAAGTATTAAATCACTTAAAGGACGCAATTGAAACCCGCATTCTGACAACAATACAGCGATACGTATCCGAGAAGTACGCTGTTACGCCTGAATATCTTTTTTGTTCTGCCGACGATATGGGATCCAATACGTAGAGAGAGTGAGGTAAGGTCAACGAGGTGGAGAAAGTCGCTTGTGCAAACGACCCCACCCACTGACGATGACTGGCTATGGAAAACAAAATTAAAAAACACTGGGCATTTATTGGTTTGTAGTTTAAACTAACGTTAGTCCAAATCATAGGGTCGGGATCATTTTCAGAGCTTCCTATCATAAAGCAGGCTCAGGGATGATCTTAAGATTGAATGCACTTCGAACTGAAACACTCTTACTGATTCAATATTCTGTCATGCGAATCAAGAGAGAACCGCCTCTGACTCCTTTCTAGCGAGGTTGCTTGTTGTCCTTCTGTGGGGTCGGAACACTAGCGATAGAAAGCGAGCTGGCCTGATTGGTCAGGGTGAGCATACAGGGCGTATTGATTGTTACTCCGCGCGATTAAATTTCCAGTTCACGTTGATTGTCTCCACTATACGATTCTCGATTGTTCTTTGAAACGAGAGAGCGTAGTACGCCAGTAATAGGTCACAGGCCTCGTGGCCGCACGTAATATAATATTCTATATTTTTTACTTGTAAACGTTCACGATTATATATGCATTTAATTGAATATTTCGTGAGATGCCCTTTTTTTCCTTGTGAACTTGACTCTTACTTGAATGAATATATGTATGATGTAATGATAAACTTATAGTATAATCTAAACAGACAAGGACACAGGCGACACCTAATTATGATTAATTGGGCAAATCTATTATTGGTTTGACTGCTTTATATGACTTAATTGTACAGGGAACAATTCACTCATTTGCTACTAACAAATAATTAGGTATAGAATAAAAATAATATTAGAACCCTGAGGATTCTGTATTACTATTGTAACATAACAATAAACTATTTTGAGTAGATTTCACAGATGTAAAACAGAGTTTTAGTTTATGGCTTATTTTATGGTTCATCCTGCTGAGCAGACATTTTTATTCTAGTATGTAAATTCGCCGTGGCTAAGATACATGTGCTTATCTGATGCAACATGTTAGAAACCAACAACTGCTTTGATTAGATGCATGGAGACCACATAATACTCCCTGAATTTCTTGGCTGAAAAGCCTCTGCCAAGAGACCTCCTGTCTCTGTGTTGGGGGTCCTGGTCGGGGGTCAAGAAGTGTTCTCTCGAGGGTGAACGCTTTTATATGTTTTATATGTTTATACAAATTGGTGGTGTACCACAGTGGCGAATTACTTTCTTGCACACATCACATGTGGCAGTGTCCCTATCAGCTGTAGTGAATAAAGTCCACACTTCTCTTTCTTTCTGCCATCATCACAGGCTTCTCTCAGTGTTCTGACACATGATAGAGAGAGAGAGTCAGAGAGAGAGAGAGAGAGAGAGAGAGAGATGCGCTGTTTGCACACTGCACAGACTTGGAGAGACGCTGTGCTCGCATGAACTCGGAGAGAAACTGCAACAAAAGTATCGATCTCATCACGATAGTATCGATCCGATACCAATACTCATCTTGGTATCGATACTATCAATATTTAGATCGATACGCCCACCCCTACGGTAAATGACGGTGTTCGGTAGAAGGAAGGGACGGTTGTTACTGTTTTAATGTCCACAATGTGTATTCTCCAAAAACTGATATTTCCACATGTGACCTTATATAATGTGTCAACACGCATTCGGGACGTCTATTATATATACTGGTTGGCTCAGACGGACAAAGTTGTTCAAAATGATCCAATCATTTGTGCCGACCTGAAGAGGCAGAGAAGTGTCTGGATCCTCTTCGACCAAGAACAAAATGGAGAATGCAGCATTTGCAATAAATGCCATGTGTTCACATATGTGATGAATTTGAGTGTGTATGCACAACAAAAACACAAATATATGCCTTTTAGCTGTGGAAACCCATGACTGCTGTGTTCGTATGCATTGCAACATGATGGGGTATGGGTGAATCCCGCCATTCATATAGCCCATCATCGTTAGACCCTTACCCTGCTCTCCACAACTGAGACTAGATAGACACTGTGATGTGTGAAACTGAGGGAGTCTGAGGGAACACTGTCTGTGTTTAAGGGTATATAACATAATGTGATTAAGAGAAATCAATTCAGTGAATATTATTATGACCCATTGTGAGCTGGCGCTGTGGCTCCATTTTAGACAGCCTTCTATAATTCCTCTTTTGGGAGAAGAACCCCCACATAAAATGCAATTAATGGTGCATGTATTTAATAGTACTCCTTAACCACACACAGCACAGTCATGTTTCAGCATGTGGACTACACTAACACTTGTGTGATCGGCCTTTAAATATAACCTCGCCAGGCAAGCGATCTCGCGAGAGTTTGTGTAACCCCAATCTGTTTACCTTGTCGCTTCCTGCTCTTCCACTGGGCTATAAAGTCGTTGTGGTGTAGTTTGAACGCCACCGTCCTCCAGTGACCAGCACAGCAGGCAATACCGAGCAGCGATGGACATCCTCACTGTACTGCCGTCCAGCTTTGGATATGCCATCTTCACCTACCTCTACAGCTGGATTATGCTGCTGTATTTAGGACTGAAGGTTGGGGCCGCCAGGAAGAAGTACGACGTTAAGGTAGTTGAAATGTGACTTAAGTGGAAACTATTGGAAAAACAAGAAGGCGTAAAGTGAATACTGCATGTTCCTAACTGTATTGGAAGCATTTGCAGTTTGTGCCTCTGGTTAATTTTGCGACGTCTCTACATTTGCAGTATCCCACTATGTACAGTGACAAGGAGCAGGTATTCAACTGTATCCAGAGAGCACACCAGAACACCCTGGAGGTGTACCCACAGTGGCTTGTTTTCCAGACCATTGCAGCTCTTGTCTACCCGGTATGTGTCATCTTTGCGTACTTAATTATGCACGAATTAGTTAGTGTGAGTTGTCTGCATTACTTTGCCGTATTAGCAGGCCTTAGGAGTGCGTATTAAGGGCTACAAAAACAGACATATGTCAGGCGTGTGGGAGGGGCGAGCACTCCTCATGATCTTTGCCTTAAATCCTGCAGATAACAGAGTCATGCCCCAAAAGGCAGTGTCACAGTGATTAAGCATATTTTCATCGAATTAAATTGTATGTCTCTTGTGTTTCCCGGCTGTTTTGTAATTCTCTTTGCTCATATTCTCAGTTATCAGCCTCTGTGCTGGGTGCTATTTGGGTGACGAGCAGGTTTTCTTATGCCTGGGGGTACTACACAGGAGGTAAGTCAACATAAGACATTATGTTAATGTCATGTTTTTTTTATGTCTAATACATGTTACACACTTTCCAATGCTTATATAATCAATATAATATACAGACCACCAAGCATTGAATATAATATCGTACATGGGTCAAAGTGTAGGGGCCCTTACAGAAAAATACATAGAGTATAATTATTAGGCTCCTATGCTTTGTAATGATCACAGACTTAAGGCCATAATTCATCCACCTTATCTACCACTGCTATGCTACTAATACAGTAGATAGGTCATATAATTCAAACAATTCATTTATACAAACTACTACTCACAACATTGTAGTATCAGAAATGTAAAGGCTGCAGTCCAGGTGTCACAGAGGTGACAGTCCAGTGGTTGACTCGCCATTTGTATTGCTTCACACCAAGTTTTGTTGAATCATTTACAAAGATAGCATCTGGGTCAAAGATAATGACAGAGATGAAAGACATATGTCTACGAGGTCTAAATTATGGTAATTGTTTATGTTATGTGTTTTTTGAACAAGTAATGCATCTCATTTCATGTATTATCTGCAAAATGTTAGGTGCTCATTATTTCAAAATCAGACCAAAACATTGCCGTGTGAACAAATTTAATATTCATTGTTTTTTTCATATAATTCTGCTTTGGTGAAAGTTTCCATTGTCTCGTTTTATCTTTTATTCCAGATCCAGCCAAGAGGATGAATGGAGCCTATGGCTACATTGGATACTTCGGTGTCATCATTCTGTCCGTGTCTGTAGCCTTGCAGTTGCTTGGAGTCTTTTAAGATAATTGTTGTCTTGTTTGCTCATTTAAACTGGCTTGCATGGCATTTACAAATGTAACAACTCTAAAGTAGCTGTACGATCTGGTAAATGCTAATTTCAAATAATGATGCTAAACATATATTTTTATGGACCACTAACTTGATATCTTTATATTCCAGCTTTTGTTGTGAATGTGTACTCAATGTAATTATTGACAATAAAGTTGAGGCTGACTGAAGCTACAACCCCACATATATCCTCTGTGGCACTCACACAATGCAGGCATTACAGTTTGTGAATAATAAAAGGACTGGCAGCCGGCATCAAGGCCCCATGTGACTCACACATGACATCTCAGGCACAAATCTCCCATCAGTGCATACAGCAACTGGCTTCAAGAAGACCTGCTTGTCATCTTAACAAACAATAATGACAAAATGTTTTGCTGATTGTGTCTAGAAAGTTGTTTCTGTTGTTTCAATAACAAGCATGTTTTGAACATTTATGTAGCTGCTTTCAACTAAATAAACCCACACCACTAAACCACAGATTAAGCAGATTCAAATGCAAATAGGTCTGCATACAGGGAAATAAAACACTCATAGATCCATTATTTGACATCCTCTCATATTTATGTATCTGTTCATCATTTAAATATTGGAATAAAGATAAGATAAAAGGTTCCTTTATTCCCTGTTGGAGAAATTCAAGTTTGACACAGCAGCACAGGGGGGAATGTATTTCAAATAGTAGGTAAGTGTAAAAATACAGTAAAGAATAAAATAAAAATATAAAGATTTAGAAAATATAAAAACTAAAGAATATATATACTATATGCAGTATGCAATAAAGGAATATGGTGTAAAAAACATTCACCCAAAGTGGGGTTTATATAGAATTATATGTTTTTTGTGTACTCTTGTGTAAGTATTATTTTCAGTGTCGTGTTGCTGTCTGCAACAGACAAATGAATGTGAAAGTATACGGGCTCATAAAAAACACTGCTTCCTTCATGAACGAGTACTACGCTCGTATTTCAAACGTTTTTTGCTATTTAAGCATCCTTGCATTTTTATTGGAAGTTATAAAGACAATATCACGAAGTTTTTGTATAGTTTTGTGCGTGTAAGATAGGTAGCGCATATATTCATTACTTTGAACTACACTGTTGTATCAAAGTTAAGAAAGTACGCATGCAGTATGTATTTATACTATATTTATACATCAGTTTTAGTGTGCATTACGAGGAGGAACGGCCGACAGTGCGCTCATTTATACAAACAAGTTGTTAACGTTTTAATATGCACACGTACAGGCTACTTCTTTTTGTGTGGTTCGTGTAGTAGTAATGTTGAAGAAGTTCCCATTTTGTCCACAACACCTGAAGGCAGCAATATCAGCACCGTCTCAGAAGTCCCCTCATCAAATGGGTGTGGATCGACTGCGCATGTCCGTGACCGAGCTCTTTCGGAAGCTAAGTCGGGTTTATCCAGGGGGTCCACATCAAAAACCGAAAACAAAAGGTAAGAATTCATTTAATAATGACATTACAACCGAGAAATGCGGTCGAGGTGTTTGTTTGTTCTTGGTTCGACCGTTGTCGTTTGAGTTGTGCCATTATTTTTAGCGACTTCGTAGCAAGCACAAACCTTCAAGGAAATGTTTGCTAGTGCCAAAGCGATGAACAAAAGAACCGGACGACACAGGCGTGTTTGTGTATGTAGCGTAAGAATACACTTTATGTTTTAACAACTATAACGTGGACATCTCGACAGCCTTGCGGTCGAATAGATGTTACAGAGCCTTCGTGTAAAAATCAGGAGTTGGTGTTGGTGCTTGCTTGGTAAATTAAGCCAGGGAGCTGAGCATCTTCCTGTCACCACAGCGATTGCGCACAAACATACATTGTTTTTAATAGTTCTAAAAGCAGTTTGTGGCGGACTTGAATTGTAATTATATGTAGTATAGATTATATATAATGAACAGTAGTATTTCTATAAAGTTTGTGATGTGTTCACTTTTACGCATTGTTGGACCTAACGCCCTTTTCCCAGAGTCATGTCGGGTTTCCTGGACGGAATCCGGTGCGGAGATTGCGAGTGCAATGTGGACTGGGGAGAGAGGAGAAACACCATCGCATCTATAGCTGCTGGAGTGCTGGTATGTGACTGGTTTCCCCAGTTAAGGGCAGATAGACTGGAGCTACAGAGGGGGGAACGTGGGCTACTCTGATTTGTGTGTTTGCCAGTAGTTTCTAATGACTAGCGTTTGCAGAGCGGTGGTTTTATGTTTTAATGACCAAGGTGCAGATTTATTACACATTTGACATGCATGTTCATACCTGCCACTGAAGCCCTCAGGCTAACTGTGGATCTTATTTCAGTTTTTCACAGGCTGGTGGATCATCATCGACGCAGCAGTGAAATATCCTGCGGAGGGAGAGTTTCATCATGCCTATCACACTTGTGGAGTCATCGCTACACTGGCTTTTCTCATGTAAGACAGACTTTGCACGCTGGTTCAGGATCATACGGTTCAATTATTTGGTGTTGCTTAAGCTTAAAGCCCCCTATCCAGGTCTTCCTCAGCCTATGGAGTTGCTCAGTTGTAATGGAAATGGTCGTTATCACATGACCTCAGTATGGAGTTTCAGTCACGTGATACCTGGTCTTGTATTGGGGGGCTGGGGGGTTCACCCCCATCTGTTCAAGGGTGGTCTCCTTTGTCAGTTGTAAGTAGCCTCCTTAATCTATCACTGGCCGTCCACTGACTGGTTGATGACTTTGATCCCTTCCCAGTTCATGCTGTGAATTATTTTGGTTTAGTGTTCACAGACAGTTGTTATCACGTGATTGAAATTCCATATTTAGGTCATGTGGTAACAACTAAACCATCTCCATGACAACTGAGCAACTCCATCTGCCATGACCCGGGGCAGAAAGCTTCTGAAACACCAAGTGAGTGGACCATGGTAATTTTATTATTTCCCAGCTTGTAAGATCCTTCAGATAATGTAATCCCTGTAATTATTACAATTCAAGGCACAGGCATACTGTAACCACTTTATTATCATGGAGTCTGTCAACATATACAGGTCAAAGTAATGTATTAGGTAGCTTCTAATATGTTTAATTATTTTTTCTCTCTCATTTGTCCCATGTAGGATAAATGCTGTTTCAAATGGCCAAGTGAGAGGAGACAGCTACAGTGAAGGCTGCATGGGACAGACAGGTCTGTATGATAGGATATGATGAACAGCAGTATATTCTAAATAAATCTCCCACAAACACTTGATTTCCCATTTATAATGATGGTGGACACTACCTCATTTCAGACTGTTTGCTTGTATTATTATTACAAACATGCACGCAGTAAAACACAGACCCATAAAGAAGCGTTACATGGAGTCGCCCAGTGACCCACCCTTTTCTTATCTCTGTTTGCAGGCGCTCGAGTCTGGCTCTTCATTGGCTTCATGCTGGCTTTTGGCTCCCTCATTGCCTCCATGTGGATTCTGTTCGGCGGATTCGTAGTCCCTCGTAAGTCCTGTTTGTCTCAGTAGCACATTGTACAGTAACTTAACTTGCGCTGCAGCTCAAAGTGAAGGACCTCCCGTTGTCCCGGGGACAATAAAAATACTACCTAGGACACAACACTACAGTGTCTGCGACAATTACAAATTAAGTTATTACATTTATGTCACGGAATATATATCATTTTAATTGTTAGGTGTTCAAATTTTAAAAATGTGAGGTGGCAGCAGCATGATAGAGGGGGCCATTAATTTGACAGTTTCTTATGAAAATCAATTTGTTATTCAGATCTCAGCAGCAGAACTTCCACAGTGGACCAGAGTCAGTGAAGAGATTTGTAGTTTTTTAGACAAAATTATTAAACTATATGGAAAATGAAGAAAAAGAAATTAAATTGGTGTTTTTTTTAGTCTAGGACAGTTAAAAAGGTAGAATTGGGAAGAGTTGCAGGACACTGAGGCCCTGTCCACACCAATACGCGGCCTCACCCAATACTTCGTTTCGAAAAAAATCTCCGTAA
>NW_023339873.1:17220519-17248409 GCF_004916995.1 Morone saxatilis
ACACCAATACACTAAAACCGAAAAAGAAGCCATGGAGCATGCGTATAAAGGTTACGCGCTGTGCACAAGCCTGTAGTCCGCCGTTGTTGTTGTTGTTATAACGCGTCTAGTGGTGGCGGCTGAGGTCAAAGGTTAGAGATGCAGGGCTATTCGCCATCCAGATGACTCCGGGCAATCCGGCGTTTTAGGATTTTCCCACTCAGGCACCCGTTTTCACACCTCGAAAACGCCGGATCCGTCTGGACGCGAGGCCGATACGATAAAGTATTTATCCGGATTCGACAAAAACTTACTCGTGTGGACGGGCCCTGACACTGTCGGGGTGTGGCATTGTGTGGCATGTTGAAGTATTTAGCACTTCAGAATGTGCTGTTTGATGCAAGTAAGATGTTGTACAGCTCATCATTTACTGAATGTGGTACTGTGTCAAATTATAAATGCAACCTCATTTTGTAACCTGTAAATCTTTTATCTTTTGCAGAAAAGCCTGTTGTGTATCCTGGTATTGCGGTTTTCTTCCAAAATGCATTCATTTTCTTTGGGTAAGTTAAAGGTCCTCAGTGGCATCTTCAAACCCATGTTTACACTTCAGCACCGGTATTTTGTGGGCATATTTGTCTTACACTATCTTCCTCTCTCCTGATTAGGGGTTTGGTCTTCAAGTTTGGACGTACGGAGGATCTGTGGCAGTAACGGACTCTTGTGGGACCACTGTTTATACACTCTGCTTTCTACATTGTATGAAACAATTCGCTTTAGTGGTTATTCACTTTATATAAAACTTTTTTAGCTTTCAAATTAACATGTTTAATTTATATAGTTTGCTGTATAATGGCTAAATCATAACTAAGCACAAATTTTCAGAGATTCCTTGAAAGTTGAATATTTTCAAGTGTGGCACATCTTTAAGTGTGTCTATTTGCACTGTGTAACCATGTTGTTAAAATGGTTTACAACTTGTGTATAAAAAAATGTGTATTTTGGGAGCTTTACATCCCCTAACTGTCCACATTTCCTTTGGGTATACTTACTTCTACGACATCCTTAAAGTTCTTTTGTCTGTTCGATGGAAATAACATAAATTATTATGGTACAAATTATCATTGAGGGCAATATTTCTTAATACTGTATCCATTTACTGAATGTAACCATATGGGGTTGTTTGTATTTTTCCTGAAATAACAATGTCAACTCTGAAACTCATCCAGATTTATGGTTGATGGTTAATTCCCTCACACTGCTGACCAGAAGTCAGCAAAGGGTTCTCAGCTATAGGGTGTTGTGTGTGTGTGTGTGTGTGTGTGTCATGGAGATTTGTATTTGACTGCAACACTTACCCATTTGCTTGTGTAACATCCATGAGGTCAGTTTCTGACAACCATGGTAGCATTAAACAGAAACATACTGAGCAGTAAATGAGTCTTACATTCTTGCGTTTTATTTATCTTGCACACATAAAAACAACTACTTTGCACAGCAGTAAAAAATAATTATGAAATTCTATACATTGACATGAATATACACCAAAAGTAGTTTTTACTTGTAGGGTCAGACTTGGTCGGCTTCTGTCTCCATATCCTTACTTGCGAACTGCAAGATGGGGAAACTGCAAAACATGAAAATATGTTTTATGAATTTACCTTGTTCGGCACAACAAAATAATATCAAGTGCATTATTGTCTAGCATCACTATGGAAACATCCTTTAAGTGCAGACATAATTCTCCTCGGCTAGATATTGTGTTTGCTGGTAAGAAGATTAAGACTTGATTGCCTACCTCCCAGAAAGCCTGATCATCAAAACATTTCTTGTCTTGGGGTGGTCTCCAGAAGTTCCACTTGAGTAGGAACCCTTTAAACAATGACATATAAAGCCATTAGGAAAGTGTACAAATGGCAACATACGGTATAATATGGCTCTGATATGGTCACACACTTTTAAAAAAAAAAAAGACTTTACATATGCCAATAATATGTCAAATTTCACTGTTGAGGGCATTCTGCTGCTACATGCTGATTCAAAATGCCTGACAGAAGGTCTTCTGTCTTGTATGATTGTGCTGGGCTGTTGATAATAGAAATCCTACTAGAGAGAAGACTTACCTGTAATGATTCCTGTAGACAGACTTACACTGATGGTGATGAGGAGAGTAGAAATATGAAATACAGCAAACCGGATTGCCCTGCAAAATAAGGACCAGTTACACAGGATGTCACACCTTCTGTGTATGTGTATCATATGACACTTGCATTCTTACGTTGTGTGATCATCACAGTCTTTGATCTGTAGGACGAGTTGTGCTACCCATCCCAGTAGACCAGGGAGTCCATGTGTGCTCAGGACAGCACAGGTGTCGTGGCACTGAAATGCAAGCAGCATGTGGATCTGGAAAATAAGAGCTTATGATGAGTTGTGATGTACAGATTATTTAATCAAGGTGTAGGTGTCTGTGTGTTGATCAAAACCTTGAGGTATCGGAATCCAATTGTTGATACAACAGCAGCAGCGAATCCGATTGTCATGGCTTCCCATGGCTGATGAATGCCTGCCATAGAAACCCCAACAGCAACACCGCCAGCAAGGATGCAGGACTGCATTTGGATCTGACAGAGGAGTGAGTAAACCTTATTATAAATCAGATCTCTGATCGATTGGATTGTTTTGAGTAGCCCCTGTGGTACAGTCTATTCACTGAAGCCAATAGTGACTTCATGAAAGAGCATCATTTTGAGTTAACATATCAAGTGTCAGATCATACCAGGTTGAGTTTTCCCTTGGGGTTCGAGAGCACAGACACAGCAGCTGCAGTTACAGCACTGACAGCCAGGGCCAGGTAGGTGCTGCACACAGCCCCTAGCCTCCTCCCAGGAATACGATTGTCCAGAAGGACCGAATTAAAACTAGGCCAAAACATCCAGAGAAACACGGTGCCTAGAGAACAGAGAACAGAGGGATTTCTATTCAGATTCTGCTATGCTACGGCAGGGTTTGAACTTAAATCTCCAGTTGAAGGATAGCTATCCACTTGCTACATATCTAGTAGCAACATCAGGAAAACATAGCCTACTACTTACATACCTAACATGGAGAATAATGCTGTTTTGCGGTCATATTTCTCTTTTTCAAAACGCTGCATGGATCTCTCCCGATACAGGATCCAGGTCAGCATGAGTCCAGAGAAGGCCCCAAAGATGTGAAGCAGCATGATGCTGCTGAGAGGCCGGACCTAGAGTTAGAAAACACCGTTATAACCAAACTTCCAACAAGTGCATAGCATGTACTGCTGTAGGACGTAAAGATGCTTGGCCTGAAGAACTGAACACAGGATTAAAAGTTTCTTACCTTCAGCAGGGTCTGGAGGAGCCATTCATTCAGGACGAACCCTGACACCTCCAGCAGGGCGATGAGGATGAGCTGAACAGGGTTGGTCTTCCCCACCATGGTCCCAATTGAAATGAGGGCAGAGGCAGCACACATCTCAGCAACTACTATGCTATAATAAAATAGTATAACCATTGACGTATAAATTAGAACTGTGCAATCAAGTTTGTTGATGCTGTTAAATACATCTCTGTTCAATTAAGTGGCTTTTTCTTTTGCTATCGGCTGTAAAAACTTTGTAAGGACAAAATTATTCAGTAGTGATCATTTTTGTGTGTCATCAAATTTAAAATGTGACAAAATAACTGCCTCAGCTAATGACCCACCTTCTCAAATGTATCCGGATCTTTCCTCTGTAATACCAGGACTCAGTTCCATTGAGTATAAGAGCCCATTGGGTGGCAATGACAGCCACAAGGAGGTTGAACCCAGAGCCACTGAAACCATACCGCACTAGAAAAGTGCACAAGAAGCCAAAACCTAGAATCACCATCACATTCACATCCTGGAACTCTGCAAGAGAAAAGACGTAGTAGACTTTAAAAACTGTCAGATATCTGAATCACAATACAGTCATTTCTGCTGGGTTTCAGCTGATAGCCCAGTTTTCATGAGACAACCAGGCCATCTGCTCCTCAACAACCAGCAACTGTATGAGCTTATCAATACCCAACAGTAATAACTGCAGCCCCTCCCCTCAATCCTGGACTCTACTTTATACATTTATTGAGCTCTTTAAGGAAAGTTTATGAATTAGAATATGCATTAAAATGCATTTTTAATTAATAATATTACTCAAATAAAACTTCAAATGTCTAACTTTCAACCCTCATTATCTCACACCTTCCTCCCCTTCCAACCTCACTGCTTACCTGAGTAAAAGCTGCTGAAGGTAGTCCCATCTGCTTTTACATTGCTGTCGATCTCAGTGTAGAAGGCATATATGACAATGAACCCTATCTGCAGAAAGAGCAGCAGAGGTGCCAGACGGGAGCGCAGACTTGGTGCGTACCGAGGAGCCATTGCAAATGTTGTCCGCGCACTTCTCTTCCAACTGACGCATGTGTAGCACTGGCGCTTTGAATCGGGCACAACCCCAAGCACATATTTCAGTTTTTATCAGCTGCTGGACATGAAGACAGACAGACAGACTAGTCCTGAGTGAAGTCTGACTTTGATGCTTTATTCTTTTCAACCACATTGCAACAACTCCCTTTAATACAATTTTACAAAAGGACTTAGATCAAGAAAATAACAGTGCAGGCCTCTCTCCAAGAAGAGGGACTGAACAAAATGCAGCATTATTAGCCTTTATGTTACCATATTTATATTTATCTACACTGTTACAATCATTACGCTATTTATTTTATTGTATCACACCACGTTGTTATGGTGCTGAAGAGAAATAAAAACCCATGGGTAAAGTTAGTCATATGATAACCGATGATAAGTGCAACCCACACTTTTCTAGTCAAACACACGCACACGCGCGCGTACACATTTTAACCTGGCAACAAAACATAGATGGCTTACAAAGCCTGGGGGCAAGTCTGTCCATTGATAGTCCATGAAGCACACACAAAGGCCCTGGTATAAATAACCCCCGTATGTTGGAATGGATGTTTTGTATCTGGCACAAAGGGAATTTTGTCCCAAAGACTGCATATTTTCTGCTCATAATAAACCAAAAGGGGGAAAAACTCTGAGAACAAAGCCCGCCTCCGCGATCAGCTCATTGGTCAATCAGCGATGCCCAATTTGTCCACAGAAATCTGATTGGTTCAACGGGGAGACGGTCCGCACACAGCGGCCCTCGCCCCCTCGCTGCTGCCTGTTGTCTGTGGTGGAGGAGAGCTGAGCGACAGGCCGCTGTGCAACATTAATGGCTCATGTCTGAATCCGTCAACGAGAGAAGCCTCTGCAGAGAGACTGATTGGATATAGCGGCCGTCTGACAAGTGGACGTAAGCCACAGCGCGGCTGGGACTTATTGAGTCTGCGCTAACAGAAAAAGAGGAGGTTCCCGAATAGAGTCCTTTATTTATTTCTTTGTTTCCAGTGGGGAAAAAATAATAACAGCGACATATACCACAGGCACTTCATTTATTATCGTTGTCCGTATACACAAGAAAACTGGATAAGATTACAGTCGTTACTCGAAGGCCAAAGCCAAGGGGAGGAGGATGAAGCGGCGCAATGCGGACTGCAGCAAACTCCGACGGCCGTTAAAACGGAACCGAATCACTGAGGGTATATACGGCAGGTAACTGGCGGAGGGCTCCTCCTCACCTCAGCAATGGAGGACACTGAATGGAGATGCTTGCGGCTTGATAGCTGCAGCACGTAAAACTTCCCCACAGTCACCATTGATGTCAATGAACTGCCACCGCCAGCTAGCTTACGCAGCTAGCGGTAGCGCAGTGTGTGTGTGTGTGTGTGTCCGTTGTAACGTTAGCAACTACCGTTAGCCGTTGAGCTAGCTGTGGCGCTAGGCCGAGAGACAGCCCGGGTTGAACCGAGTCACAAGGTCTCTTTCACCGCAACGCTGCTGTTTGAAATGAGTTGTGGTGGATGTGTGGATACTAATGAAACGACCCTGACTAGCTCCCGTTAGCCCACGTCAGGTGTCATCTGCCAGCCGTGTCACAAGTAGCCGCTTCACTGTTAGCTGAGGAAACTTGTGTTAGTTAGCTTTGTCTGCTCATTGTCAACTTCTCCACATGCGCCTGTCTTATCCACTAATACAGTGTGTTAACGGTCACTGGAAACACCAGTTGCTGAGACTGCAGTCAGTCAGTCAGACTTCACAAGAGCGTGTGTTGCACTGTTCAGTTTGGATAACTTAAAGTTACTCAGTTGTCCCTCGCAGTCAGAGCTGGCAGGTGCCACCTCTGTGTGACTTCCTAAGTGTCAAATAAACCAAACGCTAAAGGCCACTAGTTACACACGTGGCATCTAGAGATGTGGGGCAGCTCCTGAATCATTGAACAGGTGCCCCCTAGATAAAACATCAGAGAGCACCCTGCTGTGTCACTTTCTGGGTCTCAGTGCTCAACAAAGAGTGTCAGCTGCGATCAGATATATCTAGCTTATTAAATTGACATGAACTGTGTCACTAGGTAAGAACCAGCAACACATTATATGTGTACGTGTTACCTCCACAGCAGAATATTTATCACACTGTCGTCCAAATGTTCAAAGCAGGAGCACATAACGCATCAAAATGCAGACATTTAGTACATATCTGTGTACTTGTTCTGTATATACGCCCAGTTGCATTTTATAACATAAGCCACTTAGAATAAGAGCAATGCATACAGGCATTTAATCTGTCGTACAGCAGCAATGGGCTCCATATGCACATCTTAAACTCATTCTCCACACACACACACATAAACATCACAACAAACCTGAATCTCTTTGATTTATTGACTTAATGTTGACCTGCCATATATTGACTCTTACGGGTGAAGATGAGTAACCTGACAATAATAACCTGTGACGTTCTTGTTTATTTGTGTTTCAAAACATCTTGTGTCATCCAGTTTTTCTTCTGATTTTTTTTTTTAGTACCTTCCTGTACCTGAAGTTCCTGGTGGTGTGGGCACTGGTGCTGCTGGCAGACTTTGTACTGGAGTTCAGGTTTGAATACCTCTGGCCATTCTGGCTCTTCATCCGGAGTGTGTACGACTCTTTTAGATACCAGGGGCTGGTGAGTGGCTATGTCCTCATATTATTATGCTTTCATAAAGCTGGAGAAAAGGGCAAGGTCTTAGACATAGCTGTCTTCTCAACCTTTTGTTCAACACTCAACTTTTAGGTGTAAGCAGACATAATTATGGACTAAGATTATCACCCTGTTCTGATTTTCCAATTGAGATGTTGAGTTTTGAAGGCCTTCAGTACCACAGTGCTGTCACAGTCTCCACAAGTAACCAGGTTATTGTTGTCTTTCTGCAGTAACTTGATTTCTTGAATCTTAACTCTAACTAGATAAGCCAAGACAGATTTCTCTTAATGAAATATGACTATGTTCAACTGGGCTTCTAACAGAGTTCACACAAGAGAGAAGTGCATGACGAAGAAGAAGTAATGAAAGAAAGCATCACATACAGCGGCAGCACTACACACTACAGAGCTTCAGTCAGTCCAAATGCTTCAACCTAAACATAACAACAGTTGTGTCAGCTTCGATTAGAAGATGAGATTTTTTTGGTTTACTTTATTTCTCTCAATCAGACTTCTTGTGTGCGTGTAAGCATATTCTGTGACTTAATCAGTTGGCAAGAGCAGTGATAGTGGGGAGTTAAGGATCAGATGATATCGCTTCAGTCAAACCCTAAACAAAAGGAGTAGAAACCTTTTGAGGACATGTGAGGCAACCAGGGCCAATTAAACAGGAAGGAGCAGCTGTACATATCAGAGGTAGAGAGTGCTGCTGCAAGTGTACAGTGATTATCAGATGATCAGATTATGAAAGTTGGGCCAAAACAAAAAGCAACAAGCTGTTCTCACTTTGTGAAACCTTGTGGGCTGCCTCTTAGGATCAGAACTATAATCTGATATAATGTACAAACTACAGATCCGGTTTGTCTTCCTCTTATCTAAATTTTGAATGCTAATGTTAATTCTATTGTAGTTTATTTTGCCTTGGGTCCATAGTTGTTCTCATTGAAATGCAACGTGTAGGTGTGTTTTTGTTGGTGTGTCTGTGTCTCACAAATGCAGAAAGAGAGAACAAAAGTGTAAGCATTCATGGTATCATTTTTCAGCAATGAAATATTAATTTAAATTGCCCAGTAACAAATTTCTTTCATTAGAAAGAATTAAGATATGGCAACCAACCCTTCTATTAACTGGTGTCCAACAGCATACGGCTGGTTGTAAGCCTGAAATGCATTTTCTTTTTTAAGGAAATTGTTTGAAGTTTCGAGCATGAAATACTAACAAGCACAAACAACCTAGATCTGTCTTTACTGCATATGCTGGTTGATCATAACAGCCTCTCCTCTCCCCGACAGGCCTTCTCAGTATTCTTTGTGTGTGTTGCGTTTACCTCGGACATCATTTGCCTCCTCTTCATCCCAGTGCAATGGCTATTCTTCGCTGCCAGTACCTATGTGTGGGTGCAGTATGTTTGGCACACAGGTAAAGATTTCTAATGTATTGGTGTCTTGATATTTGTTAGTATTAATACTGTATATGAGAAATCGGTAAATGCCGGTGATTAAATTGACATTTTGAAAAAACACTTATATTGTAAATCATAGAGGAGAAGGTACCTCATGGTTACAACCTTTGTCTCTACACTACATTAACAATGCAAGCAAAAGAAGGAAAAAACCGATTAAAACGAATCATTTTAAATGATAATTCTAATTCTTGCACTGTTTTGTGGTGTTCTTCCACCTAGCGCGTCAGGGAAAAGCAGGTGTGAAAAGCGTTGTGCAATACCCATGCACATTATGTTATCTTATTTACAAATAGTTGGCTTGCTTCTTAGAATTTTGCATGGTTCGTGTAAGTGAGCTGCACTCTGCGGATTAGTTGTCAGTCTGATTTAGCGGTATCCCCCTGTGTTGACCAAAGGCCAGGTGTCATATTGAAACCCTAGTGCCAGTTGGGGGAGGGAGAAACACATACTGGCCCCCAGTTGCTTTCTGAGCACTCCGTTACTCACCGGTGACATTCACATCCATAGGATGTCACTGGAGTATTAATATCTCTTCCCACTCCATAGCCTGGGGCTGAAAGTGAGTTTATCGCAGCCAAGGAGACAATGGGTATTGTCTGTAATTCTGTGTTTAGTGATAATGGTTTGTGTAAAAGGCTGAGAGGGAGGCTGCTCTGACCGTATGTGGGAGGAAGAGGGACAGCTCTATTTACTCTCATGACTAAAGGTGTATACTAGATTCTGCCGAATTCAGTACACTGGCTAAAGTAGTATTTTGAATGGTTGGACTATTCACTCTCAAACAGCAGATAAATTGTAAAACATATTTAATAAACATAAGATAAAGAGCCCAAGAAGATGGACTCTCACAGCAGGGGGCCACCGGAGTGTATCATGACTCTGCCATTGCCTGTATTGGTTTGGGACAGTCAAGGCAGTGTTTTTTTTCTTCTTATTGCTATGGACTCAATTCAATGGTACCTGATGTTCGATACCCCTTCATAACATTTTTGTCCTGCTTTGTTTTTTTCAGAGAGAGGTGTCTGTCTGCCCACTGTGTCTCTATGGATACTATTTGTGTACATAGAGGCAGCCATCAGATTCAAAGACCTGAAGAACTTCCATGTGGACTTGTGTCGTCCCTTTGCTGCACACTGGTGAGCTGTTGTTCTGTTTTAACTCGGGGCGGTGGAACGCTGTCCTTGACCGACGTGCTTTGACTGAAGGGCACAACTCGGTTCAGTGCCGACTATGAATGTGTCCGCGTGCTGCAGAGGAATGATGTGAAGTAAACACAGCATTATATTAACTAATCTAAGTTTTCACACAGCTTCGTTCATTGCTACACACTGCATTACTACATCAGTAATGTCACGTGGCAGGTTATGTGGTGGGCCACGTGCCTTTTTTTTCATGAGTGTAAGGCTCTGTGATAGTTTTAAAGAATGAATTTACTTAAATGTTCCTTATTGTGCAAGTAGGAACTATAAAAATGAGTACCTCCTTTAGGAAGTTGCAGTAATTGTAGAAACACTTGCTTTGTCATGCAGTTTTGTGCACCACTGAATTTATGTTAAGTTTGACATTAGCTTACAGAAAACTCTTTGGTATTAGATTCTGTGTAAACCATTTGGATTGGAATTGGCTGAGTTAACCTATATTATGCTGTGAAAGTGACCTGTTACCATTCCTTAATGAAGCACTGTTTATTGTTAAGTTGCAGTTATTGATAACTTAAGTGCATTTTTGTAGCAGTGTTTCTTTTTTCATATCAGTACGTTGGTCATAGATCAAAAAGTATAACCAAGTATTACAAAGTGTAGACTTATGAGTGTATTTCTTGTGTCCCTCTCTGTAGCATTGGCTACCCAGTGGTCACGCTGGGCTTTGGCTTCAAGAGCTATGTAAGCTATAAGATGCGTCTCCGGAAGCAGAAGGAGGTGCAGAAGGAAAATGAGTTTTATATGCAGCTCCTGCAGCAGGCTCTGCCTCCAGAGCAACAGATGCTTCAGAGGCAAGAGCGAGAAGCAGAAGAAGGTAAGATTCAAACACACATACATGCGTACTGTATGCACACATGACGCACCTGGTTAGTGAAATCTGAGGCTCTGATCTACTAGGACTGAACAATAAAATCAATATTATTTGACTAGGTAAACATGTAAAAATCACAAAATAGGCAATTCGTCAAGTAGGCATATCGTGTTATCTTGTTGTTTCTCAGTTTGGTTAGCTAGCTCGTTGTCTTGAGTCAGTCATGACACATGGATTGGGTAGTTGAAAGGTTTGCCAGTCAGTCTTGCATCAGTCAGCTGAAAAAAGGAAGGAATGCCTGTTCTGTGTGTGTGGTATTGTGAAGTCCTGCGTGGCACTGCTTCAGTAATGTGAGGTTTTGATATGATGTTGCTCTGTTATTATTATCTGTTGTGATTCATGAAAGCGTGATAAATACAGATGAGTATGTGTTTGAATGATGTCTTAGTTTGTAAAATCCATCGGTAGCTTTGCGAAAGGACCAGTGTGTAGGATGTAGTGGCATGTCAAAACTCTGTCATGTGATTTAATGGATGGTGACAATAAACGTGGACTCTCGAAACTTTTATTCAAACAAGGCTTTTATAAAGGTATTCTTGGCTAGTTATGAATCTGTTTAGTCAAACAAGCAAACATTACTGGAACGTACATTTGCAGCACATGCAGCATTTCCCTCTCTATTCAAAATCTGTGGTTGAACGAACTGCACCTGCTTCATAGTTTAAACAAACACACCATGTACATAATGATCACAAGAGGCAAAGATTTGAAAGGAGCTCTAATTTGAGCTTTTTTCACTGCCAGCCGATAAGAAAAAGATAATGATCATTTGAAATACAACATAGCTGTGTGTTATGCAGTTGTAGCCAAAGTACGTCCATTTCACACAAGCAACACATGTAAATCTTCTGTCTGTGCTCACACTGGTTACATAAAAAACAGTTTGAGTTATGGATAATTACACACTGCTTAAGAGAGGATAGAGGGACTGCCTTTGGCCTCGTGGCAGTTGTCATATATATTTGATATTTATCCTCTTTATCTCCCCTTTATTCATACAGCACCAGCAGCAGCTAAAGGAATATCTGAAGTGGACACACCTCCAGTGTCACAGAATGGCGCCCCAGCCAATAAAAAGACATCGGCACCACTGCCGGAGTTAGAGTATAGAGAAAAAGGGAAAGAGGGAAGGGGCGGCGGGGACGCTAAAAAGCAGCACAACAGCATCTTGCCATCATCAGTGGACTCTAAACTCCAGGAGATGGAGTATATGGAGAGCCATATGAACAACAAGAGACTGACCCCAGAGCTGGGCAGCACAGAGAACCTGTTGCTTAAAGAGGACAGCAATTCCTCCTGCTCCTCCTCCTCCTCCTCCTCCTCCAAAAACTACAAAAATGCTAGCAGCAATGCCGCAACACTCAACTCCTCACCCCGTGGCCATAGTGCTACCAACGGCAGCGTGCCCTCCTCCGCACCATCATCTTCCTCTTCCACGGGGAAGAACGACAAGAAGCACAAGTTAGCAGTGGGGAAGGGGACCTCAGGTGGCTCCCACAGGGATCCCACAGACAACTGTATCCCCAACAACCAGCTGAGCAAACCAGAAGCACTTGTTAGGTAAGAAGCACATGCTCATTAAGACTGTATGCCACTGTGCCATACTGTACTAACTAATAAACAATACTGACAAAGACATTATGGCCACATATTATGAAATGAACTATTTGAAGAGCTTTTGGGTTTGAGACCAAATATAGTCTGAAACACAAACATTTCTTCCACTATCAAGTATGTGTTGAGGCTAGCAATGTAGCATACTGATAATAAGACCAATTCAATCACAATGTTTATAGATGTGTTTTATGTATAATACAGCTGCACTGTAGACTGTACACGTAAAGGTGGGGTAAGCGATTCTGTAGAAATGCCATCACATGACAAATACCATGATATGGAACGAACAACACAGCAAGTAATGTAACCTTTTTAGCTGTAACATTAGGTTGTGGGTTAGCAAACTGCCATAGAGTTTCTGCTGCACAGCTTTCATGCAGAGAGGACGGGGACGCTTTCCCAGAGCCAGCCTAGCAGCTCCAGACAGCGGTACTCACAACTCTTCTGCTACTGTAGCTAACGTCACATCAACAGCATATGTTGGCAAACTACAACGTAAGCCGAATGTCCGTGGACAAGTAATTTAATGCTACCTGACACACAAATCCTGGCTGTAATGGCTGAAATAAAGTCTTGTGTGGCTTGGTCCAATCCACTTTATTCCCATTTACAAAGCCACGGCTGTGTACAGCCATTTTATTATTTTTTTATTTCTTCAGCGCACACACAGTGGATAGCTAGCAGACTGAGGAGGTATACACTGAATGTGAAAAGAAGTGCATTGGATTAGAATCGCATTACTTTGAATTCCTGTAAAGCAGACGTACATTAAATTTAGTCAAGTAGTCTAAATGTTTTACAGCGGAGTAGCTCTGCATGGGGAAAATAAAACTGCCATTACAGCTGACCTTTGATGGTTTCCTGTAATATTTTGTAGTGTCCTATGGCATTTTGTATAATATCTGTTTTAACAGGAGTATCAGTGTGGATCTGATGTTGCTTTTGAACATGATTTGGACATCGCCAGCATGAACAGAATACGTGGATTCAAACCTTTGATTTAATAGCAGTACTTTCAAAGCTTGGTATATGTGTTTTTTAGTTTGCCTTTTCTTGCATTGCTTGTTGTTTCTCTCCAGCATATCATTAACGGAAACTCTGTAGCAGGCCGCTGTTTATTTTATGGTCTGTTTATTTTATGCTTCACTCACAAAACTAAGTGGTTCCAGTGTTTTTATTTAGTGCAGCAGTTACATTTTGACAGCTGGCGCACCTGGAGCAAGCAAACAAAGCATCAAAAATTGATTGTGTTTTATACAGCCTAAACAGATTCTTCAAAAAAAAAAAAAGCCTGCCTCTGCCCCATATTCTCATCAGCTTGTAACAGCCTTCGTTGTGAAACCGCATATAGCACACAGATGGTCATTAATAGGGTCTCTTGCTGGTGTGAATGGGACTGAGGGAAAAAAATGTCATTTCACTCTTTATACGTTTGTGATTTCTATCTAACTTTGTCAGTGGTTTGCTCTTTGCATTATGGAGTTTGGTTGCAGATTTTTCTTGGTGACTGTCTGAGATGTCAGAAGACAAACTTACATAAATGTGTACTGATATCTGTAATCTACTTTAAGGTCTCAGCTTTGTTTTTAATCATACATCTAAATCTAATAAACTCTTAGAAATGATGCTGAAAGTTTGAGTAGAACTGATAATATTCTGTCCTCTGAGTAGGACATAGAAATGATTATGAAGCTTCCTTTACCTACTTTATGAAGGACATCACCAACACTCAGAAACACCAACTAAATTTGTTGTTTCCTTTGTTACCCTTATGTATGTGACTCATTTAAGACCTAAGCTAGTCTTTATTAAGAAGAAGCCTGGGCTATAATAATAATGTCTGGAATCATGTGTCCATAACTACATACATGTTTTGATACTAACATTACTTGGATTGTGAGGATGCACTTTTCTTAAAATCATGTTGAATTTCATATAAGCAGCATGTCAATGTGTGTTTTCTCTGTCCACTCTCCCACCCTGGACAGATTGGAGCAGGATGTTAAGAAGTTGAAGGCAGACCTGCAGGCCAGCCGGCAGGTTGAGCAGGACCTGCGCAGCCAGATTGGCTCGCTGGGCAGCGCTGAGCGCTCCATACGCACTGAGCTGGGCCAACTGCGCCAGGAAAACGAGCTGCTGCAGAACAAGTGAGTGGGGCTACTACACACCAGCACAGAGCAATGTCACACTAGTCCTCCTTCTGGTTTAGGGTGATTACTAACTGTAGCATTGGGGTGTTCATTGTCATGCGTCAGTATAAAATAACACACTAGGATGTCCACATCAAAATCATCACATCAGAGCAGCTTAACATCCACAAGTTCATCTCTGATTGAAATGTCTGCTGGAGAGGTCCTTCAGATTGCTGCAGACTTCAATCTAGTTTCAACAGGATGACATCATAAATATCAAGCAATTTGGATGTGCTGCTCAAATAAATTCTCTGCATGTGATTCAGACACCGTCACAGTTCAAAAACAATGATTGCAGGTAAGAAATACTGATCAAGCCACCCTGTATTTACTGTTTGTTAATATGCTGTTTTATGCTATGTGTGTGCAGGCTCCATAATGCTGTGCAGGCAAAGCAAAAGGACAAACAGGCTGTGGGCCAACTGGAGAAGAGGCTCAAAGCAGAGCAGGAGGCTCGAGCCAGCGCAGAGAAACAACTTGCAGATGAAAAGAAGAGAAAGAAGTTAGAGGAGGCCACAGCAGCCAGAGCAGTAGCACTAGCAGCAGCATCCAGGTAGATGCACATCTGAAACACAATTTAGTTTTCATTAACAAGTGTACTCCTGCCTTGTGGCCTGTTTCTCACAAGTCATGATTTATTATTGGCACTGATTTTTGACTTTTTTCTCATTTGTTCAGAGGGGAATGCACCGACACGCTGCGGCGGCGGATCACTGAATTAGAAACCGAGTGTAAGAAACTAACAATGGATATCAAGCTAAAGGAGGATCAGATCAGAGAGCTTGAATTGAAAGTTCAGGTAAGGATTTATTATTAATTCAATCGTATGTGTGAAATTAAATTGCCACTAACTCGCACACTCGGACCAAAACAATGGGCGCTATGGCCAACCAGACTCCATTGACAAAACCAGTCATTTTACATAGGAGATCCTTGTAAAAGTAAATTAAAACTAGACAGAAAAATTTTGAGAACTGTCGGTTGGGGAAAAAAACCTTAAAGGTCTAAATATCTTTCGCCATATAGTGGACCAGAGCTAGTGTGCAAAAGTGTATACAAGTCAAATCAACAATTCAATTCAATTTTATTTGTATAGCGCCAATTCATAACAGAAGTTATCAAGGTCACTTTTCAAATAGAGCAGGTCTAGACCGAACTTCTTTATAACATTATTTACAGAGACAGTACCACCATGAGTCGCACCACACACACACACACACACACACACACACACAACACACACACAACACACACACACACACACACAGTTCAACCTTACCTTTAGGTCTCACGAAACACCTTAACATTTTAGACAAATGACTGATGAAATAATATTACATAACATATATCAGATTTACGATTTGATGAGATTCCAAATTGATAAAACAGAATCAGAATTGCTAAAATGTGAACGATATTCAACCCTAGTGCTCAGACATTAGGCAGAACGGTTGCTCAGTCACAGGTTGTTGCACTGTATATACCATATAGACTTTCTAAGAGTACCCAGGAAACCTCATATTAAAGGATTTCTTTTGGTTAATAACATTTCTCCATGCAGCACTGAATTCATTTCTATTCACATCACTTACAGAAGTTACAAAAACGAATCAAATTCTCATTGCTTCTGTGCCTCGCCATGTCCATCTGGCAAGCTAAAAATCTTACAAAAGCAAAAATCAGCCTACACAGACCATTCAAATGCCAGTGTGACCATAACTGTATCTCCTCTCCTACATCTCTCAGGAGCTTCATAAATATAAGGAGAATGAAAAAGACACAGAGGTGCTGATGTCAGCGCTGTCAGCCATGCAGGACAAGACCCAGCACCTGGAAAACAGCCTGAGTGCAGAGACCAGGATCAAACTGGACCTCTTCTCTGCACTGGGAGACGCCAAGAGACAGCTGGAGATAGCACAAGGTCAGCCTGATATCCACAAACAACATGTATTCAATACTCGGTGTGAGCACACCTACAAATATTTGTGGGTCTGAACCATATCCTGAGTCATCTTGTGTTCGGACTGATGTGCTGATGTCTGTTTTTCAGGTCAGATCCTGCAGAAGGACCAGGAGATAAAAGATCTGAAGCAGAAGATAGCCGAAGTGATGGCCGTCATGCCCAGCATCTCCTACACAGCCGACACCAGCAGCATGACCCCCGTGGCCCCCCACTACTCCTCCAAGTTCATGGACACCAATCCCTCCGGCCTAGACCCCAACGCCTCCGTTTACCAGCCACTCAAAAAGTGAACACTTCGTCCCGCCCCTCGCCTCCCTCCATCCTCCCATCATTTCCCCCCCCGCAGGCCCATCACCTTCTAATCTGCTCGGCATGTCTGCGGCTGAGAACGTTGTTTTTCTTGGGTTTTTATTTTTCTCCTCGCCAGGTCAGAAGGATGTTGTATTGTGTGACTGTATTTGTTGTAGTTAAAACAAAAGACAAAAAAAACTTAAACGGACATCACATGTCAACTAGGAAGTCCCAATTTTTTTTTCTCTTAAGTGTCTAGTGAAACCTCACAGAATCGGGTATGTATCTTCATCTCAAGGGTGTTGCTCTGCCTTTCCCACCGCCACTGCAACCATCTGCAACCAGTTACCTGCTCTTTGGTCCTGGGGAATAGCTGCTTTATTATTTTAGGTTGATTTTTTTCCCTCCTAAAAATTGGAAAACAAAGTTCATCCTATCATACAGCCTTTCTTGTAATCCAAATTTCTTTGACCGATTGTTTTCTCCCAAGGTAGTATGGCAACATCTGTACAACCAGAGGAATGTAGTGCAAAGTTGGCACAGACTCTCGTCCCTGTTGTGTTTATTTTTTAAGAAGCCAAATCAACACTGCTCTCAGCTGCTTTGGGTTTTGGTGGTAAATAGTTTTTAAAGTATATTGTGTGGATCTATTTGTTCATTCTTTATGATTCAAGTGTTGATTTCAATAGGCTGGAAGTGTTGATTGGAAGAAGTTTGAAAAGATCTTGTTTTGTAAGCAGGAACATGAAGAACCCAAGCAGCTCCTAATGAGTTTTTGAGGTGAAGAAAGAGTGCGGTAAAAGGCGAAGTCTGCAAGTGTGCCGGCTTCTCGGTACTCTGCACAGTCTTTCATCAGTTGTCATGATCACAGTGCCTTGAGTTGAGGACATAGAGTGAGTTTGAGGATGAGACACGGCCCAACCCTTCTCCATTAGTGGTGAAGCATCTGGCTAAGCTGGGAAGGATAAGAAGTTGATCTGGCCTAGTGAAGTGGGACAAAGTTGGGACACGGATGTGGGTTTTTGGACTCCCTACTGATATCCCAACTGGTAGGGAAGCTGATCCATCCACTCAATGGCAGCTTTGTCCCTTATGTTAGTCACATTCAACAGATACATCGGACAGCAACACATCCAATACTTCTCATTATACTCCTGTTTGCCTGTTGTCAGTATGTTGACATGATGTTATCCTCCAGAGTTTACTGCACACAGGTCTCCGGCTTGTCACATGTCCACTCACAGAAGCTCATCTCTACTGCTGTTAAACTCCAAATCCCTCGGTTTAGCTGCTGCCCTCCCGTTCCTTTTTGATTTCCAGTTTAAAGTTGCACTGTAGAAAACACGCTGTTTGAAAGGGAAAACTGTAAAGACGGACTGTGCAATGTAAACAAAGCTTTGAAAAAAAGCCAACTTTAATAGTTAACAGTTGAATAATTTTATTGAATTAATCCTCTACTTCAGTTTGAGTGCCAAGACTGGAATGCTTGTTCCTCTAGTAATGTGTAAGAATGTACTGCAAATACATTGGCGGACATGTTTGTCAAATATCCAGTTGAATATCACTTATTGGCAGTTTCTGTTAAGCAGGTAGAGAAGAGTGGTCACCTGTTTGTAGTAGACTGTGTAGTTTAAAGTAAGGGACTAGAAAGTCAAGTTTCTTTTTGTGAATGTTACAGTATTTGCAACTGTTGGGCAAGTGGCTGTTTAAAGCAGTTTTCCTTATTCTGGTGTTATTGTTATTTTTCCTGCAGGGAGAAAATTGCTAGAGTCTGATATGGTTTCACCATCATCTGAAATGGTCATTGTTGTTCGTGTGGTTTTCACCTAATGTAAATGGAGAAGCTTTTTTTCGCTCAGATTGCTGTCATTGGCTACTGGAAAAAAAAAATGTTGTGAAAATTACAGTTTAGTCAGTTGTTTGGTCAACTGATTGTTGAAAGTATAGAGAAGTGTTTTGTTTGTTTTTTGTTTTCTATGCCCACAGTCACTGCTCTGTTTCTCCCCAGGTCTGACCTTGGCTGTGCTCTCGCTCTGTGAGGTTTACAAGGAATAAACATTTTTTTCTTGCAAATTGACTTTTCTCTGCTTGTTGCTGTTACTCCGACTTACTCCTCTGGCCAGCTTTACAAACCTGTGTTGTTCAAACTAATGCAAGTATGACGCCCCAAATACTGTCAGCCCATCAGTGATTACATTCTTCTCATTACTGGGTGACTTGGTTCTAATGAAAGACTCTGATATATTAGAATGGTTTAAATAAAACACTATATTAAGTTATGTGTTCAACTATTAGATGTGCTTTGAAATTTGATGTTTTTCATAAATTTGAAAAACTGCTCATAAAACTATTCATCTGGCTATATTCTGGTATTGGATGTTAGATGCACTATCATTTTATTACCACTAGGAGGCAGCATCCATCTAAATAATATAGGTTAAAAGGGATAATCTCTGTCCACTCAGACTCTTGGTTATTAACTCTGTCCAGAACCACTAATTCCTTCTATTCCTTCTTTTCAAGATTAGAAAATCCCATTTAGCTCTGACAAAAGGAATTTATGAATATTTTATTCATGCTAACCTCCAATCACAGCTAGTCAAAACATGGTGACCACTGGAGTTCCCACAGAGCTATCCGGCAGCACTGGGTTGGTAGATAAATGAAGCTGGGAGTGTGCTCCATTTAAATAATGCCAGAGGGGGAATGCCAGTCTTTGATGTTAAAAACTGAGTATTTAAACACACCTTTTTATACTTCCTTTTTATCTACATTTCAAACTGAGAAGTAGTCTTTTCTGTGCTCTGCTGACCTCTGGGCGTGAGGTTTCAGTCAGTGATGAGGGAACCATAAAGAAGGAGAAAATTATGGGCTGCGACACATTTTGATTTCAGAGATAATTCATTCATGTAATGCACAAAATTTGGGAGGGAGATAAAGAATCTCTGTGCCAAGGACAGTGAATTTCAATGCATGAAAGAAGCCCTCTGCTCAGCACTCTGTCACATGACAGGCTTCCCCAAATACGCTTGATTAACCTGTGCAGCGAGACAATTGTGGGAAAAGCTCCTTGCTCATTTTCTCTGCATTAACCGGCACCTAGGTTAGGCATAAATTTGTTTCACACTCAATCCTCAGTATTTTATTGCTCCTCTAGTTCCAATTTGGCACCACGCTGTTTGGCAGAGTCAAGCATGTGGAATTAACAGATTATAATAGGTCTTTTCTAGCAGTCTGCATTTGGCACAGCTGTACTCGCAACGCCATTAGGCCAACAAATCTACAGCAAATCCAGCTGTTTGAAGAAGAGAAGCCATAAATTAGAAATTCCAGGTAGTGCTCTCCTGTTTCTCTAGCCCCACTCAATTAAAATTAACTCAGTGAGTCATTTTCTTAGTGGAAATACACTTTCCATCCCCCTACCTCTGTACGTGTTCCTCTGGAAAACAAGTTCTGTTTTACACGGTAAAACTGTGTGTGTGTGCGTGTGGAGGGGGGGATATATGTGTGTATAGATTTACTCCATGGCTGATGCTATGAGGCTGCTTACTTGTGTTTGCCATCATGTATAAATAAATTATGTGTGTTTTGTCTTTCATGCTCACCTTCAGACTAAAGAATCATCTCTGCTGAATGTTGGGCAACCCGCTCACGCCCTCCCCTCCCCCCTCAGCCACCCCAGCAGAAAGTCATTGATTTTTCCCAAACACACCTACTGTAACTACAACCCATGTTGCTGCTTTAAAAGTCAAGATATGTCTCGCATGCCTCAGTAACTGGCAGATTTACTAGCAGAGAGTGCATTCCTTTGTCTCGAGCCTTTCAGTGAAGCTGCCAACAAAGAAACAGTGATTTAAAAGGAATGCACCTGAGGGATCGTTTAGTTTACAGAGCTACACTGATGCGGCGATAATTCTCCCTTCCAATCATTTCTTGTGTGGTACAAACCAAGTAGTATGTCACTGCTAACTGAGCTTTAGGTTAAAGATGGTGGGGTTTCCTAATATGTCCTTGGTGACGTATTAGCCTGTTGCACTCTTGTATCTGAGCTTGTCATCTCCAGTGAAATCTGGTACTGCAAGATTTTTTAAAGGCCAATCTCATGAGTGGTGGGTGATGATGTAAGCTCAGTGAAACTCAATAGAGACATTGGGCTTGGTATGATAGAAGCCAATACAATATAAAAGTTTCAGCACCAACGGCCAAATCAATTCTCAGGATGATTTTCCCTCAACAAAATGCTTTATGTCATGTCAACACAAGAAAAACTTTACATCATCTCTTTACTGCAACTTACAACTTTAAATCAGGATGTTATCAAAATAAGACTAAAGGTACTATGTGCTATGGATATATTCTGGTCAGTACACAAAAAAGGTATTGAAGATTGACCCTTGCAGAAACTATTTGCGTTGTCACAAAGGCCCGCCCCTTAAAATCAGATTTTTAGTGAGCACAGAGAAACTTTCCACTTTCAGCAGATGAGTGTGAAAACATCCATCTAGTGTCAAACTGCACATACATTATTCTGCACAGTGAAGCTCAAACATCCAACTGTAGGACCAACAAGAACAGAATTGTGAGTGTAGGGGACTTCTATATATTCTATACTGTTTCCTTGTACCATCTAAGCAGCCTGCAGAAAGTGGGGCTGAAAAAAGGTCATTTTGATCTCAGAGAGATTTTAAACCGTCACAATTGTTGTTAGCTGACTGAATCGTGTCCTTTTATCCATTCAACATGTATTTTTAATCACACACAAAGGTGGTCAATATGACTCTTGGCTGGTCAGCAGGGATTCCTCTTCTGTGAAAATGAGACCCCTCTCCTCCAGATGTCCAGCAGCAGCTCTGTGGCTTTCAATTTGGAACAGTGACTCACTGTTGTAGTATAATGTACTCTCTTCCAGGAAAGAAAGCTCACAGCCTTCCTGCCCTGCAGCTGTTTACTCGTAAGAAGGGTCATCAGAGCACTAGGGCACAATATGGGGGCTATGCTTACAGTAGAGGCAACAGAATGCACTTTATCAGAAACAATATTATATCAGGTGGATGTGTACCACAAAACAAAGTATGATTGTGGAGTCAGTAGAGGATGACAGTTACCAGTTGCCATAAGGAAAACCATCACAATAATAATAATAATAATAATAATAATGAACAGTATGGTTCAGTGATGCACAATATGAATTGATCTGCTTTATGGTGCTACATCAACCTGAAAAAGGTGAGTCAAGTAGTTCCACTCTGCGATATATCTCTGGTCTTGACATTACTGACATTTCCAGTGAATAGACGATGAATTTAGAAGCTCGGTAATAAAGAAGAAGCCATGTGGCTGAATTAAACATGAGAGGTCTGCCCACGGTCCGTGATGTGACTACCAACTCCTGAGTCACGGAACCCACCGGGTGGGAGTAAAGCGGTACCGTGTATCAACAGAGAACAGCAGCAGCACCGCCCGCCCGGGACGCGAGCGCCGCCGCTGCAACAACCTCGCTCGCGTGATTCCACAAACGGGCGTCACGCACATTATCCGGTTAATTTACATATCTAACACCGCCCAGGGGGACGAACATGATCATCCACCATCGATTGAAAGCTAACCGTGCGGAGGGGAGAAGAAAACAGCCGAAACAAAGTTTGGACGAGAGAGGCTTGTGTTAAACCAAGCGAAGTGTTTCGACTGAGACGAAGAGGCGCTTATCGGGCTTCTTTGCCCCACTTTTGGATTACGATATGGACGCTTTGAAATCCGCTGGAAGGGCAATTATACGGAGCCCCAGCATCGCCAAACAGTCGTGGGGTGCGGGCAGACATAAAAGTGAGTATTCAGTTGTTCGACACGTTACCGTAAAGGCGTTTGTTTGCTGGTGCTAATTTGGCTAAACCGAGGGCTAAACCAGGCTAGCCTTGACAGGGAGCTAACGTTACAACCGGTGAGTACGTTACTTTACGTTAGCGTTACTTTACAACTCGTCTGTGGACGTCAGCCGCGGTTGTTGGGGGCAACATATCAGTCAGTGTGCGGGGTGTCGGTAGAGCTGGCAGGCGACCCGAAAAACGACCCGTTTAACGTCAAAGCGAGTGTTTAGAGTCGGAAATGTTTTTTGTTATGCTTTTGAACTTGACGCTCGAAGTGACAGCGGCGCTCCGTCCGCAGCAGCAGCTCGTAAACCGACTCCTGTTGAAGCTCTTGTAGAAACTTCTGCTCCCGAACAGAAACTGATCCTCCGAGCGACGAACCGGTCGCACGAGTTCACCGCTGGACCAGAAGCGGCCGCGTGACGCGACAAAACTTTGAGAGTCTCGTGAAACCCGGTGATTGTGTGCCACGTCACTCCGGTTTAGAGATGTAACGTTACAGCAGGGCACGGAGACACGAGCGGTCGTCTTCCTGGCGAGGCTGTGCAATCCTAGCAACGCACTGTTGCTAGGCGATACAGTGTGTGAAACAAAAAAATGCGAGGCAGGATAATAAGGAGTGGTTGCAGAGGCGGTCCACCCAGTGCCAGGCTCCTGTCGGGGGTTTGATTATCACCAAAGACCACCTTAGCTTTTACTCGCCTGGCTCCAGCTGAGCGGGATCACACACTGTTGGCGTGGCTTTCACATGCACGCTGAGCTGCCTACTAGACCCTTTTATGTTTGCTTACACAAAGGGGCAATGTCCCCTGCTCCCATGCCCCCCCCTCTCCCTCTCTCCCTTCCTTTTTTTTTTATTTCATAGACAATAGAGCAATTGGCAGCAAGATGTGACACGTGCCAGACAGTGCAGTGGATGCTTTGTTTTGGTCCACTGGGGGTGGGGGGGTCCACAGAGGACTAACGACCAGTCAGTCCCTAATGGTGGGAGCTTAAACTGAGGGTGAGGGTGATGACTTCACGTCCAATCTGTGTTAAAAGTCACATCCTCCACGCTCCGCTCTGCTGCTGCTGCCTCAGACAGAGGTGGTTCCTCTTAATCGTTTTATCTATCACAACCTGTCTTCGTTAGGGCGTCATGTGTTGTCTGTGATCAAAGAACATCCTCTATCTGTTGTAATTACGGGCTGCAAAGTCATGAATGAGAAGGCCACTTGCTTAATCTTGTAGTGTCTGCTGTTGTTATGAGATGTATCCAGATACAGTCGTTTATAGAGCAGTGTGGTCGTTTAGAGCGCAGAATAAAAACATGTTGTAGTTTCTTTTTTGTCTCGAGTTGTCTAAGCCTAAAAATACACTATTTCTAGATTTAGACGGGTCCTTAAGATAGTCTGTCCCTCCTGCGTAGGCCTTGTCAACGCTGCCTATTCACCTCTTTGGCATTTCTCAGCACTGCATTCCTTCTCTTCCACCGTCAGTGTTGGATCGTAACAGGTTCCAGTATTGTTTTCATAAAGCTGCCCCATGTCTCTCTTAATGGTAGAATGACATTTCCCTTGCTTTTGTGGTCTTGTGTCTCTGCAGGGCAAAAACATGTCAGCGATGTCATTTCCTGCATGTGTTTAAACGGCTCGGTTGAGTCTTTTGAGCTGCCAGAATGTTTATCCGCGCTGCCCTCTCATTACATCCACAGGTCCCAGTCGGAGGGGGGGGGGATTGGTATGCAACACCAACCGTCTTTAGGTCATTTCTTTTTTTTTTCTCAACCAGTCTGAAAAGTGTGGGAGGCAAAAAAAAAAATCCCTGTCTGCATTGAAGAGACAGTTTCCTCCCACGTTGCTGGTCAAGGAGCTGACTTCTCTGGGGTTGTCAATATTGAAGCAGCTACATATCAGGATGTCAGTGGACCCCTGCAGACGGGTAACGAGGAGTGGACCGCGTCATATTTAACACCTAGATGTGTGAGTTGGTGCTGACGCTGCCACCGGAGGTGGAAGTAGGAGTAGCTGTTGACTGATTAACATGTTGTACATTATTCACAGTGTCACTGCAGTGACAGAAGTTGTGTTGGTGTTAAACAATACATCTGTAGCTGTAATTTAAATGGCAAAATGCTCCATGACAGACACAGTAGGTCTTAATTATGTTTTTATCTAATGTACCTATTCCCATTGAAGGACTCCCTGCAACACCAGTAACAGCATTAAAAAATGCATGATAACCCATTCAAAATTAAAGGCATTTGTTTTAACTGATTCTTTGCGTAGGTTGCATATTGCCTCAAACGGGCTGATGAAAACTGTTCACACAACAGACGAACAGGTTTGCACAATGTGTCCCTGAAGATTATAGAGTTGGCTGTCAGCCCACAAAAACTCTGCCTCTGGTATCACTCCCTCCAATTGTTTATGTGCTTTTTTGCACAGACATGCATCAACTTGTAATCTGGCAGTGGAGAAAGACAGGTAGTGATTGCGCTAAGGGAATCGCATTAATAAAAATCATCCCCCCTTTGCATTCCTACGGCCTTAAGTGTTGATTTAAGGGTAAAAAGGGCGTGTCGTGTGGAAAGGTTTCATAAAATGATTACTACCACTGGCCACAAAACAGCAATCAGGCCCAGAGCTCAACAGTATACTGGAGGCTTGGAAAGAAAGGACAGGGACACGGTCAGTTTTGGAGAGGGGGTGCTAAAAAAGAGGCAAGTATTACCCAGAATTGGACACGTCATCGGAGGTGGAGGGAGAAGAAGACAAAGTTGGCTTCATCAATAAACTGAGGTTCATTCTTGGTCAACCCCAGAGGACATCAATAAACCTCCACAGGCGCGTGTGAGTGCAAGTGAGAGAAATATGGGAAGCGCTGTCTCTGCTGTAGGTGCACAATTAATGCTCACGCTTTAGGGAGCTGTGGGAGAAAAGAGGCTCTCGTCCCAGCCTGGCAGGAGTTTTTGTGTTGGGGTGGGGGATGCTAGTATTATTAACCTCACTTCTCAGAACAAATTAAAAAAGGGGACTTGTATGTAAAATACAAATGTTAGATTGTAAACTGAATGACCCAAACAGGCGTTAAACTGCTTTTCCCAGGCTTGTTAGCTGTCACACTAACTTAACTGGGATTTTCCCCTCGCTGTGAAAAGTCTCACGATGGCGGTTTATTTATCACTAAAGCCTCTTCCTTGCTGGGACCAAAGAACTGCCACACTGGACCATATGTCTACACATACGCTGAAGGGAGATTCATGGAATATTCTCACTGTGTTCCTGCCCCACACTCTCTTCTGGCTTCACAAGGAATGGCAAAAGCTTTTAAATAGTCCTACTGTGATAAATTTGGGGAAATAAAAGATGTTTTATTTCTTGAGTTGAGAAAAAAAAAAAAAAAAACCATTACCCAATTTTTTTAAATCTTGCTCCTGCCCACAAAACGTGTTTTTGTCTTTTTGGAGAATTTAGCAGCTTTAAAACAGACAGGCAGAGAGTGTTTTGACTCTGAATATACACCCCACCATGAACAGATGCATTTTTCTGATTCACCAGGCAACTGAGTGCAAATTAGCACAGAGAAGTACATGATACAAACAATCGCTTTTGATTCCACAATTCATCATAACTTGCAATTTATTGCTCCAACTCGGGGCCTGTGCCAGTCCCCACCGGTGTAACGATACACTTCTGATGTTTAAGCGTGGTTTGCCGCGGTTTCTCCTACTTTTTGGCGTCAGGTTCCTGATAAATGGCAAGATATCAGGGTTCAATTCCCATTCATTCTCCCCTAGGAGATTAAACACTAACACTGGTCGTCTTTAGACATATATACCTTCTCCAAGTTGCATCCAAATCATTTCATGATTGTCGGCAGTCTCTCCACAAACAGGTCGAATGTGGAGCTCATACACTGATCACAGATACAGAGATTCGATACTCATGGACTATCATAATCAGTGATGTGTACTGTCACATTCTTCTTCTTTCCTAAATCAGGGCATGCCTGCTTCCGGATCTTTAGCAATCTCCATCTCTTACTCTTCTACTTCTGCCTGGCCCAGATTTCACCCCTTTTTGCACTGGATCTTCTGGTGCAGGGCTTCTTTACACAGTCACTCCTACTCACCCTGGCCTCTGTCCTCCTCTACTTCTCCTTTTTTGTCTCGGAGTTGTCTAAGCCTTAAAAATACACTTTATTTTTCTAGATTTAGACGGGTCCTTAGATAGCTGTCCCTCCGTGCGCTGAGGCCCTTGTCAACGCGCTGCCTATGGTGACCTCGTGCTGGGCATTTCTCAGCAGGTGCATTCCTCCTCTGCCACCTCACGGTTCGCTTTGGCCTCGGTTAACAGTTCAGGTAATTCGTTTTTCATAAGCTGCCCATGTCTTCCTCCACGCTTAATTTGGATTATGAATGGTGTACGATTTTACCCTTGTTTTGTGGTCTTGTGTCTCTGCAGGGCAAAAAACATGTCAGCGATGTTCATTTCCTGCATGTGTAATTAAAACGGCTCGGTTGGAGTCTTTTGAGCTAGCCAGAATGTTATATCCGCGCTTCCCTCTTCAATTACATCCACAGGTCCAGTCGGAGGGGGGATTGGGTATAGCAAAACACCAACCCGTACTTTAGGTCATTTCTTTTTTTTGTTTCTTTAACCAGTCTCGAAAAATGTTGTAGGAGAGAAGGCAAAAAAAAAAATCCTGTCCTGCATTAGAAGAGACAGTTTCCTCCCACGATTGCATGGTCCAAGGAGCTGACTTCTTCTCGGGGGTATGTTCAAATATTAGTAAGCTCTCAGCTACAATATTTATGTATCCCCCCCAAGGATGTCAGTGGCACCCCTGCAGGACGACTGGTGTCTGTAACGATGAGTGCATGTGGAACGCGCGGTCATATATTTAATTTTTTAAAAAAATAATCAACCATAGAATGTGGTGATGTTTACAGTGCTGGACCGGTGCCAACCGGGACAGGTGGAAGTATGGAGGTAGACTGTTTGTTGACTGTTAACCAATCCTAAACATGTTGCCTACAATCTATTCACAGTGATCACTGCAGTGGCAGACAGTTCTGTCACTGGCAGTGACCACTGTGATAATGTACAACATTGTTAGTTGGTGGTTCTCAACAGATATCATCTGTTACGCTGTCTAATCTTTCAATATAATGACCAAACTTTCCATGGCTCCTCCACTCGCAGACACAGGTAGGGTGGCCAGTAGTTATTGGTTTTATATCTAATGCGTAACCCTCATTGTCTTTTTTATTTATCCTACATACACAAAGCGTGTGTGGGTCCGCCAACTGGAGCGACCCCCTCGGCCCTCTCG
>NW_023339873.1:17248434-17262087 GCF_004916995.1 Morone saxatilis
GGCTCTGCCCCGGCCAGTTAGTGCTGTGTCCCCTGCACAAAGTCATCCTAAGGGGTCTGCCAGGCAGTAATGGAGATTGCTTCCTGCAGGATTCCTTTATGGAGCTGTAAAGTCCTCACTGATTTATGGTCCTGTTCGATCTCCTGTATCTGTGGAGTCAGTGTATGGAGTCACATGTGACTGTTTGTGGAGAGGACTGCACAATCATGATTTGTCACTGTTTCTCTAAGACGACCATTTTTAATCTCCTAGGGAAATGAATGTTTGACTTTCTCTCCTTTCAGCTGACACCGTAGGAGAAACGGCATACTTTAAACATCAGAAGTGTTATCGTTACACCGGTGACTGGCACAGGCTGAGTTGAGCAATAAATTGCAGTTTGATGAATTGTGAATCAAAAGCTGATCTGTTTGTATCTGTTACTCTCTGTGCTATTTTGCACTCAGTTGCCTGTGATCAGAAAAATGTGCATCTGTTCCCATGTGTTATTATTTCAGAGTAAACACTTCTGCCTTCTGTTTAAAGTGTAAAATTAGCTCCAAAAGACAAAAACACGTTTGTGGCAGGAGCAAGATTATAAAAATTGGAGATAATGTTTTTTTTTTTTTTTTTTCTCACTCAAGAAAATAAAACATCTTTTTATTTACCCCAATTTATCACAGTAGGGACTATTTTAAAAGGCTTTGCCATTCTGTGAAGCCAGAAGAGAAGTGTGGGCAGGAAGCACAGTGAGAAATAATTCATGTAATCTCCTTCAGCCGTATGTGTAGACATATGGTCAGTGTGGCAGTTCTTTGTCAGCAGGAGAGCTTAGTGACTAAATAAACGCCATCTGAGACTTTTACAGCGAGGGGAAATCCCAGTTAAGTGTATGTAGACAGCTAACAGCCTGGAAGCAGTTAACGCTGTTGGTCATTCAGTTTACAATTACATTGTATGTTGTTACATACAAGTCCCCTTTTTAATTTGTTCTGAGAAAGTGAGTTAATAATACTAGATCCTCCTGCAGGCATGACGAGAGCTCTTTTCTCCACAGCTCCTAAAGCGTGAGACATTATTGTGCACCTACAGCAGAGACAGCCTTCCATTTTCTCTCACTTGGCACTCACGCTGTGGAGGTTTATTGATGTCTTCTGGGTGTTTGACAAGAATGAAACTCAGTTAGTTGATGAAGCAACTTGTTCTTCTTCTCCCTCCACTCCGATGAGCGTGTCATTCTGGTAATACTTGCTCTTTTTAGCACCCCCTCTCAAACTGAACGTGTCTCTGTCCTTTTCTTTCCAAGCTCCCAGTATACCTGTGAGCTCTGGCCTGGATTGCTGTGTTGTGCCAGTGGTAGTAAAATCTTATGAAACTTTCACACGACACGCCCTTTTACCCTAAACTCACCTTGAAGGCCGTAGGAATGCAAGGGGGGATGATTTTTATTAATGGCAGATTCCTTTAGCGCTCACTGACCTGTCTTTCTCCACGTGTCTGCCACTGCTGCCGAATTACAAGTTGAATGCATGTCTGTGCCAAAAATCACATAACATATTGGAGGGAGGATACAGAGCAGAGTTTTGTGGCTGACACAACTCTATAATCTCAGGGACACATTGTGCAAACCTGTCGTCCTGTGTGTGTGAAACAGTTTCATCAGCGCTTGAGGCAATATGCAACTACGCAAAGAATCAGTTAAAACAAATGCTTTATTTGAATGGTTATTATGCATTTTATGCTGTACTGGTGTGTGCAGGAGTCCTCATGGGTCGTCTTGGTTCTCCGTGACTGACACTTGACCCTGGACCTCAGTCGGTCTGGATCTAAATTATATTCGGTTTAATTGGGTCCAGGGAGGGACCCGCTGTATTGTGTGTCGTAATCTGTGCAGTTGTCTGCAAAACACGTGAAACACACAATTATTCAGTTTACTGAAGTTGAAAAGGCTGAAAATGTTTTGCCTTTCTGCTTTTAAAAAAGATATTAAAACGATATATTAAAATAAGGATAATTAATGAATCATTATTTTATGTCAATCAACTCATTTTGGCTCTTTACTGCATGTGAATTGCTTGTTTGTGTCGTGTTGCCGGTGCTGCTGTTCTGTCTCTATTCTGGTCTTTTCGGCTCAGTTACATTTTGGATACGGTTCAATTGTCGTTGGTTTTAATTTGGACCAGTTCTGACTGTCCTTACTTGTCTTTTTAATCCGGATAGGTTTCCCACAAGCCCAGTTTATAAAGACGGCGTCCTTATTTGTCATTATTTGAGTTGCAATAGAAACCAGCCTCTCCTGTGTAGTGTGTCTGTGTGCAGGGTGCTGTGAGGATCAGTTTCATTACCCTGCTTCTTGTCCAGAGTACATTCTGGCCTCAGCTGGTCATCAGCTGTAATCCCCAGCTGCCATGACCTCTCATTTCTCCTGCCTCTCCTCACTTTCCTTCTTTGAGTGGATTTAGCCAATACTGAAAGACACGTGTCTCAGTGTTGCGACTTAAACCATGACTATAAGACTCTTATCCTCTCTAAATCCTTCCCTTCACCAGACCGCAATTGTTTTTGATGGTCATCAAATTAAATATGGAGAGTTACACAGTCATGCAATGCTTCCTTTGGATTATTGGGAATGTTCCAACACAGATTTTTTTAGAGTATCATAAGCCTGCTGGTGTAGAGGATGAAATGAAAGGACAAAGACAGAGGAGGTCACGTGCTGCAGGGCAGAAAGGATCCCAACTGAGTGTTCATCTTACTTACTTTGTATCGATTGCTCCTTTAGTGAACTGGTCTGTTGTTTATGTCTGTGGTTGTCTCTAATGCTGTTGTGTATTTGCGGATGCTACACAGAGACCCTTTGACCTGGATTTGCAATAACATGTAAAACATTTCCTGTATCCTTTTCACAGCAGCCTAAGTCAGGAGGAGGAACAATGGTGCTGGATCAAGCTTTGTACCAGGCAGGGACAGACAGTGACAATCCCCCCCGTGTGGAGTAACACACTTTTTCTCTTTGACTAACACTCAGCCTTTCTCTTCTTAACAATGGTCTAGTTCAGCCTTCTTCCTGTAATAGACGTGTCTCTTTTGGAGAGAGGGTGATGGCAGTTCTCGTCGCTGACCTGCGCTGAAGTCAACAGCCTGAACAGAAGCCACGAGGTTACATACACGCGGCACATAACGCCGTTACATGACACTCAAGCACAGAAGATGGAGGTAGAGAGATGTAGGACTTCACTTTTTTGTGGCATAGTTAGAGGTTGTCCAAGGCTCCCTCCCAACCAGCTCTGTGCTGTGTCTCTGTGTATCCCTCCAGGCATCTTCCCTCATCTGAGTCGGCAGTTTTCTAAATTAGCCCAAAGAGTCCTGATTGGAATCTAATAATGCTGGAATAGGTTTTTCCTGCACGTGTCTTGTTGTTGTGAGATAAGAGGGGGTCATCAGGTCATCCGAGGCCCTAAACAGCCGAGGAGACATGAGCACACAGTTGGGCCACATTGTAGTAATTGGGAACTATTGATATTTTAGACCCTCCCTTCGTTTCCAAAGGTTGTTTGTGATTTGTCTTCAAGCATTTTTCTTATTGTCAAAATAATCCCCAAAAAGAGCTAAACAAAGGATTGAACCTACTGAGGTGTGTGTGTGTGTGTGTGTGTGGTGCCTGATATATCTTATTTCTCTGTGCTGTAGACTTCCCTTTTTGTGGTCAAAAACACAAAAACACATGAGTGAGCCTCAACCATTGCACTGGCTGACATGTTCCTTTATTAAGATGAACACTGTATCTGTAATCAGTTTCCAAACGCACCGTCCTGACGCTGGAAATACTAGCTCACAAAATGTGTATCAATCCGCTGCTGAAGATAGTCCCCAACAAACGCACTGTTTGCATGTTCTCCACAGTTCCCAGCTGTTCAAGGAAATACATAGGACATAGGAGATTTTCCGTCTGCTGTTTGCACCCAAAAATGACGGGTTTTTCTTTGGCACCAGGTGGTTCTCACTCGTGCCAATTTGCTCGGATTGAGAATTTCCCATGACACATGGACACAAAAAGGGTCCTCGGTGAGCGGATAGTGTTACCGCTGTCCGTAGTTACAACAGTGATCCTCTGAGAGGACCACATGAAAGACAGCCAGTGTACACACCTTCTCCCAGTATCCCAGGGTGACGCACATCTCCAACAAAGCAAAGACCGAGACCCTGTTATGTGCCAAGGTTTCGGTGCTTGTTTCACTGTTTGGCAGCCACTGTGTTTTAGAACAACAGAAGCATTTCATTTCCAAACTTGTACAAGAGAAGGTATGCAGGTGGGCAGGAGTGTGTCCAACCAGACCATGAACAAAGAGTCATTCACAGTTTGGTATCCAAAGGGCTCAGATGAACGCGCTGGAATTCTCTCCTCGCACTCATTCACTGACGCCAATGCGACACCACGCGGAGAGCTCTCGGTGCTCCGAAGCTCCTTTCAAACCTCAACAAAGGGGAAAGTGTTGATGCAGCAGGCTCGACTCGTGCAGCCTGCTGCAGTGGTGGAGCGGGGCTTTGACTCTTGACCTGACAGTCTTTATTTATGTCTGTTTAACCAAGTTTGGCTATGTTGATGCCAACCCCCCTTCCCCTTCCCTCCAATCCCAAAATAATCATTCATGACGGACTCGGTCGAATAGATAACTGCGGTAGCCTTGGGTTTCAGCACTTACTCATGCACTCACAGGTTTACTGACATAATCTGGTATCACTTGATGATGTCAGTAACAAGGATGTAAAAAGGATTTTCCTGGACACTGCGAGAACATTAACTCCTACTGTCTGAGGTGATAAAAACTGTGTTAAGTCTCAGTAATTCTGACTCAGTGGCTCCAAAGTCATGTCGAGAAACGTGTCACTGACTGAGGAAGAGTGGCCTTATTCGTCTTTAATCCATCTTTGTGTGTCCTCAACAGTTGCTCAATCAAAGCTTCTGTTCAAATAAGCCTTTCCATCCATTTTCAAGCAGCGAAACACTGCTAATGTTGGCTGTAAGCAAGCTAGGTGGCAGTGATCAAACGGAGTTGTCAGGATGGCACTGTGGTGATGTGTGTTTGTATGCCTGTGTCGCTGCATGCCCACCTCCCTCTCTGCCAGCCCCAGAGTATTAACTACATTATTTAGCCGGCACTCACAGCATAGCAGAGCGCTCTTGCTGTTTCCACGGTGATTAAACTGTTGCATCTCTCTAATTGTCCGTTAGATTTGTTGTTGTGTGAATTTATGGTGGGAATTTTGACTCGCTGCCTTCATTTGCATATCTTTCCTGGCATTTGGTTTTGTTTCCAGATTACCTCACTTCCTTTTTCTCTTTTATCTGCTTGTTTTTCATTTATAAATGTCTTGCTGCCTCTGCACGCCCCCCCCCCCCCCCTTCTCTCTCTCTCTCTCTCTCTCCACTCCCTGTATGTCGTCCTTAAAGCAAGCGGACGAGGCCCCAGGAAAGCAGATCTTCTCTCCTCATTACTGTCACTGTCGCTGGCCGTTGACAGGGAAAGCGATAGTGATCCTCTCTGACCCTCTCTTATCCAAATCGCCTGCTTAATTTCCTATGTTGTTGTCTTTGACCAAAGTGCCCACCACATCCACCACCCCTCTAATGCTGCACAGGCTCAGCCCTCAAATCCCTTTGATTATAATTCCCAGACCTCTGTGCTGTCTTGCCTCCCCAGATCTCTTGTTGCATCAAAAACTGCCTCTGTAGTTTTAGCTTCATTAAAACTTCATGAAAAGTCACGGCTTATGCGTTGACTCGAATGATCGGATCTTAAAGAATAGGCTAAGACCTTTTCTAGTGCGTGTTGTGTAACCACCGGAGGAGATGGACGAACACAGCCTGTCTGTCTGGGCTCACAGGCTCATTGAACACTACAGCTCCCATAACCTGCCTGGATTCTGCACATTTAGCTACTGCTTTTGCATGACTGGGCCTTTTTTATATACACTTATAGTGGCTTATTCTACTTGCAGGAGTACGTGGAATATAAAAACATTTAAATATCTGTGTATTTATGGAAGGCTTTGATTACTATGGGGTTTTCTTGGCCCCACAAAATGATACAATATATGAAGGAATCAGACATTTACTGCAACGTATTAAAAGAAAACTTTAACACTGCTTCCTTTTTAAAACTAAATATATTGAACTTCTCAAATATTCTATCGCACAAGAAAAGAATTAGTTACAGCAGTAAAACGGTATGACAGCATATAAAAAATGAATATCATGGGGAATTAAAACTGGTATACTCTTTTGGATGCTGGTGTCTATTTCCATATCACAGATATTCTGGCAAAACAGAAGTTATGGGAAAAGGTGGGATGGCATAGAGCCGGCCTTGAATAATTCCTTTTAGTTTTTGAGAAGTTATTTTTTACTCATGTTCAGACTGCATTCCTTGAAATGGTAATTAAATGAAGCATGTTACCACGCAATACCACAGATTCTAGGAACTTGAAACTTGTGTTTAACACATTCTGACAATCTCATGCAGTCTCAAATGCTATCAGACACATTCTTTGTGAAGAAACCTTATTGCTTTAATGACCTCTTATCGTCCTCATTTATAGGAACATTTGATCCAGAAGTCTGATCTTCCTGTATTATTAAACCTGTCTGCTTTTTACACTCCGCTCTGTTGACAGTGTGATATTGAGGTGTGAAGTGTTGTAGAGTTGTACTGCAGTTCAGACGAGGTGAGCTGCAGAGTGAGGAAGTAACGACATGCCGTGTCTTTGGTCCTCTCTTCCGTGACTTGCCGGTGTTGAGACTTGTCTGAAGCAGGAGGAGACATAGGGGATGGGAGCAGCTTTCCATCTGACTGGCAGAGTGGACTTCACACTGGCTGTGTGATTACAGGCTGGTTACGCTTCAGTGACTGTCTGCCAATGGGCTTTTTGTCATGTGTATGGCACACTGCGACACATCACACTACATCACTACACGTGAAATGTGTCATTATGGATAGTTAAAACTTAATGGTTTATTTTGTGAACCTGTGGGAGGAAAATAACTATTGGAGACTTATGCTTTGGACAGAGAGATCGTTTCTTATATTTAGAGTGGTTAACGTGAAACATGACTCAAGTCAGTGTTTTCCAGTGACCGGAGATCTCTCCCATTTTGCTTGCTTGCTAAGGTTTGCTGGAGCCCTTCCTTTTCTTGGAGACCATGTATGTATATGTATTAGGCTATATGGTTAATGAATTTGAGCAACTGTAAACTTAATGTATTTTATTAATGCAAAATACACCGAGTTTGGACTCGCAAAAATTTGGACAACATTGTTCTTTCTGAGATCACCAGCTCAGCCCAACAGAACCGTAAATGATCTCTGCCAAAAGCTCTGCTTATCTCGCTCCATCTGAGGTTTTCAACTGCATTGATTGTGAAATGTGATACAGAAATGTGAACTAGTTATCCTCACTGTATTGTATACAATATACAAAAAAAGTCTGGAAGGATCTGTACGTGTTGCTTATTATTATATTATTATATTTAAACTCGAAACTGATTACATCTTATGTTCAAGACACTGGCGAGACATTGGTACCACCAGTAAAATACTAGAGATAAGAGCGGTCTCCTGGGGTTATGTTGGGTGTTATCTCTGCAGTGGCTCACTGACGACATCACCAACCGGAGCAAATGTTCGAGTAGACAAAATTCATGCTGGGATAGTCGGTGCATTAACACTTCAGTACGTTTGGACTGTACTTGGCTAAATGGGTTCTGAATTGAAGAGTGATGACATACGTTCAGACCAGAACAAAGATTGGGCTTTCTGATGGAGTCATTGCCTGTAATTCTTCCAACTCACACGTATGTCCAACATTATCTGAAGTACTAGTATACGCATTGTTTTTCAGGGTGTGTTATCTTTTATGCCCAAGAGTGTCATCTGGGACTTGATCCAACGCTTACAGATGCTGGGAGTGGTACATTCTTATTTTCCAATCCCCCATCATTTGATGGTCGACCAGCAGATATTTATTTTGTTCCTGTTCCCAGAGTATTTTTCCACAGGACACATTTCCCTCATCTGGCATGAGCGTCTGTGAGAAGGCTGATATTTATGTAATGGTTTGTGTGTTTGTAGAAGTGGTGATGGGCAGCTTTTAAATGTTTTTCAGAGGATCCGGGTGCAGGCAGCTGTCCCTGTGAAGACTTCCAGAGCAGGAGCCAGAACGTAAGACCAGATGAACCCCACTGGTTCATTATTCTCATAGATGATTGGTTAAACAAACCCTCACGTCTTGACACTCAGCGATGTTGACAGAAGCTGCTGCCCTCTATCTGCCCACCCAATCCTATCCTTTTCCACTCCACAGACATCAGTGCTCCATCGCCCGCTCTCTCTGGCTCATTTACAGGCAGTGTCACCCAGACGAGCCGCGCTCACTGACCGGCCAGAGCTCCAGCGTAGCCACGAATCCTTTGAAGTTTGCTCTAATCAGCACCGCAGCTGCAGAGAGCTGCTGCTGCTGGTGGTGGTGTTGGGTGGGGGGTTGGTTGTGTAAATGCAAATGTGACCAATATGAAAACGGATTATTATTCCACACAAAGCAGCACTCTGGGTATATGCACCAGTCTAAAAATAGCTATGAACCAGAGCTATTTTTGCTTATTTTAACCACCACTGTGTCAGTTTTTATAAGAAAGCTGTTATTTCATTGCTCACTAAAACTGCTACAGTGATGTGCTGTGAGGTTTTTTTAGTTTTTTCATAATATTCATCCACTCTAATCTATTTCAGGCAGGCTGGACTAAAGATTTCACATGATCTGCGTTTTCTAGTCTTACAGTTGCTTCCTCAGGATGTCTTGGGATGGGGGTTCCTAAGACTGCAGTCAGGGTGAACTGCTGGTCATCCCCAGAGACTTGCCTCCTGCCAGCGTTAGTATGGGCAGTTGAAGTACAGAGGCTTGCTTCTCATATCTCCGCTGGACCAGCACAGCCCTGCTGCCGCAGCTGTGTGTGTTGTGTGAATGACATCTCTGCTAAGCCTTGAATCACTCAGAGCACATCTGACAGATTGTTGAAATTCAGTGAAGCAGACCTGTCAGCAATGTTGCCTTTTGTAAACACTGGAAATCTCAGACTCAGGTTCACTGTTGCTTTTACAAACATGAGCAAAGAAATGAAAGGTTAGTAATACCCTGCTAGCCGAGGTTAAGCCCGCATTATCCCCATTGTACAACTGTCTGCAAATGTCCTAAGTGGCTACAGCTCGTAATGGTCATTTATCGTCCACTTGATAACTTGATTTAAGTCATGAATAGGAGCTAATGATTCCTCCCCACAGATTATGTTACAGCCAGCGTGCTCCTTAAAGCACTAATGTAACTACAGGATCAGGAGAGGAGGGCAGCTCGATCTGTTCCCCACACTTAGGAGCTCAAAGACCTCGACCTTAGAGTGGGTGTTCACTGTCGGACTCACCCATTACTTAAGTATGGGTTTGGTTAAAGCTACATTTAGACCATTATAAACCCTCCTCCGTAACCACTCACAGTTGGCGTGGTTTGGCTAGAGAAGAAAGGAATATTATAGGTTAACCTCCGCTGCCTTTTCCAAGTGGTTTGAACGATATAGGGTCTTAAGCCAAGTGATAGCGTTCACAAAGTATAAATGCATCCAAAAATACTTCACTCACTGGGCTGACGACCGGCCATTTTGCAGATGTATAGTATTGTGTAGTTGTTAAAACGCTTTGAGGCAAGTCTTTTTTTGTATGTTTAGTTTATTTTGGGTACATTTATTTTAAGTGGAAGATGGATGTAAACTTGAAATGCCAATCAGTAACTGCTTCATCCTTAAAAGCGCATAAAATGCTAAACGCATTGCTCAATGAAAGCTTAAACAGTTAACAGGAGCAATCAAGCAGTACCTTTTACCAGGCATAGAATGAGCTAAATTTTAAATTATGTAAAACCCATCGATTCTAAAGGGAATTAAAGCACTCAAGCTATAATGGGGACAACAAACCTTCATTTGAGTGCTAGCAGATACATTTTCATTGTTGATTAATCTGTTTTCCTGAATTTTCTCAAAAAATCTAACTTTGACGATCACGTAAGACTAAGAAAACCAGCGAATACTCACATTTGAGAAGCTTTGCATTTCTGTTTCAGTAATTTCTCTATTGATTAAGCAGCTTTAGTATGTATGACAGAAGGCTAAACTATTCCTTTAGTGAACACTGTCACCCTAAAAAGCATTTCATGGGTTAACCCAACATATGGGACTCATGAAAGCATTGTACAGCACACGAGCAGAAGGTTGTTCACCATTTATAGCCGACTGCACATCTCCTTAGACAACAACACAGTGGTGGTGAGCACAGGACTTTCCCCCTGCCGATACTGGGTGCCATAAAGACCACCCAGGAAGGGAGGGCGTGGTGTTGTTGATTGTGTTTTCTGATTTTGAGGAGACAAATAGATCCCTGCCCCCGCTCACTATCACACGTCATAGTGGCAAGTCCATAAACCTTTTATGAGCTTCAAGGAGAAGTTAGCATGTTTATTGTGGAGCAAATGGTTGTGTGAACTTGCACTCTGAAATGTTGTTCCTGGTTTGCCTGTAGTGGAAAACTGTTTGTGCAGCTGGTTCCTAATAGACTCAAGTTTGTTGAGTTTGAAAGCTGCTGAATATTGAAAATCCAGTGTTGGCTGGCAGCATATTTTAAACATGAATGTGATTTGTTGTTATTTGGAAAGCAGGCCAGTTCACTTAAGTTCTTCCTCTTCCCCTGTTCCCTCTCTGTGGTGTGGTCCTGTGACCAGTCACCCCTGGCTGTCTTCACACTGATGTAATATGAAAAGAAGGACAACGCCTTGAGCGACTCACCCAGCATTCCTGTGATGAAAGAAATCAAAACCTATAACCTAAGCCTTAGTGTTTTACTCTGCAGATTTTTATTTTATTTTTTACAATATTGAGTTCTGGATAAGTGTCATACTCTAATATACTGGAGTTGATCTTTTATGAATGACTTCAGCAGCAGAAGTAAAGGCAGGATAGTAAATGAGTTCTAGCAGACAGCCGAGAGGGTCAGTTTTATCTCTTGAACAAGTATTTGACAACCTGTTTCAAACAGTGACAATATGTTCATTCCAAATACTGCCATGGTTTTTCTTAAATGTTGTGTGGTGATTAAAGAGTGTAGTTTTTTTTAGGTTAAATTGTAAATAAGGATCTGTGTCTCTTCACCTAACAATCTGCTATTTAACACACTGCCTACATCTACATCTACACTGACTGCTGTCAAAAAAAACTCACGAAATGTCTTTCTTCATTCTGCTTATCTTGAAAACCTGTTTGCAGCATACATGTACTAAACCCCAGAATTTCCTCTAAAACCACACAGATAAAAAAATGCTGTTTTAGATCTAAAAAGATTACAACTCTCATGCAAGTTGCAACCTTACTACCAGTTATATTTGTATATATTGATGTTATTTTAGATTTTGATAATAATAACGTTTATATTTTTCTTTTCTGCATAAGACGAAAATAAAAATAAAAAAACGATATTTGGGATTTTTAAAAGTTTTTATTATGCAACAGGTGGAATTATTTTCCTCCAAATGGTTTAGAGTATTTAAAACGTAGAAGTTGTCTTGTTAAACAACCCTTTGGGTCCTTGCTAGATTGCCAGATATGTATTTTTCAGAAAACTGATAAAGATTGTACATAGCCCTCACATGCTAGCATGTCCCCGCACCTGCTTCTCTTGCTACTTTCCTTTCACTTTACAACGCAGCCCAGAGGAAAACTACAACTTCAAAGGCCAAACGGATGACCCACCATTTTAGTTTCGATTTGCATGAAAAACTGGTTCTGTATTCTTCCTCATTGATTTTAGCCTGTGAAATACACTTTCCACAGATTTAGCTCTTGCCTTCTTTCAAGGACAAATAGCAAAAGCATGTGCTCATCACACACACCCATAATGAGGATAATGTGGTTTGGCTGCAGTCCACAATCCCACAAGTGGACTGTGAGAACGCTGTGCTGTGCCGACACATGTCTGGATACCTCTTAGCCTGCCTCAAAGTACAAGCAGCATTGTCATCGTTGGTGAACAGAAGTGTCACCGGTGCGTGTCTCTTCTCTGCAGAGCTTCCAGAGAACTGGACGGACACGAGGGAGACCCTTCTGGAGGGCATGGTGTTCCAGCTCAAGTACCTGGGGGTCACGATGGTCGAGCAGCCCAAAGGAGAGGAGCTGTCTGCGGCTGCTGTCAAGAGGATAGTGGCCACGGTGAGAGACAACACACACCTACACACATAACTGGAATAGCTTAAACTGTGGGCACCCAAAATCTCTTGTCAAAGCGCCCTTATTCAGAAAACTATTGGCCAGAAATGGGTTTCACTCAAGCACATGCAATATCTTTCCCACTTCATCACCTCCACCACTTGGAAATCATAGTCGTCTGCTAGTTTTCTCCTGTTTATGACCTGACTGGCACCTTGGTGAAAAGTGCCTGCCTGGCTGCCTACTTTCCCCCCGGAGGCCCAGGCTGACATTTGGAGGAGGATGAAATTAGTTTAGACAGTGTTGCTCAGTATATGGCTCAGCCAGCTTTATCATGGTAGAAAAGGCTTAATGTTATTGGATCTGGCAGCTCAGTGGATAATGAAGTTAGCGGCGGCCGAATGGTGGGACTCGGGACATGGTGATATACGGAGAGGAAGGCTCTGATTGGGCCTAATCTGTTGGCTGCCCTTGGTGTCCCTCTGCAAAGGATGCTAGGCAACTGGATGGGATATTTTTCCTCTTGTCGTATTGTGTAATAGGTGAACTTTGTGTAAAGTAATATTTTGTCCGACCAAGTTGGAAAAGTTGCCATTTACTGAATTGGATTCTCACACATGCTTGTTGGTGTTAAAAACTTGTTTCCTTCAGAATCTTTATTCAACTAGTTTGTGTGTTTGTTTTGCCGATGTTTTTGTTAATTGGCTTATAGCATATTTTCCTGTTAATCAAGCTAGCAGCTTAGCTATCTTTGGTTCGAAGGTCTATCTTATCTCCAAGAACTTAACTTATCTTTTGATTGGCATCTTTTGACCTACAGTCTGGATTTCATGAAAACTTGAGGACAATTTGCTTTGTATCTTGATTGTTTTGGTATGTCATATCCCTGGCATCAGTGGATTTTGATTGGTTGTCCTGATCAAAAATTCAGAGTCTGAGTTGTAATTTGCATAAATACAAGGTTGATCCTTTCTTATGTCCCTGTCTCACTCACACACCCCGTTTTCTCCACTCTTTCTTTCTCCTTCATCGCTTCCTTCCAGGCCAAAGCCAGTGGAAAAAAGCTCCAGAAAGTCACATTAAAGGTCTCCCCACGAGGAATCATCCTTTACGACAGTGCCTCCAATCAGCTGATAGAAAACATCTCCATATACAGGTCAGTCCTCCTCCTCCTCCTCTAGCTGTTAATATTTCTAACACAGTCCGTGTCCCCGGCTGACTCGGGCGGCCCCAGCTATGAAATACTTTCACCCTAAGCTTGTCCTTATCACCTACAATAAAACAAAAGTTGTTATTTCCCCATTGCTCTCATCCATCACTGGATGGATGTGAGTGTAAGGAGGTGTGGCAGTGTAAAGAGTTTCTGTGTGTGTGTGTGT
>NW_023339873.1:17262112-17263492 GCF_004916995.1 Morone saxatilis
AAAAAAGAGAAATTCTTTCCAAGCAAACAAATGCCAACATTCCTGCCTGCTGCTTCAAAATGTTAGCAAACTTTCTTACAGCATACTGGACTGTTTTTATTCTCCAATTTGAAGGGATATTATTCCCAATTTTCTAAGCGACCGAAAAACAACAAAACAATCATCATGCCAGATATAGAGTTTGGCTGCAGCCTAATTCTTCAATGAATCAACAACCGCACAGAACCACACTTCTGAACTGATGTTGACCATGCACGTTCAGTTTGATCTCATGTGATGGATACAGCTTACAGCACATGCAACACTCTCTTCGCTCACTGCATTATAGTGTAAGACATTTTTATGTAGTCCATTTGCTTTTGCCTCCTCCAAAGAATTCCTGCTGTGCAGTGTCCCAACCAGGTATACAATCTGAAAACAGCCCAGCAATGTAGCAGATCAGATCTTACTATAATAGATAAATGTTATATGCTAAGAAATGCACCTCATCCTGATTACCTTACTACTCTACTACTACTGAAGTTGTGTTCATAACAAAAGATGCAAAATTGAGACAGGCTGCGAAGTAATGAAACTGTTCTCAAAAATCGAAGAACATCCCCAAGGCGACTGGAAACCAGAAACATGCGCAGTGTAGACTTGTAAATAAAAGTGTTCCTGGATAACCTTAGACGAACTCGTCCAACAGTTGAGATGTTGTCCTCCAACTCCTGCAAGTTTTTCAAGAAGAAAATTATTCACCATAAGCCTATTGCAATGCTTGGAAAAATGATGGACAAAGCCCATCCCTCCCTTCATAATGTAGACTCATAAATTGGCAATTTTAAGTAAGTGATTCAAGCTCGCGCTCATAACGCTCGAGGCCGAAGCAGGTTACGGCAGCTTTTAGGCGTGCAGCGCTGCTGGCCAGGCAAGTGAGATCAGCGAGGCATTTACTAGAAAGCAAGAACGTGTGTCGTGTGTGTGTGCTGTGTGTCAAGCTCAGAACATACAGCTGTTGTATGTGCCCAAAGAGCAGTTGAGATTGATGAGAAAACTGCTGATAGCATGACGTAACAACCCACTACACACACACACACACACACACACACACACACACACACACAAACACACACAACACCACACACACACACACACACACACACACACACACACACACACACACCACCACACACACTGAAGAAAACTTAAAAATGTGATGTGAGGGTCAAAGTTGTATTTTTTATTTCTAAGCCAATTTATGTTTTTTTTATTTGTGATGCACTGTGGACTGAATCTTAAAACACGAGTATCATGTCTGTGTAATCAGATCTGACAGCGTAACCATTTTGAGAAGAAGTAGCTTAAGTACCTTAATGACCTTTTTCACAGCAGCCACTT
>NW_023339873.1:17263613-17270106 GCF_004916995.1 Morone saxatilis
GAGCCTTTCCAGTGAGCCACAGTAGCAGCACACTGACTCTGTTTGACCTGAATGGAGCTGAACTTTAACTGGTATCATTGCTAACACACGTTTAACCTATGATTTCATGACAAATTGGATGCTGTGAAAAAGGTCTGTTGCCTCCACGAGCTGCTGCTGACCATGTTGGTAAACGAGCCAAATGAGCGGGCCAAACTTCATGTTATTTTTAGATCACAGGCTTGCACCTGTATCTTTCATCTCACGGAGTATCTTTGGCTCATATCTCTCCCTCTGCGTCTCCTCCTCCAGCTCTCCCACACCCCCCCAAGGAGGCCAAGCCTCACAGTTTCAAATCCTTAAATCGATTCAGCTCCACCGACGTGATGTTTTCATCACAAATTTCAGATACATTTATCGTGCAGCAGATTTTCTTTTAGTCTGTGTTAAAATACCCAATGCATACAACCCCCTTATCACAACGCCTCTCTAGTAAAGTGCTGCACTGATAATGGATCCTCTCATTTGAAGGATATTAGGTAAATACTACAGCAATTAAAAGGCTGACTGCGTGAGGGGAGTCCAGCTGTGACCCTAGGATGGTGTGAAGACATAAAGCAGCTGGTTGTATCTCGCACCTCATTGGAGCTCTCCTCCCCAGACATCTGCTAAGAAGATGGACGACCAATAAAAGAAATGGATTTGCCTAGACACCCAATTTCCCCGACGCCCTCCCTCCCAAACATTTGCCCGTAAATCTTGGCTATGTTGTGCAGACCGCAGCTGTGATTCCTAAACCTCTCCAAACTTTTCCCCCCTTTCTCTTACTTATTTGTCATTTCCACACCTTATATTCCTCAGTTATTAGTTCACCAAGTGTGTGTCTCACAGTGAAGTTGGAGCCGATGCTCGAAGGGGAAAGGAAGGACAGATGGCAGACATTCATTATAGCCTTCCTCCATCGTTTTGGGTGTCCCTCCCCAACTGGCCAGTGTACCCGTCACTTTGGTATTAGGGTAATGACATGGTGATCAAATAGTGGAGAAAAGCTATTTGTGAAGCATTACAGTGTAATTTAAAGCCTCACTCTGCACCTGAGACTGACAAGACTGATACCGCTCTCACATCCGAGACAGAAGAATCTCAGTGCAGAAGGTGACCTTCTATACGACAAAGACAGGAACAATCACCTCTGTGTGTGTGAGTCTTTTCATGTACCTTACAGGGGCCAGGCCCAATCCAAAAGCTATCATTTAAAGCTCTGTATGTGTCAAGGTTGTTAAACAGGTGGACACAGTGGGAGTGTGATGTAGTAACTTGTTTGAAAAGCAGAAAGGAAACGGCATCCCTTTAGTGAAACGGCACAGATGTCCGCTGCACACGTGTTCAGTTCAAATTCATGACATTGTTCAGCTCTGTACCTGCACGCATCTGGAGTGTGTATTTGATGATGTGCAGAGTGGTGAGCTTCTGAGTGCAGCTGGCTTCAAGAATGCCAGGGATTTTTTTTTATATATCAGTTCAGAGAAATGCTGGATTGAACACTTTGAATCAGATTGAATCAGGACTAGCTTAAGGGCTTAGTGCAGATGAAGTTGCACGATGGCCCTGCTTGATCTGTGATGACTCAGTGAAGTCTTAGAGTTTTTAATAATGTGTATGCATCTGCGTGTGTTTTTTTTGTATTCAGAATTTCATATTGCACGGCGGACAAGATGCATGACAAAGTGTTTGCCTACATCGTCCAGAGCCAACACAATGAGACTCTGGAGTGTCATGCCTTCCTCTGCCCGAAGAGAAAAATGGTAAGTAAATGAGTTTGTGCAATTATGTGTCTGACAATACCCACTGTGTGTACAAAGTAGACACACAGTTTGAACTGGATCCAAAGATTAGATATAAAGTTTACTGCTTTTTTCGATTTCTCTTTTCTCATAAAAAGTATATGGGAAGATTATAGGAAATGTGCTTATATGCTTTTTTGTTGAAAGTAAGATGAGAAGATCAATACGACTCTCAGACATGAGAGTGGTATCTATCTTCTCATCCAACTCTTGGCAAATAAGCGAATAGCCCCAATTTTGGAATTATTCTTTTCATGCTATTGGTTGCATATAAACACATGCATGCCTCTGGCAATCTGTGGAAAGCACTGTATGCAGTTACAGAATGTTGCAGAGAGACCTGAGAACAACTGCACCACCACCTTGAGGCACGCTTTGTTTGTATCTATGCAAACATCCAAGTATTAAGTCAGGAAAGATGAGGAGTAAGAACATAAAGGGCGGGGGAGGTTGTCATCTCTCTCTGGCATTCTCTCCATCCCTGGAGGTTTGCAGAACGAGGGAGCCACTCCCTCCTCTTCCTTCCCCTCTCTAATTTAGTTCTGACCAAAAGGCCACGTATCCTCCCAGTTACATAAACAACGTGTCATGGAACTCACGGGTTTCTCTTCCTCCTCTTCAAGTGTCTGTGAAGGAACTCCTTCTTGTGTTGGTGGTCAGTTCCTGTTTTTAGCACGGTCATAACTCCTTCCTTGATGCCCCCCCCACCCCCCACCGCCAGAGCTGTGATGCTTATGAATATTATTCATCTTCCTTTAATTCCTTCACGTTATCTTTCTGTCTCACTCTTGTCTGTCTCTGCTTCCCTCCAATAGGCCCAGGCGGTAACCCTAACAGTGGCTCAGGCTTTCAGAGTGGCGTTTGAATTCTGGCAGGCTGCCAAAGAAGGTACGCATGGTCACCCCCGACGACCAGAGGAGTGTGATGGATGAGGGAAAACGTTCCCCTCCTCTCCCCTCTCCTCCCCCACTGTTGTTATTCTCTCCACTTATTGTACACATCCTCTGTCTCCCTTCTTAGTGAAACAGCGATCCTATCTTTTTCCTCTACGGAGGTTTCCCGCACAACGTGGAAACATAAATTTTTTTGTGTCTTCCTGGTCTTGGCCTTGACACTCTGTAGAGGGGTCATGTGAAATACTGGAGGACAGCTCGGCTGTTCCTGCCAGTCACTGTTATCCTTCACACACGCACTCACATACGTGTCCCCATTGATTGAACCAGTCCCCCCCCGCAGTGGTTAAATCATTGCCCAGAGAGCACAGAGAACTGTTTTAGTTCAGTGACGCCTCTTTATTACAGGCAACTCAGTCATGGTTAAAGACTCATCTAGGTATCGACATGGGGGGGAGGAATTAAGGCTAGCCTGTGGCAGAGATGGGCTGACTGGAGTAAATCTTCTGTTTCCTTTTACAGTGAGAATAGGACTCAGATGTGTGGGAGCTGGGATTTTCCCAGGTTATATTTTACCTTTACTGCAAAAATGTTCTTTTCCTCATTATACATTTTTATTTTTCTGTTTTATGTAAAACTTGTAAAAGCATTCAACCTTTTTAAATTTGTGAGCACCTTTTTAATAGTAGAGTACAGTGAGGCGATAAGCAGACAGTGCGTGTTCAGGCACAACCGTGGACACAGCAGGCGATCAAAGTGCTGTGTAAGGATGGTGTCACACATTCTTTTGTACAGCTCAGCAGAACATGCATGTAATTTACTGCATGTGCGACTCCAGAGTAAATGAGCAGTTCTTTCCACATAATATAGGTTTTTTAATCACCACCCCCTCTCATCTTCTTCATCTTCACACAAGTGTTGCCTTGTAGGTGCTCTTTGAATTTTGTGATTATCCGTTGTTGCCGTCTGCCTTGTTTTGCACCTGGCACCTTCACCCCCTCTTCCTCGTCGAGTTTTCTTTTCCCTCTCCTCCCCCCATCGCAGCACTTGCTTCTGTTTATTATATGTAGGGAGACGGGCAATGGAGGGGGGATGGGGGGATGAGGAGAGAGGGCAAGAGAGCATGAAAGGCGGGGCAGAGAGGGGTGTCGGGATGGGGAGCGTGTGAGAGAGAAAGGAAAATGATTGTGCGCGTGTGTCAGTGGGAGCTCAACCCCCTGACAGATTCAATGTCGGTGCCATTGATCCTGTCTCACACAAAGGCGAGCTTATTTATTCAGTCCTTTAGAGACACACACTTGCACTGTATGAAAATTCTACTTGCCTCTTTTATTTACTCCACATTTCAACCCCTTCTTCTTCTTCTACTGTGATGTTAAGGAATGTTTTAATGTGGGCAGTGGGCACATTTCCATTTTTGGGAGGGATTATTTTTTTCTCAAGATCAAGGCCACGGGCTCCTCGCCTCACGCCTCTTCATTTGGTTGTTTGTATTTTTGAGTTGAATATTAAAATCTGCTTCCTCGCTCTCTCTTTCCTTGGCTCAACATTCTTCACCTCTCCTCGTCTTCGCTTTCTAGCCGGGCCCAGTAACCCGTTTAATTTGCCGATCTGTTCTCTTCTAGTTCAGTACGATGTCACTGATGAAGGAGAGCTGATGCCTAGTTGGTAGGGGGTTACGGAGGGGAAAGGAAGAATATTTCTTTTAAAAAAGAAGCAGCGGTGTTCTCTTGTGGCAGAGAAGAAGAAAGAGCGAAAGGGGGAAAAAATCATTTCAAGTCTGTTTTTATTAAAGTTACAAAACCCCGGAGGATCAGGGCAGGAAGAAGGGGTGCCTGCTGTATGTCTGTCTAGCTTTGCTGCTTCCGATTCTTACAAACTCTTCCCCCACCACCCACAGTGGTTCTCCACAGCCCACCACACATTCCTGACCCACATTCCTCTGAATATTGCAGATCCCATCTCTGTTCATAGAATATTCACTGTAAACACTACAGCTAGCTTTGAACTGGCGTTTCTTTAAGTATCAGACTGAAAACTGTACACTGGAAAGGCCATGGGAGAAAAACAGGTACCTGGGGTAATTTCTGTAACACTGCCATCACTAGGCTACCCAGACTGATGGGAAATGGGACGGGTTTTTTTTTTTAGACCAAGCATGATGATGAAATAACAGAACACCTTCTTGCCTGTGAGCAGGCCTCTTTAGGATAAACAGTATGGAAAGTCTGAGTTTGAGTGGGGTCAGCATCTTGGCCCCTCGAGGGAGTTCTCACACTTGCTCAGAATGTCAGTTTGTGTGGTTCCCCTGCGATATTTTAGAGAGAGGTGTTTATTTATGCATTTCTGAATAAATTAGTTATCAAGCGTCTCAGAGAAGGAAAAAACTTGTACATTTGATCTATCTTAACTTAAAAAAAAACACTCCTATCTCTGCTGTTATTATGAGTCCTAACCTGTTCGAAGTTCCCAGGAAATGGCATTCAGGCAGAGAGATTGTGTGACAGGAGAGATGTTTAGGAGCTTATGATGACAATAGGCTTATTGAAAGATTGTTTTGAATAATATTTGAGACTGACCTTGTGTGGGATGCACAGGGAATAGGACACGAGGGAACAAGGACAATACAGCTTCTGTCAGAGCCCACACTTTGGGAAGTAACAAATCAGACTTTGATCACACTTACACGGCTCATAATGCGCACAATGAGAGTCCTCCTTGAAAGAGGACTAAAACTTATTTGAACACAATCATGTCGCCCTGGCTGGTTGTCAGCAGCATAATAAAGGCCATACAACAGTATACTGTAAGTTCATATTGTAACAATGCATTTCCCAAGAGTGTGTGACATTGCAGAAAGAATAATCTTTCCTGTCATGCACACATAAGTGAATAACGGATGTATTTGAAAGGTGAAGTGGACAGTGGAAGAGAGGATTCCATGTTGCACCACAGCACACAGATTTTGCAACATGTGCCTGTGCAAGCACTATTCTAGGAATCGTAAAACCATGTGGTTGGATGGGGCTAATTTCTCACAGCTGAGTCAAATTAACCTAATATTTTAATTTACCGAATAAGCTTTTATTGCGTTTATTTAAATGTTTTGTTTCCAGTCTACTAATTGTCATATTTGTAAATATCATCTTATTATTAATTTTGTCATAATATTTTAGCACATATAACAGTTGTAGGTCACCATAGTTATTTACCTATATGTATAGGACGTACACATAATAATATAAAGTATTATTTTCTGCACCTTGAATGTCACCACTGTCTAATATTTCAAACCGTGCTTGAATTACAAAACGTCATCATAGTTTCTTCTTGGCAGCTATTAGTGTTGTGAAACAGTAACATCTCACCCTCTCCTAGGAGTACTCCTGTTTCTTGCTGATAGCCGGTGTATGAGGCTGTATGGATTACTCTCAAGTCCCACTCTGATGTAGGAGAGTTTTTAGCCCCAGGTTAACTTGAATAACTCTGACATGCTTGATAGATATGGGGCCAGAAAAGACTGTACTCCATACCGAGAGCAGTGCAGGAAGTACAGTGAAAATTTGCACTGTGTCAAAACCTATTATCCATCTGACCCCGATGCTATGCCTACTCTGTTTAAATGCTGCTGATACTGTACTTATTACTGCATGAAGTATGGCATGTGTAACAATGTTGGAAGCCCAGGCCCTCTAGGTTTCAGCTGGCAGATGGCTTGAGTAATGGCCTTAACCTTATCTGCCAACTTGCTGCTGCTAATTTGTTTACACTCACTTT
>NW_023339873.1:17270206-17287058 GCF_004916995.1 Morone saxatilis
CCCTCACAGCAAGCGTAGCCTCGGGGGAGAAGGAAGAGTATTCAGCCACTTGTCAAAGGTTGGCTTATATTGAGGCTGCAGGTTAGCTGACGTCAATCTGCATTTTCTAGGTTATCCTCTCTCACTAGCGTTATTACAATGAACAGCAAACACTTTTAGGTGATTATGTGTGATGATAATGGCAATGATGAGCCTCTCTCTAATTTGAAAACATTAGGCCCCCTTGTTTTGTTGAAGATCCATTAAAAACAAATCTTGGTTCACCGATCCCTATGACATTTTAGGATGATAGAGTGCCGTTCGTGGATAAACAGTTGTGTTCTGTCTGACTCTGGAACACAATTACTGCTCCGTTTGTGTAAAAAGCCTGAAAGAGGCCTACATTTTCTGTGACCCCATTGTTCCATTTACTAAGATTCTACAATTCTGATATTGTCCACAGCCTAGATAAGATGAGGAGCATCCTGTTGCCAGTACGCTTATTCCTCACAATACTCTCTTTGTCAGTCTGTTTTGCGCGTGCCTTCATCCCATTGCACTTTTTATGCCTGAAACCTCCTTTTGGTACTGCAGGTTTAAGTTTGAGACAGAAGCAGTATTTTTTTTTTTGCAGGCAAACCTCTGAAAACATCAGCTTTGTACTGAGCTTCCCCCTCTGCCTGGCCAGGTGGCCTCCAGCCAGAGAGGAGGGATCTCTCTAAATCTCCTCTGACACTTTATTCGGGGCTGTGGACCTGAATGTGTAGCGTTTTACAGCCGACAAAGGTTTTAAGGATGATCCCTAGTGAGAAGACCCAACAAAGTCGGACTTGGAAACAGATTGTGGTAACAGAGAGGCCTGGTGTGCGATTTTGGACCAACATTATCCCACTGACCATTCGTTGGGTCATTTGACTGCCAGCGGATTGTATTTCTGTAAAGCAAATTGGCGTAATTGTACAGCAGAGTAATACAGAGTAGAAGCTTCTGAGTGCCTTTTGAAACGGGCTGTGCATTTCTCTCCTGCCAGAGGTTTTCACTGCCAGCCCTAAAGCAGTGATTGGGGACAGCAGAGCTTTAGAGCTATCTGAAGGTTACATTTATGTACCCTTCACTTTGGCTGATCAAATGGCACGCCACTGAATCAGAAGGCCTCTCGGGATCAGTGGTGTTGTCAGAGGCGAGTCAGCTTTATTCATGAGACATGATACCTTCAACTCTCCGCCGGCGCCAGGCCACTTGCAGTGGCGACAAAATAGAAACACCACTTCTTCCTGTGTTCCCCTCTGGTTTTGTCTACTTGAGAGTGATCACCCTTTACACAGTCTCTTACTCTTCACTGGGTTAAATGTAGGGCTGCAACTAAAGTTTATTTTCCTTATCAATTCATCTGTCCATTATTACCTCAATTAACTATAATACATTTTATAGACTATAATTGTCTATAAAAGGTCAAATAAAATTCAGAAAAATGCTCATCAAGCCCAAAGTGACATCTTCAGATTGCTTGTTTAGTTTTGTCCGACCAACAGTCCAAAATAGATCTTTCATTTGAGGGAACACCAAATATTTGGCATTTTACTTCGATTAGTTTCATCTTTAATTAAATGTGCCTTCCACAAGCCCCACTTCCATCTTAACCAACACCTAAGCTGTGAACTTAAGGGCATTACTATCAGATGAGCTTTGATTCCCCCCCTCTTTCACCATGAATGACAGTCCCAGTCCCACAATATTGCCTTCTTCATAACAGCAGAATACTCTAAATACCTTTGAGCCAGTGTTGACAGAGAGGACGGGTTGAGTTGTTATTGCCCTCCAACTCCATTGTATGTGAGCGTCTCTTTTGAGAAGTAGAAAATAGGGAAAGGGGCATTTAAGGATATGAAGTTTCAGCATAGAAGTGCGTTAAATAGAGTTAGATTGCGCTATTATTAGAAGAGTGATTAGTGTTTACTGTTCTCTGTGAACAACAATAGCTGAAATTGGTGTTGACACATGTTATTGACACACATTAATCATCCGACAAGGCCATTACAAACCAATCCCATTACAGATCAGTGGTGTCAACTTGGTTAGGCGTGTGAGTCAGGAGGTTACTCCATGCTCACTTATCACAGAGTGACACTCTACAGATGGCTGCATCCTTGAGATACATTAGAGGCTTAATAAAGAAAAGTGGACCTTAACAAATAGCGTGGCATCAGAGACTTCGCGCATGCTCGCTGGTCTTTACTGTTGCATGAGAGTATGATAATCACAGGATCCGATCAAATTTGTTGTTGCTGTTGTCTCTGGGCTAGGAATTGAATCTAATGGCGAATGTGGAAGCTTCCCTGTGAATTTTAATGCATTTATATGTACATTTTCTAAATAATTGCTTGTGTTTTTTTTTTTTGTATTACAGAGGTAGCCACAGGAAAACTTCTGGATTTGGCAGAGGGAGCCAACGTGGCGCTGGTCCACTCAGGAACAAAGCAGACTGAATCGGATCCCTTTATGGTGCATAATCACGCAATAGAGAACAACAATACTGTATGGGTAAGACAAGAGTTGGGCTGGTCAATAAGTTTCAGCTGCGTAGGCTTGATAAGATGAGAACACAAGAATGCCACACAGGAAAGACTGAGTAATTAGCCAAAGTGCCTGGTGATGTACTGTACCTGTTGTAGTCAAAGGAGTGGATTCTATAGTTACACAGCTGCTACGCAGTCAGACAATAGCCTATTGAACAGAACGGGCCTTATCAAATGGTCACATAGCTGGAGAGGGCGTGGGGCTGCAAGTAGCAGTAGTAGATTAACCTCCCAAGACCATTTTAAGGTAAAGAAAAATAGCAAGAGGCGACATGTGCATGTGTGAGTGTTTCCACATCTCAGAAATAAGCACTCTTTACTTTACTACGAGACATAAACTCTATCTTTAACCATTATGTGTATGTTCTGTCTTGGCAGGAGTTGGAGGACGGTCTGGATGAGGCTTTCTCAAGGTGAGAACCAGTGTGGATTTGGGTTTTCCCTAAAGCCCGACCACTGCTAAACAGCCACACAAGCTGCTGTTCTGGAAATAACCACCTGTGGTTTGGGCTGCTCTCATAATAAACGCTGCCTCTCCCTGTGTTCGGCTCACCCCCAGTAAACTCCCACAGGCGGGAGAGACGGGATCGGTTTACAGGCCCGGGCGGGCACAGCCGACACCCACCCTGAGTCATGCTGCTTTTATAGGCTCAGTTTACCATAATCTCAGGCCCACACACTGATTTCATATGAGCCCAGAAAGCCTGTGATTACAAATAAGTGTTGCAAACTTACTTTGCAGTATAGTACACTTTTGAGCACACAGAGAAAAGGTTCTCATAATTTGTAGGTTCAAGGTTGACAGGAAAGTCCATTGCCTGTGCTGATTGGAATTTCTAAAAGTCTTCCTACGCCATCAACAAACTAATCAGAATGGAGCTGGAGTCCTCTGTGATTAATGTTTCAGTTTAGTCCCTATCAGCAGCACACTCCGATAAGCTGTGGTGGTCTGCTGTCAGGTTGCACAGTGCAACTGTTTACAGCTGTTTGTTTCGGACCGCCATTCAAGACTTTATTAGTGCTTTTATTTCCGCGTCTGCTTTTTATTCCCTCTACTAATTCAACAGTGGGGCTTCTTATTCTCTCACTTTCATTTAGTGAAAGGGAGAATGGGCTCCACAGTCACTGTAATCAAGCACTAAGAGGCCATTTTAGCCCCGTTATCAGGCGATTATTTGTCTGCACACACTGTAATTGCACCCTAATGCTGTTAATCTCCCCGCTCTGTGATTAATGAGGATGCTTTCAGCATGAGCACAGATGCATCCACATGTACATTTGTGTAATTGAAGGAAAGTCAGGGGACCCGAAAGCCAGGTCGACGTCTTTGTCCACCAGGAGAAGATGATTGCACTGGTTGATGTTGAGGTCAGAGCGTGAGAGAAAATGAGAGATAATTCAGGATTCTGTGAATAAGAATATTACAGAATGATGGTGTTTGTATTAGCTTCACTGTACCACATAGTCAGTGTGTGGCACATACAGTTTTGTGTGAAATGTTCTGGATTAATGGATAGTTTATAGTTGACAACATAAATGTGCCTTGTCATCACTGTTCCTCCTGAGTAAGCTGCCCCATTCAGATAAAAAGACTATACACAACAGAGTGTTCAGAGGGTGTAACTTACATTTAACTTGAGTAACACATGCTCCATGTACAGCTACAGTAAGACGGAATCTTTTTTTTTCCTAGTGACAGATTATACACTCCTAAATCTGATCAAAGCACTCAGTATTTGAACATCACAGGCACCGGGGCCTCCTCTGCCTCCCAACCTGTAAGAGGCAGCAAGTTGTGGGCATCACAGGAACTCCCTCACTGCAACACCACAGTTTTAATTCTGAGGTTCAAAGTGGCTGCTCCTCAGTTTAATTCCTTTTTATTTTTTGTGACATTTAAATTCTCTTAGATTAGAAGTTTAGTCACTTTACTTTTCACTCTCAACCCCAGATAAATTTATACGTTGAGATCATTTGTGTTGCTGTTTGTGAGACCGCACTGCCATCTGCTGGCGGTGGCGTGTTGAACACTGTTGTAGATGTAAACTGTTAATCCTCGCTAGGGGAATGCCAGTATAATGTTTTTTGTCTTAGAAAGAGTGAGTTATAATTGGCCTGTGTTAACCCTAATATTACGGCCTTCATGTTTGTCAACTCTAAGCATAAGAATTTGGCCATAAAGTCACGCTGGGGCCACAGTAAATGTATCCATTCACTTTATTATAAGGCTGAATAGTTCAGAGTTTCATCGTTGCCTGACTTGTGATGTTTCCTTTGCACCCCCAGCCGCAGTCTGGATAGCTTTGAATCCTACTCAGGTAACAATGTCATTCACTGGCTCTAGTGACTTCCACCTCATTCTCCCCTAGTCAACCCACTATTCAAGCCTGCTCATCTGTCTGGATATCAGTGTTCAACCAGATTGATTAAAGACTCATGTAGTTTCACATTTATTTAAGGCCATTTACCATTAACAAAACTTGTATGACTTGTTTAGAGACACATCAATGGGGAAACTTCCTCATTGTCATTGCCACAGTCTGATCCATCCCTGAGCTTCATAAGGCGAGGTTCACTGCCACAGAACTTAATGTAGTCTGCCACTGTGTCCTCGTCTTCATCACAAATGTTTTATGTGTCTCCACCTCACAACCATCCAATTTGCACTCCGCTAGTGCCACAGCACTGGATGAGACATGTCACGGTGAATGAAAATGTTGTGTGGTAACAGGTTGATCGAACTGTTTTTGTGTTTAAATAGGCATTTTGTATGTGTTTTACAGCGGTCTCATGTTGGGTTGCTGTGATTAGTTCATGAAGGGAATCATTTTATCGCCACATGTGGCTTTGCTTTTTTTATCGTGTTTCTATCGTTTATAACTCATCCATTCTGTACCACTGTTGGTATCACACGTTGTTCACAAGCTTTTTAAATGTAATAAATTGTCATTACTATTAGCGGGAATCTTTAACTAAAACATTGTCTCTTTTCCTCTGTTCCTTCAGACTCGCTGAGTCTCGCACTAACCCCCAGGTCCTGGACATTGGGGTAAACCCTCAGGACTTCAACACTGAAGAGTGCCTGTCCCCAGGCAAATGGGACCAAGAGGACACAGACTTCACTGCACAAAAAGACACCTTTGGGTTCTAATGTGAAGCCTCTGCCAAGAAGGGAAAACAGGGAAAGATGAGGAGATCAGGTGGTCAAACACAGTTGGAATCTGAGGTGACAAAACAGACATTTGTGACATCGGTAAGGTTTCCACCGTCTCCCAGCTGCCAAGTCCTCTCAGTGGTGCAGTCTAGTGGCTCTTTGATGCTCCTGCATCTACAGGACCAGAGAAAGACAACATGAGGCTGCTCTCAGAACAGGCCAAAGCAATACAAACTAATTTATCCCTTTTCTATGAAACAACATGCAGTCATTTAATGTTTGTTACAGTCAGTATATTACTTCCTTTTTTTTGTGTCTGTTTACCCATTCTCTGTTCGTATTGTGTTTGTGGAATGTGCTTGTGTACATTGCGTTCAACAAAGTGTGTGTGTGAGTGTGCAGTATATAAATGTACAAAGTGAGATATGAGAATGTTACATGAGTTGAATTTGATGTCATTAAGGTTAAGGTCAACAAGGGTGCTCTCACATATTTGATTCATTTAGAGATGGAGACGTAACTGGATTAGAGGGAAGACTCACTGGTGAAGCCACCGAAGCACCAGTTCCAGTATTTGGCAAACAGTAAAGTTACTACCTATGTGCTTCAAGGATTCAGCCGTTGTGCAACGAAAGCTTTAAAAAAAATAGTTTGTATGTGTTTGTCAAAGAGTGTTTGTGCGGAAAATGAATGAAAACAAAATGACAATCTTATTTTTTTTTTCTACTGCAAAATCTATTTTTGCACTCAGCATTCATCCATTTTTAAAAGCACATTTCATGTGAGGGAATTTAATGTCAATGAGCATCCAACTGATTATTTAGGCTTATATACAGTGCCACTATTCACTATCCTCTTGGACTTCTTACTGTTTTATTTTACAGTTTTGAATCTCTGTGGATTCATTCAGCTTTTTCACTGTTACGTTGATCACAATCTTGTGCCTCACAAGATTTTCTTCCATTGTAGAGAACAGCAACACATTTCAAAGTGAGCAGGTCATAATTTCCACTCTGGGTCATGGAGAGAAGTCCAGAGTTGTTTTGGCTTCTCTTTGACCATGTCAGCAAGTCTCATTAATCCACTGTGATTCACAGTTGAAAAAACAAAACATGAAGTCCAAAAGGGTGAATGCGTTTTATCGTCACTCTACCACTGTATGTTAAATTATATTGCAGCATTGACTCTGCTAGTTTACTTTTTTTTTTCCGGGAATGGTTCCCAGTGTTATTTTTGCCATTTGTTCATGTATGAATTTTATTTAATTCATGAATTTACATAAATTTTAAATGAAAGCCAACCGTGTTTGTGTGATATTTATTCAAAAATCAGACTTTAGTGTTTTTTATTAACTCTTATGTACCTCTAACCGGAAAATTTAAATACAACTTGTGACATGTTTGTCTTCTTAACAGTTCACTCAGTCATATAATGAGAGATTGGTAAGGTAATCAACTCATTACATTTGAAATGTCTTGTGTAAAACATTTGATGTTGAAAGGTCACATAGTTGCCAAAGATTCATCCTCTGAGATTTGAATTTTCCAGAACAAACTGTAAATCAGGCTTCTAGTAACATTTAGTGTCTGAGCCTTTCAAAACACAAACACATCTGACCCTATTTTAAACTTGACGACAGTAAAATGTTGAATATTCTCCATTTCTAATGTGAGCATTATTTTTTCAGTTTGATATTTTAAATGTTTCTTTGGGTTTTTGTCAGATAAAGCAAATGAATGAATGGATAAATGTTAGTTCTTCAGTGAATTAATCTCTTTGGTTTCACTTAAGAATACGAACATGAATTTTTCAGTCGATCTATCTCTTTATTGCCTGCTGCTGACAGAGATTGTCAAATATTTAGCTCATTGTGCTGGAAGGACAGCAGCTCTCCAAATCAATAGATTTCCCGCCAGATCTGACCCACTGTTGATCACAGTAATGTTATAAGTACAGGTTCATATGGATGTTTCACTTGCTTCAAGTTTAGCATAAAGACGCAAAATAAGAAATAAACCACTAAACTAAAATACAACATGAAGAAACGTGAATCAATCCAAACATCAGTGTATGCACTAGATACATTGGATGACCTAATTGCGGTGAAAGGTGAGAAGCTAACTGTTAGCTAAAGAAAATACTGACAGAGGAGAAACCTCAACGGACCAGCGACTGACCCTCTGTCACCATTATAAAGGTACGAATATGAAGACTTTCTTTTTAAAGCCGTTTAAAGGTTTTTTAAGTTCAACTTCTTCCACATTTGGCTAATTCGCTTGTTAGCTAACATTATGCTAGCCTTACAGAGAAGAAAAGTTCAAATTCATGAATTTAATGAAAATAATTGCAATGATTAAAATAAAAAAAGACATACGGAAAAATGTATAACTCTTCAATCTTCTGAAGGCTTTTTGTTTATTTAATATATTCAAATTATTGGAAAATAAAATGTTTTAGGTTCTTGTGGATTTAAGAACCAGAGTCACTTTTATTGGACAGGTATGTGCACACACAAAGGATTACACTCCGGATTTACCTCGCTCTCGACGTACAAACACAGACTAACAGCATAAATAAACAGAACAACAAGCTCAACAAAATAGACAGACTAATATGTACAGTTGTATATATACAAACAAAAAACAATAACATTTGTAGACAGTAGACAGTAGTGCAATGCTGCAGCGGATGCTGAAATAAATATTTTACTTTATGTACATGAGTTAGGTTGATATGACATTATATACAGTATGCACAGTATAGCTCGATGTAGTAGAATGATAGTATTTATGTTTTATGTTTTAAAAAAGAGACAGAATTTCAACAATGAAAAGATAAATTCTAAATATGTTTTAGGTTCAGTGGATATTATAGTGGGTTATTGAACAGGCAGTTCACTGTTGGTCAGAGTGATGGCCTGTGGGTAGAAACTGTTCCTGGGTCTGTTTGTTCTGGTGTACAGTGCTCTGTAGGGAGGATGGATCAGCAGTGATATTTCCTGCCCGTTTCTGAGGTTGTAGCAGATATTCATTGTTTTATTTGACCATTTATTCAGCAGATGTTGGTCCAATAAATTGAGTTGATCCATATTTTCACATTAAATGTGATATTAAAATAGATTGTGATGTTGCAGCATAAAAAAAGAAACTGGTGATTACTTCCCAGCTTAGTCCACTGGTTCATCTGAAACTGAGATACAAAGAGTTGTCTTAATGGCTGCTGCACTGACAATAAACACATTTAAGTACACTATAATATTGTTCATCAAATACTTCTGAAATTGAAATTGTCAGTTTGATTTATAAAAGACCTGTAAGAGTCTGTACAGCATAAAGCATCCCTCTATTGGACCCTCTGTTCCAATAAGGGAACACTCCTCAAAAATAATAAGATTAACTTTAATCTATCAAAGCCAAGAATTATTCAGCCAGGACTCTATCATTTTCACCAGTGACATTATTTAACATTGTTCTGAATATTTTAAATGTGTTGATTTCCAGTTCCTCCTCAGTCTGGTGAGTATTTATTCATGATAATGAGCTCATTTGTTATAAGTAATGCACCAGTCATAGTGTCTCCTGTTGTGTTGATAATTGTAATCTAAAATATAAATGTTGGTTATGAATAAAACCAGCCAGCCCTTACAACAAGGTCGTTATAAATGATATTTAATAATAATGGTTGTGATGAGGAGTGGGTGGTCAGCCTTAGGAGGGTTGCTGTCACAGGAATTTGACCCTCTGAAGCTGGAAACAGTCCAGCACCAAGACAGAAGAAATGATCTTTATCAGAAGGTAAAACTGTCACCTTTCAGTCAGTTTATAGCAAACCCTCTCTCTCTAGTGAATGTGAATTTTGTTTTGCAGTTGGATTTCCTTGTTGATATCCTCCATGTGAAGAAGTGTTCGCTCCAGCGCAGCAGGGCAGATATCTCAGTTTGAGGAGCACTGGCTTGTGATTTCAGGCTCCACTTTAAGCAGCGCTGATCTAGAGTATCTTGATCTCAGATTGACCAAACATCCGTTTTTTCCATGGAGACAGAAAATTAGAAAATGCTTCATTAAAATGTATGATGATTTTAGAGCTTAAATTGTGTTAAATTGTGACAGTAAACTACTTAACAAACAGTAATTATCCAGTAGAAGAAGTGGAGAAACAGCCCCACCCAGTGGAGAGCTGTGGTAATGACAGGAAACTTCCTGAAGCCTCTGGAGCTCCTCCAGTCAGAATATAAAAGCTGAGACAGTCCCACTGCTGAGACAGAAAGCAACACATGTTAACAGCGGTTCATCTCACAACAAGAGGACTCAACACTAAACACACAGTGAAGATGCTGTGCTCTCATGGATTCCAGTCTGCCTTCAGTCCATTCATGGGATTGTACTGGCCTGTGCGCAGTGTGTGGCCAGGGGTTAAACCTCTTTTCCACCAGCAGGATCTACTGCAGAGAAACCTACAGGAGCTCCGCAGCAGTCTGGAGCTGATGGACAAACTTCAACACAAGATCCTGGAGGAGACGGAGCCTTTCCAATCCAGCGTGGCCGTGCAACCGCTTTCCTACCAGCTGGAGAAAGAGGGAGAGGACTTTGGCCTGACCCTGGACACCCAAGGCTTTTCCCCAGAGGAGCTGTCTGTCAGGCAGGTGGGCAGAAAGCTGAGAGTCAGCGGAAAGACAGAGAAGAAGCAGGAGGATGAGAAAGGCTGCTACTCTTCAGTTCAGACGGGAGTTTGATCTGCCTGAAGGACTGAACCCTGAAGACGTCACCTGCTACCTGGCTCCAGACGGGAAGCTCCACATCCAGGCGGCCAAAGCTCCACGTGTGGAGGAGGCTGAGAGAGAGCTGACGGTCAAGAGGAGCTTGGAGGAGAAAACACAGCAGAGTGTGTGTTCACAGGCAGAAGGCAGCAGCACAGAGACACACAACAGCACACAGGACAAACATGAAAACATGGACTGATCTATATGTTGTTGTTTAGCCAATGTGGATTCATTGTTTTATAAAAGTGCTAAAGGATAATATACGTTTTTTGTATACACGGAAATCTTTAATAAATGATTGAACTATCTTTTCCTAAATCATATTTCGACAGATTTCTGTCTCCACCCGGGTGAAGTTAAGGGTTTTAATAGCGTATGTTAAACAATGAGCACTTTCTCATCCACAACACAAAGTTAAGCTCCCTTACAAAAAGCCACCTGAGAACAGTGTTTTACAAGTGGCCTCTGGGGGGAGCAGTGTGACCGTATTAGACATACTGGGGAAGTTTTGGATATGGCTTTATGTATTGGAGCTTTTACATACACTATCCTACAATATGGCAGCCAATGTTGCTGAAGTACTTGTGTGGCTGTTTTCTGATCTTCAACAGGTTTGAACCCGGAGCTTGAGACTCAGTGTGCACCTTTAGTCACCTGACATATTCAGTCCAGCTGCAGATCAAGGTATGAGCCTGAGCTCTAGCTAAGGGACTAAAGTAGTAGAAAGACTTTTTGGGACATTTTTATAGAAATGCACCATTTAACAATAACTGTTTTAGTGTATTAGTGGAAGTTATTTCCATCATTGTGTTTTCTCACTTTAGGTTCTGAAGAGCATTTCACATTAAAGCTGCTGAATCTAATGACCCATGTGACTGACCAGTCACCAGCCACTAAATGTGTGGCATTAATTGTTCCATTAAAATGGTGCCATATTTTGTTCATAGAGAAAGTTACTACCTATGTGTTTCAAAGCTTCAGTCTTTAGTTTTTATAAAATGTTTTGGATGTTTTCTTTCCAATGCAGATGTACTTTGCCATGTGCCATGAATCCATCTTTAGAGGCACGTTTCATGTAAAGGAATGTAACGTATTGCTTTATATTCACCACTCAGTCTCGGTCATTTTCATGTTTTTTTGATTTACAACTGTGAGTCACAAAGGATTAACTAAGCTTTTTAGACTGATTTCGTGTTGTGCTTCACCTAAACTGCCAGAAGATTGGCACATATGAGACAATTGATAAGGTCCAAGTAGAGACATTTCAAAGTAAACCAGAAATAATTCCCACTGTCATATGCAGACAAGATTTGGAATAAGGACATAAGTTGAAGTTGAGTTGAAGCAAGAAATATGGCTAAATGTAAAGTGACGAGGGTTATTTCTCCATGTGTTATGTAAAGCACCTTAACACATGAAAGAACCCCCATCTAGTGTGGGCTATATCTGGCTTCCTGCTCGGGATAGTTGAAGTTGGGCTGTCAGAGGACCTGAAAAACCCCCTCAGCTCTGAAGGAGGTGAGGGGGCTCAGCTAGGTAACAAGAGTGTCTATCAGTATGTGAGAGAGACAGTGTTCATAAATCGAACAAAGACAGAAGAAATGGAAACCAGTACCTTCAACTAAACAGTTTTTGTTGTAGATTAGTTTAATTCTACAGATAAATAATCAGGGTATGTCATTGTATATATTATATAAATTCTAAATAAAACAGTAGTAGTAAAGCACAAAGATAGTTTGCAGGTGTCTACATGTAGTAAGGCGTCAAAATGGTTTAAATAAATCAATCGACTTTACTATTGTTCCATTATTTGTCATATTTCATCATCAGATTATCCGTTGCGTCATCCTGCCAAAAGTGGAAGTTTGAAAAAATGAACTGCAGTTGTAGTTTTCAAAATAAAATAAATTAACCGTGCATGAATTTGTCCATTAGGGGCAAGACCTACATTAAAACATACAGGACACTGCAAATGGAGTAAAGTACACTATTATTATTACTAACAACAATACACTACTCCAGGGTTTATAGTCTAGTGGGCTGCAGTGGTGCTATAGTGTGTAGTATCTCTGTGACACACACCTCAAGCCCAATACTGCCTTACTATTTCTGCTTGGCAGAGACTATAAACCAACATATTCAGGAAATTACATTAATGACCAAACATAATCACTAAAACTGATTTGTGTGTATCAAAGATGCAACACAGATTGTGGCATTTTATAAATTCAAATTCAACTGCTTTAGTGGTATGTACTACACACAATCAACACTGATTGTTGTACAACTTGTACAAAAGTTGATAATCCATCTGCAATCGTTTTTCAGTTTAGTCAAGCTACAAGTAAACACTACACGTACCAAGTTTTATTTTGAAAAGCACGGCGGTGGAGGTGGAGGTGGAGGTGGTAACAGCGCGGCTCCTCCGGACTCATCATTGTGAAGATGAGACGAAAGAAGATGGACGGGATGTTTGTGCTGAGCAGCGTAATGATCTGTGAGTATTAATGATTTATTTGGATAACTCGTTGAAACCAAAGCATGTAACGAGCACAGCAAAGCACTAAGTGTTACAAGTTTTTCATTTTACTCATCATTTATTTTCTAATACAAAAAGTTGCGTCATCGCTATGAATCATAACGTTTCCTTTCTACTCAGCTTGTTTTAGTAAACACTGACCGATGTGGGATTAGAGATTAGACGCGGTTAGCGACATTATGTTAACACTCGGGTTGAAACCGCTCTAACGTTATAGACAAGACATTCACAACATACCTGTGGCGTTTAACTGAAGGTTGGTGGACTATTTACTATATAGTGTATTTATATATGTATATTGTATGTCGTGTCAATATATAATCTGTATATGGAGCCTAACAAGTCCAGATATTTTCTAATCTGTCAGACAAACTGTTTAACAACACACGCACGTGACTCGCCGGCTTGGTTCAGTGATCAGCTCGTGTCACAGCGTTTCACGAGCGCACGGTCTGCAGCGTGTTGTCTGCCACGCGCGGTTTACTATTCGTCCTTAAAAACTTCTAATCTCCTCTAACCTGCCTGGGGGGATTGGTTGGTGTCGTTTCCGCAGTCACTGTAGAGCACATACTCGGGGTGGGGTTCGCGATCTTCTCACGTACACGGGGGGAGAGGAATGATGGGGAAATACCCAGAGGGGGAACTCCGCTGCTGTCCTTCAGATGTCTGTTGGATGTCTTGCGCTCAGTACAAAGAAGCGCGGCGATCAGTCTCTGCAGTAGACGCTAGAGACATGCCATTGTGGTTATGTGTTTGTCTTTTTGTCTCCAGGCTGCTTTCTAACTGCTGCCGGTGGACAGGTGCCTGTCTGCACTGTCACTCAGGATCATGACCTACAGCGAACAACCTACAGGATCTCTGGCATGCCTGATGTCTCAGGGGTCAATTCCTGTGAATACAGCTGGGCCAACTCAAGTGTAAGTTAAACAGTTAGTTGATCTCAGTGTTTTAAAAGACAAATGATTACATTAATCTTTCTATTCCATGAAAATTTGCCAGTAAACAATGACGATAAGTCAGTGTGCACTATAACAAAGGGAATCCTGCATGGAGTGCAGCCATTATGTTATATATTATATACCATGCTACGTTTCAGACTGATTTCTGGTTTAGTTCGGTTTGTGTGATTGACTGAATTTTTCTGTGTTGACTTTAGCTATACGTGCTCGCCCATAACACAGAGGAAATCCCTGGGCTGGTGAAGACAAACAGCCTCAACATCCTCGTCACTTCAAAGTGCAGTGACATGCTCCACCATGAACGAACCTGTTTCCCAGAGGTATTACACTTTCACACGTTTTAACACTAGATTGCCTGAATTATGTGAGGACTGTATAGTCCAGACAATAATAATCTCACTGTTGTGTCTTTGTTTCATGTCCATAGGGGAAAAGTTACAATGTTAGCTGTACATGTGAGTATAATTTCCTGTCAGACTTAACTGAGGGGTATTTTATCTGCCACTGTCACTGTAAACATTTTGTTCTACCATTTACCCTGTGTGAGATTGTCTTATCCACTGTCATTTTGAGTGTTTGTCTTTTTTTAAATGTGTATTTGCATTTATCCAATGTTGCTCTTTTTACAGTCAGCTGCCATGGTGGTGCTCAGTTTCAGAAAGACAAAGGTAGGAATGAACTAAAAGTCATAAATTATATATATTACAGTTAATCTTTGTATCAGATATGGCTTACGTCCTCGGACAGATATGAACAGTTATCTAAAGCAATAAGAAAGGCCAGCAGTGCATTTCTTTGGTCTCTGATTTCTTGTGTTCTGCAGTGAGATATTGGTAATGTAAGATTACATCATGTGTCTGTACTTCCTGTTTGACGGCGACAAAAGACAAAACAATCCTAACACCACATACTGCAGTAGTTTCTATTCCAAATAGCAGACAGCTATCTGTTGTCATTTAAGTAGCTACAATGATATTTTCCCCAAAGCAAAGAATGTCTTATCAGGCCTCAGGTAGCACTTTTTGTCTTTCCTTTGTAGACACGTTATCACTTAAGAGTGCTACTCTTATAATGGTAGAGCAGATAGGGGCACACCTAGCCCACTGCAGATGTGGATGGTGGACCCACTAAGCTTAAATAAGTCCCTTTTTCCTCCCACGTTGTTTATTGCATATGTTCTTTATAGATGAGTGTAAAATGTTAATTTCCATTCACATTATACATGTATTGTAGTAAGCTAAAATAAAATGCCCATTTTTTGTGATAATTATTTGAATAAGCAATTAAACTTTCATATTCTCTTTTCTCCTGACAGAGATTCCCTACGTGGTTGTTCCTGTTGTCGTTATTCTGGTGCTTCTGGGGATCCTCGGGATCATCATGTTCCTGTGCTATAGATCCAGAGATAAAATTCTCAGGTATTTGTAATTACATTGATATATAAAATGACATGTATTGTCCTCGTCTGGCATGTTTTAAATAATGCTCTGTTGTCATTGGTAGGAACTGTGGCTGTACCATGTACTCTGTTGTGAAGAAGCAACCTGATGTGGAGGCTGGGAAATGAGTAGAAAGACTTCCTTCTTTTCACCTTACTGCCATCATGTCAACATGCTACTGCTACTGCTGCAGTAGCATGCAGCGGTTCCAGGGAAACGGTTAATTATATATAGTCCTATACTGTGCTCTTAGTTTTGACAAACTGAGACAAAATGTTTAATCAGTTCAGAATCATCATGTACATTAATGTGATTTGGGAAACTATATATGTTGGTATTGTGACGGATGTAATCTTCAGTGTTTCATTGCTCGTGGCCATAGTAACATAGATATGACTGGATATAGGAGACCTAATATGCCAAACTCTCACTCATAAGACATCTCCTACTAATGTAGTCCACATATGGCCTTTTATTATCAGTCTCATATTCAGCGAGTTTTAAGCATTACACCTGCCTTTGTTCCAGAGTAAAATACTGTTGCTTTAGACAAAGCAGCAGCTCAGTTGCGCAGCTAGAAGCGCTAACAGTGTCAGCGTTTATAAAAAATTGCACAGCCAGTAGTTGGTTGAATTGGTGCACAGCTGAAAAGTTCTCGATGCTGTGGAAGCTGACAGACTCTTTGCTGCACCAGCGAGTGCACTTTGAGGACCAAGGCCCAGTAGGAACACAGTAACCTCTCCAGGTCCAGTCAGGGCCACCATATTATATATATAAGTGTTCACTTGATTTAAAGCTGTGGAAGCTAGGAGACTCGTAATGCAGCACCAGGGAGTGCCCTTTCAGTGTCCTGCAGCATTACAGCCACCCCTCTAAATGTTTATCTGAAGCCTTAACATATCTTGATAGAGATGGTTTTTAATATAATGTATATTTATATTATATCTTATAGATAATATATTATTGAAATATGTCTACTCTATATATTTATGATATGATAATACACTAAATATATATATATATATTTGTAATACTATGTATACTGCTTTATATGATCTATGCTATAAATACACTTTATATATAATTATAAATACACTATAGGGTGAAAAATATACTTGGTGAACATATAGATCAGATGTAGGCATTATACCCCCTCCACTCCGCAGGTTCTTATGTCCAGCTCCATTCTGTGTATTTTAATCTTAAAGTCTATAAACGAACAAGTTTTTTATCTGCCTTTTAAGATTCGGTGCTTATATCTTTCCAGCAAGTCATTTATCCTGTATCAGCTGTTTCATTGTGATCTGCTTTCCTGCTCAGAAAAGATTAAAAAGCTATATTAAATATTTGTTGTTTTTGCTTTTTTATTGTTGTTGAATGTATTGTTACTTGTAGCTTTCTGTAGCCACAGGGAGTGTCATAATATCTGATGATTGGACTCAGCCAG
>NW_023339873.1:17287158-17289969 GCF_004916995.1 Morone saxatilis
TATAACATCACCTAACCCTAACCCTAACCCCTACATCTGGCTCATGTACAGACACTTAGATAATATATGGGGAACATGGACACATAGCCTAGAGGAATTCCACTAATTCATAGAGGCACTAAACACTCACCATAATTCAATCACAGTTAAGTACACCACACTTAACACACACAGACTTTTTGGGACACCACCACCTCCAAACAGCCCACATTCACTCAAACACACAACCAAGACACTAAGGTTTATTTTAAAGACACAGACACACATACACTATTTACTACCTACCTTGAACCTTAACTTCAACCTAATTTTAAAAAAGACCCTGAAACAAAAAAAGTAACAAAGTATATACACATGTATATATACACAGACACAGACACACACAGACACACACACAGACACACACACACCCTGACAAAGGGGAAATACAAAGGACTAACTAGGGTTTGACTTAAAATCATATAACATACAAGTACACTTGTTAGAGTGCCGTACTGTGATGATGTTCTCTTTTCTGCCTTCAACACAAAATAATGGTGAAATTTCCACCCAGTGAATCTTTCACTAGAGGTCATAATAATGAACTGGCAGCTGTAAGATTATGGTTTCACTGGAGAACAGAATGGTGTTTTAAAATTGTAATCCTGCTCATAATCCCCATTTTATTAAAAGTTGCTGTAATCTGATTATGTGTTTTTTCTGTAACTGTTACTGATGTGATGCAGGGTATACACAGGTATATGGAGTGTACCCACTTCTAAATCCCCTCTGATGTGCACCATTCAGTAGTGTTCAGTGAGCTGATTTTTTTCTAGGAAGGCGTGACATAGTTGTTCAATTTGAGTGGATGGAGTAAGGATTGAGGAAATCTCAACTGTCTGTGGGCCGGCATTGATGCCAAATCTGCTCCTTACTCCTTGAATGTGTGTAAGACATTTTTTAACGTTCTTGCTGCAGCACTTACAGCTGCCAAATGGCTTGTGAATATTCAGATTTTACCAGCCACTCAATAGATTCTTGGGGGCTGGTGAGTGAAGCGAATACCATCTCCCTTAAAACACCTCTGTAAATATGAAACCTTTGTGGGTCTGAGCTAAGTCGCACTAGCATTATATGAGCTTGTGAAGATAAACCTACCAGAATATTTTGAAATCTTGTTCATGATTTATCAATTTTCATCTCTGCTAAAGTAGAAATACTGGTTTGACTTGAATAACAGTGGAGTGATTTAAGATTACCTGTGTTAAAACTCTTTAAGTAAAGTGCTAAAGTTGCTCTTATGAGAAGTATCTTGAGTAACAACCACTGAAATACATATGGTTACTAATCCTGACTGACTCTAAGCATTTCAGAATTAAAATCTCTTCAAATATATTTCAGATTCTCTTACTCTCTCCCCAACAGCCACTTATTTTAGTGTTTGGGTCTGTGTTCAGTGTGTTGTAACTGCTGCACTGAACACTCGTCATGTGCATTATAATTTGGGGAAATGTTCAGTGGAATTCATCCCCATACTATACGCTGCGTATAGTTGCTTAACACTGCTGGCTAATTGTTGAGTGCAGCTGAGGTTGAGGCTGAGGGAGTTGAGACAGAGGCAGAAAGACAGGGGGAAAAGATGCATTCTGGGTTAAAATCAGAAGCATGCAAACTGCTGAATCATCATGACCCAAATATCCAGCAACCATTTCTTTTACTCTTAATCACATGCGTTTCCCTGCACAGGAAACCCATTTTAGCTTAAACTAGCCACTACATGCCAACCCGAACCACTGTTGCCATATAACATCACCTAACCCTAACCCCTACATCTGGCTCATGTACAGACACTTTTTGGGACACCACCACCTACAAACAGCCCACATTCACTCAAACACACAACCAAGACACTAAGGTTTATTTTAAAGACACAGACACACATGCACTATTACACAAAAACAGTCTACACCCGATACACACTTTTAAAGGATTCATAAAATCACAGCTACTCAGATTCAACAGAAAGAGAAACTAAACAACAGATTCCCCCACCGTTTCAATATAGGCAATTACTAAATACACCAGGGGCCCGTTTCAGAAAGTGTTTTTTCGGTTTCACAAAGCCAGTTCAGCTTAACTCTGAGTCAGTTACTCTGGCAACATTCTCCGTGAACCTAACCTGCTCGCTGGCAGGTTTTCTTCAACGTAACCTGAGGTTTTCCTGCTCTTAATTTGAAGCCTTGCAGACTGAAGGCAGTGGCAGACATGGGGCGTTCCTTTTCCATGAAGAGCCAGTTGATGTCGAGGCGCAGATACTCCGCAGAAATCTCCGTCAGGAGAGGATTATTAGACCCCGATTGGATGTTTTATCATTCCCTGACGAGTACCTGTTTGAGCGTTTCCGTTTCTCTGCATCATCAATAATTTATCTAAACAATATTCTCAGCCCTCACATCGTTCACATGACACATCGTAGACACACTCTCAGTCTTTTTGCCAACGGCAGTTTTTTGTATAACATCGGTGATGCAGAGCATGTGTCCAAGGCAATTGTCTGTCGGGCTGTCCGAAATGTGACACTTGCACTGAAACGGCTACTATACACGTTTGTAGTGTTCCCAAGTCACAGACCCACCAGACTTCTCAAAGAAGAGTTCCACAGAATTGGTCATCTCACATCACTCATCTCACTCTGCACAGAGTGCCAGATTTGCCCGTGGTGAGTTCATTATAGTGGCATGTGTGGTTCTCCACAACATTGCCACTATTAGAGGAGAACAATGTCCTACTCTTTCCCCCAATGATCCATTTTACAATAGTGTGCAGGTCCCA
>NW_023339873.1:17290069-17309026 GCF_004916995.1 Morone saxatilis
AGCTGATTCCTGCCTTATTTTCTTGGTTAGATTAGATTTGTGAGACTTACATATGAAGACCCACAGCCAATATTCTGCGATTGGGTAAATGGCTGTCAATCATCAACAACAACAAACAACAACCAACACACAACAACAACAACGCCACACAGAATGGATAAAGGGTTTAAACCTTTCACGTCACGACGTTAGTTCTCCATGATTGGATGAAAGCACGTCTCGCGCTCATTAAGTATTCATGACAGATTTTGGCGGCCTCCATGGTTTTAACTTCCCGGTGTTGCACGTTTGTTGAATGTTCTCACCTGTAGCAGCGGATGCAGCGGCAGGTTCTCTCAGTTGGCCTTTAGTCGCGTACAGCGTTAGAGCATCGACATTACATGCAGTTGAAAGGTAACGTGATGCTTATATTTTGAGCATTTATAAACGATGATAAGCGTTAACCAGACGTTGCTGGGCTAACATTAGCTAACGTTTGAAGAGTGGTTGCTAACAGTTAGCGTCGATGCCCGCGAGTGTTAACCGTTGAGAACCGTTGAGAACCGTTGAGAAAGCTCTTCCAGCGGTTCGTTACTAACGGCTTGATTAACGTTAAGCTGGACGTTGGAAACGGTTTGTTATCTGATTCAGTGACGTTTGCAAGCTTAACAACTTAAAGTTACGGTCACTAAGCCGTTTTAACATGTAATTAGAATTTAAATGTAATTAAATTTAAAATGTAAATGCGCTTTCAGCTAACGTTAACTACAAAGTGTTAAGGCTGCACTGAACGTTAGCTAACCTTAAGTTCATTTACTCCCATCACGAGTAAACAGGCAGTGTCTTTCCAACTTTTAGCTTTGTTCCAGTAAAATGAAGGTGTTTTTTAAATGTAGGGAACAATCCATATTATATGTAACGCTACATGCCATATAACGTTAGATTTTAACATTTGGCTGTGCTGACCGATATTTTGAAACCGAAGACATTATGGTTTATTTTGAGGATGCCGCCATTTAAGTTGGAGCATTACAGAAAAGTGTGGTTTTATTTAACTTAGATCACTCTGACAAATTGGCTGTCTTGGGAAATCATTTGTTCTCTTTTATCTTTGAATTTCACCCTCTGTGGGTTTGAGAATAGCTTGGCTCCACAATATGATAACCCCCCAGTAGTGTGTGTGTGTGTGTGTGTTGAGTCATTTCTGACTTAATTGGAGTGAGATTTAGTGTTTGGGTTTAGAACTGAAACTAATTACTGATTAATCTGCCCATTATTTTCTAGATTAATTGATTAGTCGTTTGATCTTTCAAATGTAGTGTAATCTATAGTGTAATAAATGTCCTTCCAGTCCAAGGTGAGGGTCTTTTTGTCAGTACAAAACTAAGATATTCATTTAATGTGATTTAAGACGGAGAAAAGCATTAATTCCAATATCTGAGAGGTCGTAAACATGTTCCGCTGTTTTTGCATGAAAAGTTGCACAATAGATTCATAGATTATCCAAAATAGTGGGCCATCATTTTTCTGTCAAACAACCAGTCTCCTAATTGCTGCTCCATGAACACACGGTGGCCTAAACCAGCAGTGTATTTTTCAGTCTGAACATGCTTTAAAATAGAATAACGAGGCCCAAAACAAGATTAGGATCTAAAGTGAGAGAAAATTGCTGCAAATCTATAGTGATGTATTTTTCCACCTCCAGTATGTGTTATCTGAAAGCCCTTTTGAGGAGCCAGTAAATGCCCATTGTGTTTTGTCAGTAGCTCAGTAGATGATGGTGTGAGACTGTGTGTGCTCTCTGTTTCAGACCCTGGGCTTTCAACAGACATGGATGACAAAGTGCACACGAGGAGCACAGTTTTCCACAGGCTCAAGCCGACCCAACAAGTACACTTGAAACCTCTCTCGGTGTATTCCAGGATGATCACTTGTGACCGGAAGACCAGTCCGGCTCAGTTTTCTAATCCATTCATCAATTTTAAAATTGAGCTAAAGAACGATGGTGACAAAAAAAGGACATTAGATGATTCAGGTCGCGATGAGGGTTATGAAACCCCAGCAAAGAAGCCCTTTAGTCCAGAGGCTTTGTCCCCAGACCTCGGCTGCTTCTTGGACTACTCCAGCCCCACTGCAAGACAGGACTCTGTGTCCCCTTTTGCCACCTCTAAGCCTGCGTTGTTAAATGACACGCAAGCTTTGACAAGCAAAGTAAAACAAACTGTGAGCTGTCAGCTGCACTCGGAGCGTGTGGAGTGTGGGTCGTCCACAGAGCCAGGGGAACATAAGGGGGCTGTACCACTCAGCTCGAAGTGTGAGAAGGACCTCTCGAATGTTGCGCCTGCCTTTGACTGTGATGTAGACGACATCTTGTGTCTCACACTCCCTTGGGTACTTGTGCTGCGGGAGGAGTGTTGGAGTCTGTGGACTCGCCCGTGGAGTCTTTAGAAGGGGACGTTGAAGAAGCGTGGAATATTGGTCTCCCCGTATTTGAATCGTCTGTGTGTCACAATGTCACAGTGAAGCTGAACGCTAGTGGGCAGAGTAGACAGGTGTCAGAGGAGGTGAAGGGCGGTCACACGTGTCTGGTCACCCTTAGTGGAGATGAATCCACTTTGGACACCAGTTATGAAACGATGTTGCCTCTCCAAGTGCAGGTAAGCTGTTCTGGCTGATGTGAGCTGGTCTTGCACACACAGTTATGTCTGTGGAGCTCATTTTTCTCCACTGTATAGTGCGCATACTGTATGTCCACACACACAACCTCTGCTTTCTTCAAGGTGAAGTCCGTTATAGTGGCTCCCAGGCAGCAACCCTCCAGCAGTAAACCAGCAGCACATCCTCTGCCAGGGCTCGATGCTGCCAAAGGTGACAGCAGGGCCAGGAGTCAAAGGTACTGTACTCATCTGTCACCACTAGGGGGAGCAGGATGACCATATAAAACGCAATGTGGAAGTTTTGGCCATGCTGAACTGTTAAGAGGGTAACTGTGTCTGTCCTTGGTAATATTTTTCCCTGCCTGTCTTTGTCATCAGCGTCTATTAGCTCATATATTTTTTTAATAATGGTTTGGTTTCGCTATTCTGGTAGACTGCTGTCTGAAACATGAGAGCACTTGTACAGCTGAATGTGGTTAAGTGTGCTTGTATAGAGGTGTTGTCTTTTTCAGGCCGGTGGTCCTCGACAGGGAGGTGGAGCGGGACAAAAGGCTGTATCTCCAGTCGGTCACCAGACACCTGAATGGAGCAGCTCAAGGTATGGCCCTGTGACTGAATGGTGTGCAGTTTGTTTCATACGCTGTCGTTCTTGTTGTTTTGAAGGTCATCTCTTTTTCCATCTGCCCTAAATTCAGTGTAAATATGTTTTTATTTTGAAATCGTCTGTTTCCTGAAGATGTCATGACTGAGCTGCTGAAACTGATGAGCCATGTGGCGGACCAGACACCAGCCAGTTATGGCAAACAGTGGCAGCACCCCTCTGACCTCACCCGCAGGTACATTATTCTCATTGGGTTTCTTTAGTTATGAAGAGGAGAGGATTTAAAGAAGCCTTGGACACACTGCTCGTGTCTGCAGTGCATGTGCCTTGTTTTTTTTCTGCGCCCGTCTAAACCGGTTAGAGTTTACGCTGCCTGTGTGAGCCTCAGATGCGGCTGCAGCGATGCTTCACTAGAGATGTCTCGCAAAAATAAACAGTGAAAAGGATCTATTCATAGTCATATCAACAATATACACACCCTTGAATTCCTCCAGCTCCTGTAGGTCTGGCCCCTTAAGAGTTTTCTAGTTATTATTATTATTATTATTATTATTATTATTAATAATGATTGATGATAATAATTAATATTAATAATAATAATTGTTAGATAAAGGCAATAGTCGACTAGTTATCGCACATGTATGACATTGATTTAATTATTGAAATATATATTTTAACAGCTGCTAACAGAAAGTGTTAATGACTGTGAATGTGTGAGAACAGCCAGCAAGGAGACATTAAGTCATTTATTTCAACCCAGTAAAGCTTCACACGAGACTCCTGGTTCAAAACAGAATAAATAACTTCCATCTCCACAGAAACAAATATTTGCAGACTTATCGATATGATGGCTGATGTAAAGCGACAACAGTTACTTAAATATTAACTCGCTCCTTTTCCTCCGTTTCATTCCTGTCCTGTCGCTGCCTGAACCCGCCGAGTCGTCATCGTCCTGGTCGGAGCCGCTGTAAATCAGCTGGCCTCCGTTGTGGCTGTGAGCCCGTGTCCGTTGTGTGCTCCTTGGCAGTATTCCCCACTGGGTCCCCCGCTCCTGTGCTAATAGTTTACAAGAGAAAACATCCATGTTGCAACAATCCCGTGATACTTTTGTACTCTTCTCAGCAACTACCGTTTAAATCGACTCTTAGGGGGCAGTCCTAAACGTTTCCTGTATCCGTTTCAAGTTCTTCAGCGTTTGTTTGGACAGAATCCATTCTTTTAGCTCCGCTTGTATTGTGAAGTTAACCTCAATGTAGAGAGATGGGTCTGGCTGCAGCAGAGCCGCTCTGTGTGAACACCACAGGCGTGCACTGCTCACTCGGTGTGTCCAAGCCGTTACAGCAGATTTGTTTCAACATAAAATGTGTTGCTCTGCATTTGTGCTTACTTTCAGGAACTATCAACAGCGGTTTCAAAACATCCTGCCAAAAGTGGCCCTGCATGAATGGCATGCTAAGAATGGAGCAACTCACAAGCGCTTTGCCAGAGTCCCAAAAATTTTTGAAAGGAGTCAGTTTCCCTAAATTGGATTGTCGACAATCTCATTGTGAACAAATTGCACTATACGTCTAAATGTAATTCTAAAACTAATTTAATTTTTCTTTCTTTCTTTCTTGAATTTTGGTGTGTATTTTTGGTTTGTCAGTTTTGAGTCTTGCTCTATATTTTTCTTTCAACTATGCATGTCCCTGTATTTGAAACTTAACGCATGTTTTAAGTGGTTTTGGTGTTCTAGAAATTATGCTAGGAATAAGCACTTACAGGTTTCAAGCACCTTAGATGCCTTGTCTTTTTACTATGTTTGAAACTGTGCCTGTTTTAATGTGTGTTTAAGTGTGTTTTGTACTTCAGCCGTGTGGAGTTTTGTACTTTTTGTTGTTTCGAGTACAAAGGTATTCAACGTTTATGTTAATGTTTATTTACTCAGGACATTATTTGAACCACTAGGCCTGTACTGTAGTTTGTTATTGTCCCTGGATCACTCTGAGAATGAGCAGCTAGCAGAAGGAAAACATTGCACAGATTTAGCAGGCATATTGGAGTGCTGCTGGAGTGAATGTTCCTGTTAACTTTTCCCACCCTTGTGCATCGAGACTGTTGTTTGGGTTGGAGGGTGAAAAGGTTCATTTTAAGGTATAGTGCATGTCAAAAGAGAGTAATGTATTATGCAAGCCTGGAAATGTTTATGAAGAGGTTGTAGTCCAGCCCTGCATACAAACCTCCAGAGATTTATGTGAACTGCCATCCCTGAACATTCAAAGTGATATAAAAAGTAATTCAATATTTGTGACTCAACAGTCAAAAGAACTGAGCATTTCTAATGTAATTTAATAGATTTTATATGGGGACAGACAGAAATGGTTAAGTTTTGTGTTCCATATGTTGGCGTGGAGTTAGCTAGAAGTGATTTATTCAGGTCAGTTCACCCACATCATATAAACATTTTTCAACCATACCTTAAGTTGTAACAGGGAATCTGAATTAGACCTCTGAGCATTTTAAGTACTACTGGAATAAAATTCCAGTCCACAACAAGATCTGTGAATTATACTTAATAACCCAAAAAACCCACTTTTCATTTTATCAAAATGAATTTTGTTTACCACAAACAAATGTTCTTTGTACCTCTTTTCTGAGGGGTCAGCAGAGAGTGAGTCAGTGGTGGATTTTTCAAACAAAATAACAATAACCCAAACACTAGCACTCGGGGTTAAATGGTCAAATGTTTTCTGTGATTTGTGAGAACTGACCCTTTAATTGTAAAGCAGCAGTGGCCGCAGTTTACTTTGAGCTGCTTGGAGGATTCTCTGCACTGTGGTTTCATTTAAACCCTGTAACACTGTGAAAAAAGTAAAAAGTACCACAGGCGCTGATTGGAGAACTCGGCCCCCTAGAGTCAGAGCAGGGCTGTGTTTGTTTGGGGGCGAGACACTGCTGCTGATGAAGTACTTACAATAAAACCTAGCCTGTTCAACTTGCACCACAGTTGTCATCCTCTGTTAATATTTGGTGAGTTGTGCTGCATATATGTCGGCTTTATTCCCAGTCTACTACGCAGAGCGCTGTGCACAGGTACCGGCTGACAGAAGTTCCCCCATGGAGCCCAAATACATGGACCTCATCAGCGTGGGGCCCATCCGTTGAATAATGCAGGCTTTAAAAGTAATCCTGTCTGTACAGTTGGTGGGGCAGCCTGTCCCTGGCCAGCCATCCAGAAGGCAGGTGTGTGTGTGTGTGTGTCTGAAGGCCTCGTGACATGCTGTGCACACTGCTGCGCACGTGTGAAGCCGAGCAGCCACAGCACCTCTACACCTTCTAACAATGTGCCCCTCCAAAGTCAGGAGGGCAGCAAGGAAGCCGTTTGTGTTTACACGCCTCACAGTTCTTCCTCAAAACAGACTGCTCTACCAAAAACCATGACAGATCGAAGGCATGCATGCCCGCTACAGAATCCCACCACCTCTTTCTGCTGCTCAGGCCAACCGGTGCTCTTGCATTGATGCATAGACAAACAAACATAATCCAATGTGGGGTTTGAGTAAGATCGAAGTGATTTGTTGTGTTTTGCCATTTAAGTCTCATTGATTTCTAACTCATTACAAATTCAGGCACGTTTTCTTACACAAGGTGCTGACTCGACAGTGAATGTAATAGCCTGAAACCATGTTGTTGGGAGAATTTTTCAGGAGGATTTTAGACTTTCTCAGGAAAAACTCCATTCTTCCCCAGTAACAGTGAGATGGCCAATTGTATCTGTGCTTTTTTTTTTTTTGATGGAGAAAACTCTTGACAGTTGAAGCCTGGTGAAGAGATTCACATGTATTATTCACTAAAAAAAACCCTGTCTTCTTGGATCCTGTAAAACTGTTTGCTTTGAAAGAACATTTCACCACCCTGACTTTTATTTTTTTTATTTTGTCCAGAACGGTTTAAACAGCCTCCTTTTTTTGTTTTGAATCTTATTACTTAATGTTTCCAATTAAGACCAAACACAGACTTTTGTGGAAAATATTAGGTATTTTTTATTTTAAGCATACACAAGTAAGCATACACCATATCCTTCATAACTGAAGTTGTGTAACCTTGTGCATAATAGTTAAACCATGCTAGCCCTCATTAAGCAATGACTGCTGTACACTTCATACAATGAATATAAACATGATAGCACTAATAAAGCAGTTCATTTTTCTAAACCATGCTTCTTTGTGGATCTCATTCCTATATTTCAAGAACCCAAAATGAAATAGTCCAACTTCTCTGTGATATCACAATGATGCGTTCCAGTTTCCAGGCATGTTTCTAGTCTCATACAAAATACACATTGTGTAAGTTGTTTTGAAAAATCCAGTCTCTTTACTGTCTTGTTGCAAAATAGTCTGTTACTGCTACCGAGCAGACAGTATTTTACATACAGTAGCACGAGGAAACGCCTCGGGCCCCTCACAGAGAAACAAAGTCCTCAGTGTGTTGTTAAAAGAGTGATTCGCCACCACAGGGCTATAGTGGAATGTTGAGTTGGTACAGTCGTCACCATTAGTCGAGTGTGATTAAGGAAAAACATTTTTCATCTGTGGTGGAAAGCTTAAAACCTCTTCTGACCAGAAACACCAATAGTGGCTACAGAACCTAAGCTTTAGCAGTAGGAACAGTTCAGAGGTCACTGCACTCCCACCACCAGGTAGGAAATGTGTGGGCTCTGGTTAGGTACCCAGATGACTGCCATTAATTAACCCAACATGTACGACCTCTGTGTAGTTCTTTAACGTGGTCAATTCCACTGCTATTTAAAACCAAACAGCTGTTTACCATCAACGTGAGGCTGCTGAATTATCATCTCTGTGTAGAAGAGCTCACTCAAACATTACTTGTATGCAGACTCGTACTCATTTTGGGAATTATTTCCTTTTGTTTCCAAGAGTTGAATGAGAAGATCAATATCACTCATACACACACTACAGTCGTAGCTTAGCATAAAGACTGGAAACGAAAACAGCTGGCCTGCCTCTGTCCAAAGGTAACAAAAAACCCTGTTTCCATGCTTTATGCTAAGCTAGCCATCTACTAGCTGTAGCTTCATATTTATTGTCGAGGTATGTGAATGATCTTGTTTGTCTGACTCTGCAAGACAAGCGAATAAATGTATTTCCCAAAATGCCAAACTAGTCCTTTAACAGTAAAGTTGGACAAAAATCTGCCACAAAAGTGGATGTTCACAGTAGCCCTACATTTAAATGAGTATTAGGGAATACACTATGTACAGTAGCAACATAGAGGAGTGTGCTGTAAGTTGCAATTTATAATACACTCCATTTAGAATGAACTTTATTCAGTTAAACCTCTGACCGCTTTAAGTGTAAACCTCTTATGTTGCTAGTAGATCAAGTTTGACTAATTTAAGCAACTGTAGAGGAGGAAAGGAAATACATAATTACCTACAGGGAAGAAATATATTGTTGGCAAACTTATAACATGGCCCTAGTTCATTCCAGGACACAGTCATCATCACCCTTTACTCTGTGGATGGATGCCTATTGATCGGAGTGCCAGCTAGTGGTGAGGTGTTCCTGGGGGAAAAATGGATTCAACCTTTGACCGCAGGAGTTTTCGGTGAAGTGCTGATCACTCTGGGTAAAGAGCAGCACAACACCGTCTCAAGGCTTCACGAGTTTCTCCTGGGAACAGCCGGAGAGGCCCCTGCGACTTCCTTTCTCCCTTTCTTCACTCTGACACTTTACTTACCGACTCTTCTCTCTGACATGAACCAGTGCTCATTGGAGGAGTGCAAGCTTGAGCTTTCCCACTCTTATTAAGAGAGGATGTAGTGTGAGAGGAAGGCAGGGAGTGATAGAAGCCTGCTATTGCATTAGTCATCGTTCTACCCACTCCGCTCAAACCTAACCTTCACTGCTCTCTCTTAACATCATTCGCTGTCTCTCTCTTCCACCACATGTGTATTTGTCTGCGTTGACAATAAATGAGGAGCCAGGGTATCACCGACTGAAATGGAGTCCGTGCAGAAGAAGAAGGAGCATATGTGTTTATCATTCTATCTCATTTGTGTGATTATTTTACATTTTCCTCATCAAAGAGTCTTTTCTTATTGCACAAAAACAACACGGTGACAGAATGTAATAGAAATACTTAATAATAGAGTAAAAAGCTCATTAATGAAAGCAGTGTATTGACAAAAAAAAAAACACCTACATTTTCACCAGTAGCAGTCCCCTTTTACATTAGGAGTATACATTTGCCACATTAGTCTTATTTCATTAAAGGCTCTCTAAACTGACACCACCGAACAAGAATGAAATATAAAATGTATTTACATATTCAATTCAAACTCTTCAAACGTATGATCTCAGCCTACGTGTCATCTGTCATGTTTCCTTTTACTTTGCACACATTTAAATACCATGTGAAAGCTAATGAATTTGACAGAAATGTGAGATACGGGGCCTTCCGTCTCATTAGACAAATCATAAGTTATAATTATTTTTAAGGCAGCACTACTGAGTTTGAATCAGCCCTCAAATACACCATTCGTAAAACAAGTTCCCTCACAGTATACAGCGCACAGTGCCATATGGCAACAGATGATCCCTCATCATTGTTTTTTAAGCCTCTTTAACATGGAGTTTCAACACATTGTATTTGTGAAAAAGTCTTGATAGAAGCCCTTCTGTTCAGGATGTCACAAGGATGTCTCAGGGTTGAAGGCTGGGCTCATAAAAAGTATTTTTCTCTCCATGCTCTCCATCAGAAACTGAGTATTTACAACAGCGCTGAAAGACTTTTCTCTGAAAGTTCAGGAGATGGATCAACTGCAAATAAGGGCTCAGGATTAATTCCCTCATATTAGATGTGCAGTTGGTTCATCTGTCATCAGAACATTGCATGCTGGGAGGTGGTTTTGGATAAAGAGGCTACAGAGTTTGAGTCCTTGCTTGCATGCTTCTCTGAAGGCTGTTATTGCTGATATAAGGGATCTCTTCGGCGTCTCTCCATAGAGTCCAGCCCCCTTTTAAAGTTCATTAATTAGACGTATAAACTCCACTATGGCAGTTCTTTTTCCTCCCCAGAATGCTTTGAAATCCATCACAAGAGAAAGACACAAGGAAATACTAAAGGGCTCATCCTGGATGTGGAATGTAACATTGCAGAAACCTATAATAAAAGCATAAAAGAAGCTGAGGACAAAAGCAAATGTGAGCAAGTTGATACCGAACCCCGTCTGTTTAAGGACTTTACTGTATGTATGTGTTGTGAGTGATGAGTTTTCCAACAAGATTGGGTGATTTAACTTGGTGGTGAGCTCAGTGATCCCTCTAAAGGTGCTCTGGCGTCATCACAGCACATCTAAGAAATGGCTCCTAAATTAGCCAGGTGGAGTCTGGACTCCCTGAGGGGGGAAAACAACATCGCCAGCATGAAAACATTTCCCACAGGACGGCAAAGAATTTCTGCCTGAGGAGGGTTCTAGAAAAAAAAAAAAACAGAGATACCAGAACAACAACACTGTTCTAGTGGTAGCTTGTTAAAAGTCAAATAAGTAGAACTACAGTAATACACTTGAGTGATCTACAGTGTTTACATTGAATACAGGATGTGAAGAAAATAAGGTGTCGAGGATGCGATTTAAGTACAGGGGACAATTTCAACAAAGTGGATGCATCTCTGTGCCACCCAGGAAGGACAGATGTCCAGGTTTGTGGTAACGTGCTGGACGACGGTGAGAAGGAAAAGGTGATAGAGGGCGGGAGAGAGAATGAAGAGGTCTCTGGCTCTGCTCATCAGCTTTTGGTCCCTGGGGTTGGTTTATCTGCAGACTCTCCACCGCCGGAGCTGTTTGGCCTAACCTCTGCTGCCCCATGGTACAGTAGTTATTGAGCTCCGCCGCCGTCTCTGCTTTCAGACCGGCACCGGCCAGGCCTTGCCCCCGTAGTCCTGCGGCTTCGCTTCAGTGCCAGGCCCCTTGCCAAAGGAGAGTAAGTGCCACGAGGGGCCCAGAGTCTCAGCCTCATCCTGATAAGCAGATGGGCTTAAAAAGGGGCCCGCTTGTTTGTGAGAACACAAAGTCTTTTGGATAAAGAGAAGACGTCCTGGCAGTCACACCTCAATGATGTTGACAGATGGCATCCTATTGTTGTTGTTGTTGTTGTTCTTGGGGAACTGTGGGAGGGAAGAGGAATATGACAGGTATGAGAAGGCTGGAGGACTCACAGGAATCACACAATAGACCTCTTTAATGAGCATGAGGATGCCTCTGTACTGTTTTATTGATGTCTTACGACAAAGTGAACAGAATAAAGATTTGCTTTGACTTTTGTTTTCTGCACTGTTCTGAACACAAGAGATGGATATGTACATGGGGCTGATCAAAAAAGAACTGATTAGAAGCCATGATTTGTGTGTTTGCTGTTTGAATGTTGCAAAGGCATGCACATAATGGGGCCATGTTGCAGCAGTCGTTTAGCTGAAGCCTGAAGCTGATGTTCAGATGACAGTGTCAGTGGAAAAAAGTCAAATACAAGTGAGCCGGGACCATTCACCTGCCCGGAGCCGCTGAGGGGTGGGGGCACCCTTGGGGGGGGAGGAGAGGGGTGGGTTATACCTTACTGCGCAACAGCCCACCCGTCGGATGTTCAGGAGTGCTGCACTCGGAGGAGTTTTTGGCTTTGTCCTTGTTGTTGTTGGGCTCGTTGTCTTTGATTATGTCATACTGGCGACAGAAGAGAGCAATCACACCTGGGAGGAGAGGCAGAACGTATTCATGGTCAGCCAACTCTGCTTATCCTCTCAACACAAATTGATGCACCTGCTTTTGTAAGCAACAGCAAGGGGTTTTGTGTTATTTTCAGTCAGATTACCACAGAAACGCTATGTGTCAAGATGTCTGATCCTGGTTCAATAAACACTTTTGTCCTCACCTGCCCACATGATAAGTACCACCACGATGATGATGAGCTCCCCCGCCCTCAGCTGGGTGGTCTGGCCCACTTCCTCCATCGTCACTTCGTCTAAAGGAGTCAACGGACAACATGATTATCTGACTGTTAGTGGAAGTGGATTAAGATCGACCAAAAAATGTCAAATTCTGTCAAATTACTGGAAAAACAGTAAAGAAATGATTCATCATCTATTATTGAATAAGACAGAGGAAGTTTGCTACTGACACATATATTCATTAAAATGTCCCATCCCACTGCCTAACTGTAAAAGAGCAAAGGTCAATGTGCTGAACTGATCTTCATCAGACACCGTTATTACCAGCAACGTTTTCAATTTAATTTTCTCTTGATGTTGCCACTATGACAGTATTGTCCATTGTCTCACTGTCTCAGATGGCCTTTTCTGCCTGAAGTTTGGATAATTTCCCTTTTACATGCAATAGCCTGTCATAAAGTTTTGGGATCATTTTGTGCTTCTATTGAGATGGTAGAGTTTCTGAGTCTTGAGGCAAACCATCTTTTGGAAGATGAGGAGCTGCTAATTTGCAGCAAAATTATACAACATATCAGCAAAATGTTTTGCTATAAAATCACCCTTTTTCACTGAGTCTAATGACTGACACTTCAAGCAGGCTGAGCTCGGAGGCATATCAGTCAGCATCAGTGTGTTTATGCAGTACAGGTCTCTTGTAATAAGAACTGCCAGGTTGCTCTATCACAGCATGAGCACACAAATCCTGTGCATGAACAATTTTGCAACAACCGTCTCCTCAGAGGTGAAACGGCTGACAGATCAGGGTGTTGTGATCAGAGAAGAGGTTTGTACGCGACACGGTTGATTCGGCATTCAGATATCAAATGGTAAACAACCTCTGATATCCATTTCTTGCTCTTATGGTAATTACAGGACTGTGTGACAATTATTAGGGAAGGAGGAGGGTTATGTAGATTTTCTTTGAGAAAGCAGGGGAACGTGTTTTAAATTGTCACCACAAATTTAGATTTTATTTCAGCCTCTCCTTATGAGACTAATTCAAAAACATCAAATAGTTGCACATTTTAGCTTTAGGGTGCAGAGACAGGTGGTGGAAGAAGTATTCAGATCCTGAAGTAAAAGTATCAATAACCTCCTGCATTCAAAACCGTACTTAAAAGCATGTAAGTATTATTAACAAAGTGTACTTACAGTATCAAAAGTAAAATTAGTCTCCAGAAAATTATTTCCACAAACAGAACAGAACATACCTATGAATATTATATTCCATTTCTGGACATACTCTTTTACACTTTTGCACTTCAAGGTCTATATCCTTACTCATGAGATCTTCCTCACATTGTGTCTTATTCCCTGAATGTTCTGTGAATCGAGTGCTTTTACCCGTTCAGATCTCAGTCTATACTTTATACATCCATGAGGAATACTGGCACTTGTCAGCTGGTTTTCTCCCATCGCCATTATATGTTAAATTACAGGTGCCGCAACGTAACGGCAGGGATCTGTACACTGGCACAGGTGCTGATAAGGACCTTGGTTGCAGCAGGAAAGAAAGTGATGATTTTCAAAAGACTGACTTCATACAGGCAGGCATTTTAAACCACATAAATGCAGGCAAACACACGCATACATAGAGATGTGTTTTGCATGATCACTAATAGGCCTAATTCTGAGAGCGAGTCAAAAGATCACAGCAAGGCAGAACATGAAGAGAATAGTTAAGGCTTCATCGAGGCCACTGGGGATCCTGCGTACTACAGCGTGATGGAGAGGTAAAGCACAGAAAAACAGGATCGACTCACACCAATTAGACTCCATCATCTCTGAAGTTGTATGACCATGAGGAGAAATACCAAACAGAGAAGTGAGCGTTTTCTTGTTTTTTGCACATACAGCGGCCTGCCTGTAGATGCCTGCAGGTTTCTATGCAACAAAGCAAAAACCTGCAGTAACTGTTTCTTGCACTGCTGAGTGTTGTGGAAGTCAGGCTTGATCTAAAGTTCACCGCAGCGTACAGAACTTCTATCCTTTTATTAGATGCAGTGGGTGACATTTGGAGGGCCCAGTGTGGCAGGAACCCCACGCTCCAGTAGCTTTTAGCAACAAGCAATTCTGCTGATCGATTGGCCTCTGTTGCCCAGTATTAACTAATCAAAGCACAACAGCCTAAAGCGCCTGACATTGTTTCCAGCTGGCCTCACTGGGGCTAACTGGTCAGCTGTAACACCTCTGATGCATGCTGACCACTTGCTGGATGAGGCTCTGGGTTTTATGAATGAACAGCTTTAAAGTTAGTTGGAGTGTCACTTTAATACATACAGAAACAGGCTGTAAACATGACAATCTGTGGTTTTTGTTAAACAATAGCTGGGTGCACTACACTATACAGAGACCAAACCTGTGCTCAGAGAGTGTATCTTGCAACCTGTGCTGTAGCTGGAGTTAAGCACAATAGAAGTGCACAGCAGGGACCAGGATTATAAAAATACTGAGGCCATAAATCCAAGAAGCGACCTGGAAATTCTGTACATTTTTTCTTTATATTTGGATGTTAATTTATTCAACTGTTCTTTTATATTTTTTGTTTGTTCATTTAAAACAGCTGTATTTCCCTACATGATGTGAAAAGTGTTTTCCATCCCCCCAGGAATAAATTATGTTGTTGTAAAGTTAATTTATGTATTTTCCTTGTCCTAAAAATGGTCAAATTTAAGGAGAAAAATAATAGTATCTGTCATTTGAAAACCCACTTTTTTTGACTTTATAATTGGACTTCAGGTCCCCATATCACCCCAAAAAACAAATACCAAGGACCAGTAAAGTACAAATTTTAGGTAGTTGACTCAAGTGTTTACAGGTTATGCAACCCTGTGTCTTGCTACTTTTACATAAGTAAAGAATCTGAATACGTCTTCCACCACTGTGTAGTGGAGTACATAACCTCTGTGTCTTCAGTGGTAAAATGGTAAACTGCCCCCACACAGACATAAGATTGATATGCATCTTCTCATCTCATTCTTGCAAAGGGGAAAAAGTGTATTTCCCAAAATGCTGAGCGGTTCACTTTAAGGTGCCAAAGCCATGTGAGATTTTTCCTTTTTCTTTAATGTGACTTCAGTGGCCACAGTGGCCCAGGAGTAGTTTTGTTTGTCCTATGGGATGTATCAGAGATGAGGGATGGGGAGATATTTTCACATACATATCAAACATGACAGAAGAAAGGAAAACTATTTCCCTATGGGCCAGAGCACTGATAGTATGTAATTAGTGGACAGAGCTTTGGGTCTATAAAGTGAAGCCAAGGTGGAAGTGTCTTAAACCTGCATTCTTGATTTATTACCTCAGTAAACAGTGACCTAATGAGTTTATGGTCTGAATCGCTAGTTTTAAGTCTTCTTGAATACAGTTTGTTTTGTAAACTATGGTCCCATTTAGAGTAAAATAGATCGTGGTTTATACTTTGTGACTGACAGCTCATTCTCAGTGGGTCCATCCAGCGCAATGCACAAAACTCAGATCAAACTGTGCAGGGCTGTGACAAAACACACATAGTTTGTGTGTTTTTTGGGGAAGCAGAATTTAATTGTCTGTCACTGGATTTCTTATTATCCTTCTGGTACTTCCTCCCTATTTTCCCCTCTCTGCCAGTCACTCTATTTTCCCCCTTCCTCTATTTCTCTGATTCATCTTCTCTTCCTCCTGTTTTGTGCACAGGTTGTGTTTTTTTCGTCTCTCTCGCTTCCCTTCATCTCCTGAAGCTTAAACCCGCTGTGAAAGAGGAAATTAGAAGGAATATGGAACAATCCAGCATTTTGGGCTCATCCTTTGCTCTTTCCACTGAGATCAGCGCGATATGGCAGAACATAAGGGCTGAGCAGTTGAGCGAGGATGGTGAAAAGCTCCCTTTTCTTCTAGGGACGTTTGCCTGTCATATGGAGACAATGGAGAAACAACTGTACTGAGAGACTCTCTCTCCCACACTCTCTACTCTGTGTAATTATCTGCAGTAAAAGACTCTGTCCTTTACAGTAACAACACAGGCCATTTCCCACCATTTGGGTTTGTTATACCTTTAATGAAAGATAAGCTTAGAAATGATTGATCATTTCAACACCTCAGTTTACGCTGATATTTATGTTAAATTCTGTTGATGGCAGATGTAAAACAATGAGCAGTTGATGTTACATTAACTCTCTTAGGAAGGTCTGAAATAGTGAAGAAGAAAATGATTAGTGATCACCTGTGAAGTATCTGCAAAATCATGCAAAATAAAATCCTTCGGTATAAAAGCCCAACATATCCTGGAGGATTTGTCTCGCTCTTATGGAAAATGAACAAAGAATCCTGACAACACTGATTTTCCAAAGCATTACAAAATGTAGACTTGAAGAACATCTGCTCATCTGTCATCAAAAGGTTTCATTGTTTCAACATAGCTAAGCTAATTAAACAGACATCCTTGAGCAAGAGCTGCAAATGAGACTGAGAAGGATGTGTGGCGTTGTTCTAAACTGTGAAGTTGTTGAGTGCAGGCGAAGGATGATGAATTACATTCCTGCTCTCTGTGGAGATTTGCTTTGTGAAACGCATGCATGGTGGGATATGTGTATAGGAGCGGGGAAATCTTCCTTGCTTTGCAGCGAATAGGGACTTTCACACGCTGTCTGTCTGTGTGTGCAGAGCCTGCCAATATGTGGAAATCTTACTTTTTTTTTTGGAGGGGGAAATGGATGAGTGAGCCGAGACAGAGTGCTGCCTCCTCTAACAGTCTTCCACATAAAAAAAACATCATCAAACATCATCAATCAAATCAAACATAGAGGCATCCACTGCATTTTGAACCTATGGACAATGCCAGGCAAGCTGTTTCCCTGTTTTTTCAGTCTTTATGCTAAGCTACGTTTGCTGGCAGTAGCTTCATGTTTAGTGTACAGACATGAGAGTGCTTAGAAAATTAGTTCAAACCAACTGTTTGATGACTTTTGTGACATTTCCCTTTAGCACATTTTCTGTAAGAGATTTGTAGTTTTGCTAACAATATTATGTCCAAACATGCTTATTTATTTGAATTGTATTTTATTGGTTCTTTATATGTATGGCGCCATGAAAAATGGTAAATTAATGTTATTCCACACGCACTTCATGCCACCCCTGCATAACCTAGTGCCCGACTGTTTATGAGGCACTTCTTTTTATGTCTGTGCATTGTGCATAAGTTGAGTTTCTCATCACCGGTTCAACCTCAAAGAAATGAGCATGTGCATGTACACAAACGAATAAAACTTGAAAAAAAAAACCACTTGTTTATTTGGATCCTGGGCAGTTATTGATTTCTCTAAATTCTTCCTCTTGCAGAAACAACACTTCCTGTGCTAATTAGGCCTCAGTGGCGAGAAGAGCATGTTTTCAGAGGTCTGCACTGATTGTAGTTATATTGTACATGTCTCTGCCAGCACACTTGCCATAAGAGAAGTTTAGACTCCACAGGCTGGGAAGTATCGAAGTATAGTGGCAGCTCACATGAGAGATGAGTGTAAATGAGAGGAGGAATAGATGGAGCAGAGCTTCAGCCAACAGCACATTGATTCGCTACCCCTCACAGCTCTGACTACCTCCTCTCTGTGTCTGATAAATGCCTTTCCTCATTTTGGTTTACCGTGCAGTTGTGCTGGGTGCATGCCGGGTGAGGACTGCCAAGGCACATCAATACACAATGAAGTACGCACCCCCTTGGACGTTTTATTCTCAAGTTGTGGTCAGTGGGGGTGAGCTCTAGAAGCACTCTGTTGTGAAATTTCATTTCACGCTTTGTGTGTTTATTGATTTTTATTGGTCTTTAGACAAAATCAGTCAAGATATTGTCAAAAAGGTAAGTCCCCTCTGCACTCACTGTCTTGAAAAGGACAGAAACAGAGTGAGAAAATGTGTGGGTCTTTTTTTTTCTTTAAGTGTGGTTATGTTGGATGACTGAGCAAGTGTTCGTATTTCTCTGTGTGTGTGTGTGTGTGTGTGTGTGGATGTGTTTGTGCCACTTTACCTTTACTCTTAGAGGCCTGAGTCTCGGCCTCCTTCGGCGTTCGGAAGCGCAGGGGTTCGCTCAGCGGGCTTGTGCCAGACATGCTGATGGACTGGACATGCACAATGTAGTCTGTCTCTTCCTCCAAGTCCCATAATGCACAGGAGCGTGTGGTGGTGTTGACTTCCTGGATGAATCGCAGCATGCGCACGTCTTTCTTCTGTTGGAGTATGACGATAGACGGGGTGAGTTTTATTTACAGCAAGAGGACAGATGATCTGTGTTCTGTCATCATGCTCTACAACAGAACACCCACCTACATGGTGGAGGGTTGTGGTTCGGCTTTAAATTTGCACAAGAATTTCAGTTTAGCTAACTGGAGAGACACTTAAGCCACTCAGAGTCTTATTTATTTATTTATAGGCACTTGAACTGCTCAAGAGGCCTTCTGGTGTCATATTGGGTCAAACATAATGTTCTGAAATGTCCTATTAGGGCAGAGAGAAGTCCTGGTTGAATAAAAGTTGCACACAAGTTAACTAGTGTATTTTGACATTTAGAGGAATGCTGTAGATACTGTCCTACATGAACTGTTAAAGAACTAGTTCAACATTTTAAGAAACACATATTTGCTTTCTTGGCAAAAACTTGATGGGAAGACTGATACCACTCATGTTTGCACAGTAAATAGGAAGCTGGAGTCAGGAGTTGGTTAGCTTAGCTTAGCATAAAGACTGAAAGCAGGGGGAAACAGCTAGCCT
>NW_023339873.1:17309048-17316068 GCF_004916995.1 Morone saxatilis
TTTTTGTATGGATTAAACCAACAAGATATATATGAGGTTCTGGTAGGTGGAGCTTCTTTTAACCTTTGAACAGAGTGAGGCTAGCTGTTTGTTTCCACCTACTATCGGCCTTTATACGAAGCTAAGCTAACCAACCTCATGGCTGGTAGCTTCGCGTTTTAAGAAACAGAGTGGAATTGGAAACCTTTTAATTACACACAGCGTTAAAGCGTATTTAAGGGTTAAGGATTACTATTTTTCTTTAAAAATGTACCTACTACCGTAAACATAACACGACAAAAAGGAAGTAAGGACGTGAGTTAAGAAAATATTTATATATTTATACAACAATTCAGTATAAGCGAATATTATTTGTATCTTCTGAACATCCAACAGTTTCACATCAACAGGATTCTCTGCCTGCCTCCCTCTGCCACACACACACAACACACACACACACACACACACACACACACCCTCAGTACCAAGGCGAGAAAGTGACACAAAAACTCACCCTGCAGCTGTCCTCCTCAATCATGTCACTCTAATCCTGTGAATGAGCGTGTGTATGTGTGTTTGTACATCCATTAATGGTCACGAAAATAGCAGGCTTGTAAAAGTAATGCGAATTAATGCCTGTGAATGAATGTGTGTGTGTGTCACTTTATATCTTCATGTGATCACGACAGCAGCAGATAATATCACTTTTCCCTATTTCACAAAGCTGTCACAGTCTGCTGTTAGAGAGGAGACAGGCTGTCCGACAGGATCCAGCGTCCTGTGAAAATCCCCATTATGCATACTGACTCGGAGCAAGGGAACGACATAATAAAGACAACTGGACACAGCAGCAAGCAATCAGTGATGAGCCACGACTTAATTCAATTAGTGTGTGCGTTACTTCCATAAGCAACAGTGTCTGCCCCATTACATTTACACACACACACACATATATATATATATATATATATCCAGTGGGAGTTGTGTCTGTGCTGTTGCTCACCTGCTGTGTGATGGCAAAGCCAATGACGGGGTCTCCCTCTGGGATGTCCCATGTCACCACAGCAGAGTTTGCTTTCACCGCTTTGATGGTCACATTGACAGGAGGTGACAAGCTATCTGCAAACAGAGAGAGAGACAGAGAAACAAAAGCATGTTTTATCTTCTGCGGTATGAAGCAAGTTCAGCTCCTTTATGTTTCTGCCAGGTGCAGAAATGGCCACCAGTATGGCAGGAAGCCAAATTCATTGGTGTGAATAAATGGCTCAGCTGAATCCATTATGTAAGGTGGAAGTGATAGAAGCACAAAACAATTCCTCAGTGCTACAGTGGTAGTGCCCAAGGCTCAGCAGACACTACAGTGGGTATGATGTGGAAGGATCAATGCAGTCTGAGGTAAAATCAGTCTCACCATGAAATTAAAATTAAGATTTGAAAGGTTGAAATTAAGTTTTGAAAGTTTAAACTCAACAACTTGAAAATGTTAGCATTTAGCTCAAAGCACTGCAGTGCCAAAGTACTGGCCCACAGAGCTGCTAGCATGGCTGTTAATAACTGTTATACACATAATGCCGTTACCAAACTTAAAGTTTAAAGGTGCCACCGAATAAGACACTCTCGCTCTCTACGCGCTCCAGTCTGCAGAACACACATACACACCTAATGGCTACAGTCTTATATTACAGTCTTATACGTGTTTGCAGATCAGATTATCAAAGTGCAGCAGAGAAGACATCAGTGGGCTTCTAATAAGTGTGAAAAGGATATTTTTCTTTCGTACTGTTTTTTCAATATATTTTCTTTTCTTATAGAAATCATTTAAAATTTTAACTGTTTCAACCATAATGGACCGAAATGTCTGATCACTGTTTACTGTCAGTCTCATGACATCATCACCTTGTATATGTATATGTGCAGTGGAGATACACATAGATCATAATTTAATGTAAATCTAATCAGATATGACTCCCAAAGTACACTCTTTCTTTTTATTTTGATGTAATTAATGCCAGAGGGGCTAATTAAAATTTCTGAACTGCTGCCTGAAAATGTTTTAAAAGAAAGGCCAGAAAATTATCAGGCCAAATTTAATGTAAAAACCTGAGTCATTTCTCTAGTAACCAAGTACAGCAGCAATGTGTGGCTTGTATGCATGCAAACATTACAGAGAGAGAACACAGAGGTTGACAGCTGGCGCCAAAACTCCCAGACCAACCTGTTCAATTATCAACAAATAAAGTATTTTATGAAGGATATTTTCTTCAACATAATATGTTTATTTACCTACTACTTTACACGACAGGGTCACAGCACTGTCCTCTTGGCAAATATCAGGTTGTTCCCACGTAAACAGAAAGAAAGACCATGATGCACTTGGCGGAGCACTAACAATACTACTCAGTGCTGCCACCAATACTGTAACTGAAGTCTGCAATAGCAAGTGAAACTGTGAGAGCGCACACATTGCCCTCTCAAGAAAACGACAGAGATTTTTTTGACATTTATTGACAACTAGGTGGCAAATTACATCTGAGTAGATTCACCATCAGAACCGATTAAACAAACAATACATAATGTGTAACTTTAGAGGTGTTGGTAGGCAGATTTAGTTACCTTTGGACCGGACTAGACCTTTGGACTAGACTGCTAAGCTAAGCTAACCGGCTGCTGGCAGTAACTTCATATTTAGCGTACAGACATGAGAGTGGCATCATTAGCTGTCTTGCTGAGAGTTAAATTCATTCACATTAGTTACAAATATTGTAGCTGCGTTGAACCATAAAGCCTGTATCCTGCATCGCCATGATAAAACTTTGTCATTACACCTTTACGCTGCAGCAGATCGCAGTTCTCATGAATCACTGCAGCCTTTTGGGATTGATTGATATTTGTGACGTGAAGCAGTACCACGAGAGATCAATAGGGACGAGGAGAAGTGGTCACTCTCAGTGATGGGACTCTTCTGCCTTTAATGGGATATAAATCTAATTCAGCCCACCAAATACAGTCATTGAGTTATTGAATAGGTTTACACTCACTTGCCCTTCGACGGGGAACAAATCACACAGCTGGTAATTACAGGATGATGGGCTGCTGTAGCACTTGTATACACACTGACATATTGTACTTTGAGAAACAGCACACTGTAGCCAAACAGGCCTCTGTGTTGCGTTTCCACCCGCCTGCTGCTGACGTTTTGATGAATGGCCTAACTAACAGTAGATGACAAGACGGAGACCTGCTGCATCTCTTCATCAGCGTGGGGACTCGGATGTTTGAAGTAGCTTTGGTTTTGTTTACTGTCTGCTGTTTGTTTGCCATTTCCTGAGAAGCCTGAGGGACGGGCGTCTTGGGCAGAGGGGGCTGATGGGACTGAAGAAGTCACAAATCAGACTCATTATCTCTTGGTTAGTTCTCTCTTACTGTGCTTCTCTCCCTTGTGCACTGGCGCCGCTCTCAAAACACACAATGACAGTTAACGTTTAGATCCTAATGCCCCTCAGGGAACACATTACACTCTGTGTATTTGACATAGACCAATGCTTTGTTTGCACATGCTCTATTGTCTGTCTCCTCTTTCAGCACCAACAAGAACCGTACCTAAAAACAAGACATAGGATACAGATACAATTGTCTGTCAGAGCCAGCCAATAAATAAAAGAAATGGTTGAAATCAGTGCAGCAGATTTATCCTAACTTTTATGTTGCTTTCACAGCTGGATATTGGTTCATTTAATCCGGACGAAGGGAAAAATATATAATATAATTGTTCACACTGACTTTGTGATGTGTGAAATTAACCAAGAAGAGTAAACATGAAGTCACACGACCAAGTGATAACGCGCTGACTGACAGGGGTGAAAAGTAATCTATTACCATAATCGCCTCTGTTTTAACTTCTCTTGATTTTCTGATTGATGCGAGAAAATCCCTGCGCTCGGGTGTCGATACTCATAGGTGTTATCCATTATCAAGAGATCTGTATAGAGATATCTGTCACTCACACGGATTGATTATAAGATCGCTGTTTGTTATACATTTGTGGTCTCCGAGATAACCCTGATTACATTATCAGGGACAAGAAGAAGACATTATACAAGTCATAGGCTGAGTAGTGCTCCTCAAGATTAGTTATCTGATCTTTATGTTTAACTTTCTTTTTTCCCTTTCTCTTTAAAGAGCAAAGAAGAGAAGAAAGGGGAAGCTGATTTTGACTTTTAACATAACTGAATAGATACATGGTAACCAGTCTGATGTCACTCTGTTTCCTTTCTCTTCTCAATAATCGCCTGACAATGCCTATAAGGCTCTACTTGTGTTGCTCTGTAACTCACACCTCATGTCTTTTAAATCCTATATTTTATTATAATCCTATAATTTTGTACCTAGCTCTTTTTGCTCCTTAAAATGGAGCAGCCTGCTGCAAAGCTCTTTGAAATTAGAAATTCTTTTCCCACCGGGTGATCTTAAAATAATGATATCTCATTGTACTGTAGTGTAGTTGAGTGTAGGATTTCTTTTGTTTTCTCCTTCCTTTATTGTATATATTGTTGGCTGCCTGTTTGAGTCTGTAAGTGATTTATTGTGTTTCAAGTCTCATGGAAAACAGACTTTGATCTCTCTGAGACGCCAAGATTAAATAAGAGACAAGTGATAGAAGAGATTATGGCATATAGATTGCGACAAGGTGGGGATTGGAGTTTAAAAAGACAACAACATGCCCTTGTTTATTTCTCTTTAACTTTCTGCAAAACAAAGTTAAACCATCTCTTTGAGTGTCCTCACGTCCCACAGCTTCCGGTCACTTTTTGTCTATCTTTGTCCCTGTATGACTGCGATACGCTGAGGGACAACGACAGTGGACGTTGGCCGTGACCGCGGGCCTTAAATATCCACATGACATGGGAGTCAGCTCTAATGAAACACCAGACAGATGTCTTCATAAACTCTCTCTCATCGGCGTGGCACACAGTCGGCCTCACCCCGAGAGATGGGGGTGACTTTGAGCAATGACGGATATCTCTGGTGTGGGTGTGTGTGTGTGTATGTGTGTGTGTGTGTGTGTCTTTGTTTGCCCAACGATGATCAGAGTGACAGCTAGTTGTCTATCCCATGCTGAGGAGTGTGAAGGGTGACAGCTCCTTAATATCCACGTTCATTAGAGAACTCACTGGGAGAGAGTGTGTGTATGTGTGTGACTATGGTCAAGGAGAGGAAGCCAAGCTGCTGCTTGCAGACATGTAGTGAAGACACACACAGTGAACAGTCCAGGTCCATAAAGCCTATCATTATTTAATGAACGTTCTCCTCATCTCTCTGTCGACCTCAGAAAGACAGGATCACTCCTCCCACACCTCCTCCAGACCTGCTGCCATCCCTCCCTCCTGATTCCCTTCCTCCCTGCACTTCACTGCTTTTCAGGTAGTGCATTTCTGAGTGAGTGAGGTAATGTAGAGTTCATAGTGTGCTATTTTTTGTTTCATTTTTCTTTAACCAGATGTGTGATTCTCATTTTTTAACACTTACGCCTCTATAGAATTTGTTTTCTGTCCAACAATTATATTGTACAAGGAAGCACATTTACACACGGTGATAACATTCAATCTGGCTCTGGATATCTTATGTGGATAGGGATAAATGTGCGTATATATGCAGGCAGAATGCATTTAATGCAACCAGTTTAGTCAGACCACATCTGCAGCTGCTCACACTGCAATCTAACCTGTGAATGTAACCTGTACAGTTTGGCATCTAATCATAAAGTGGGCAGAACTGAGATAACAGAATTGAATTAACATGAGGTGTAAATGCAAAGGCCTGTGATCAGATAATGTATCTGGATACATACTGTACATTAATACCAGTGTGAATAGGGTTAAGGCAGAAACTGATTAACCCAGCAGGGGTCCCCAGAGCAAGATTGAGCTGTGGGTCCCTAACTCTTAGCATTGTGTGGGTATGCTTTTACCTTAAAATAATCATCAGGTACAGAGCATACAACAAGGCTACACGTGGCACGTGGTATTAAAATGTCCAGAGCCTAAGAAAACAACCAGTACTCCAGCGTGTATCTGCTAGTTTGTGACTGTTGCCTCCTGGATATGAGCAGATTTTGAGTGCAACCTGTTCAGCTGCACTACACTTGTGACCCCCCCAGTCAGCTAAAACAGTCTGATACAGTGTGACACCTGAGCAGACAGCAACCTGGGCTTTGAGGCTGAAAGAGCACGAAAGCTAGCAGGGCGGTGTTCCAGCTTCCATCCTCGCCCCTGGGGAGATATTACTGATTTATACCACCTTATTACAGCTCTGCAATCCTTAGAAATGCATTTCTCAGAGTCAGGCCATGGGCTGGTTCTGCTCCGTGGGATGCTAATGAGTTATTCTGTAGGCTTGTGAGCTAACATGAAAACTGCCTGTTAGCAACATCATATTCCACTGTAACCAGGCACTTTGGAGGTAGGCGCAGGCCTCGGGTGTTTGTTACTTCTGCTTCCTTTCTTTGAATTCCTCTGGGGAGCTCTGTGCTGCTAATTCATGTTTAACAACCTAACTCACTTTAGTTCATTTCACGGCTAATAGTAAACAGTCACTTTGTATGGAAGGTGTAATAACCAGAGGTGGGAGTGAATATCAAAGCGTATTGTGCATTTGAAGGAACGCTTGGGCAGGGGGGAAGAAATTAAACTTTGTGCTGAGCCATAATGGCTAGAAAGCGCGAGGCCACGGGGGAATTAGTGGCTATAAATTAGCACTTGTAGATTAATGTGGAGATGTTTCGCGCCATAGCTAACGACAGCGGCAGGGAATTACAACGGCTCGCTGCTTATTTCTCCCGCAAACATGTTATCAGAGCTGTGGTCGCGCTGTGCTCTCGGGGGTTAGCATACATACAGCTGGCAGGGACCCTGGCTCCCCCCTCATTCATAGTTAATGTGCCATGATAGAGTCATCAGGATTTTGTGCTGATCTGGAGTTTGCCCTTGCATTTGTCAGAGGAGACCTTGGCACATGGCCTCGTCCTTGTGGATGCACACACAC
>NW_023339873.1:17316083-17324067 GCF_004916995.1 Morone saxatilis
ACACACGCACACACACACACTTATACACAAAAGTTAGGAGGAACACAGTGTGACGCTCTGGAGGGAAGGTAAACACAAGGCGTTAATGTGTCTCATTTAATCTAAAGCATCTGGTGAATAATTTATTAGTGCTATCTAACGCATGTGTTGTACCACAGTCACACTGTAACGCTGCTGTGTCACGTCTTATAATTGACTGCCCATAATGCGTTTTTCATGAGAGACTGCCGACTGTTTCACGGCCGTTCCACTTCTTTTTCCATATTGAAACGTTACGTAAACCACAAAAGGGAGCTCCCCTATGGATATCCTCTTTTCTTCCTCCTCGTCTTTGTCCCGCCATTTGTTTCATACAACTGCCAGAGCTGTTGGATCCGTATCCGCCACCTCTTTGTCTGAGGAAATCCACCTCATACATTTCTTGTATTTCTTCCTCTATTCACTTTTGCTTTCTATCTTTGTGACTGTAATGGACACTTGGTGCTAAACCTCCCCCTCACACACAGACCCGCGCCGTCTATCTGTTTTTGTCTCTCTTTCTTTTCATCTCTGTCTGTCTCTCCAACGCTCCTCGCTATATTTCATTACAGATACTACGCTGGGGCTTTTTGGCAGCTCCTCCATAGCCTGGTGTGTAAAGCTCTCTGCCTGTAACTGACACTTCAATGGGAATCTGGGCGCAGGGAGGAGATGGTGGGTGAAAAGGGGAGACGGTAGCCTAGCTGTGACTCACCCATGTACTATTCTGCTATTGATTAGCCTCATGCCACTCACACACTGGTTGCTGACCAGCTGCTTTACAATGTGGGAAGATGTGCAGCTTATAAATGGAACTGTTTTGTCCACCTATAGATTTTAATTTGGAATTCATTTAGAGTGTCTACCGTCTGTCTGTGCGTGTAGGAGGTCTTTTGTGTGTTGCATGTCGAGCAGAGCCTGTGTGTTCTCTGTGGTCCATTTCTGCCTCAGCAGCCCGGCGCTGTAAAATAATCACACCTAAGGGTCTTTTTGTCCCATTGTAGAGAAATTAGTTATTTACTCATAGGAAATGAATTTTCCAACCCTGCTGGCCACGAGAATGCTGAGGTGAGGATTGCAAAACAGAATCTTTCTCCCTCTTTTGCCATCAGATAGACACACACACACACACACACACACACACACACACACACACACACACACACACACACATACACACACACATAACACACACATACACACACTTTTCTCTAATTAAATGTCAAAAGGCAGGGTATGAAAATCAATGCAGCATTGTGTGCCGAGAGAACGCAAGCCAGCTAATTCAAAAAGGCAAAGGAGTGCCGTGAGGCAGATTATTTGACAAGCCCACTGCTAATGAAATCTACTCTCAAATCAGTAGCGAACCCCCCCCCCAACACACACACACACACACACACACACGCAGCAGCGACATGGAATGGGGCTGATAACGCTTAAGGAGCTCACAGCTTGATGAATATGATATTAGAGCTAACTTTCCTCTCCTCTCTGTCTGTCTGTGGAGGCCCTGCTGAGGACTCGGGGACAGCTGGTAAAGTGACGCCTACAGTAGCTGCCTAGGAGGATTGGCGTCACAGACAGGTGGAGGGGGAAAACATGAATAATACTCTCTCTCTGATTCCTCCATGTTTCACACTCTCCTTTCGCCACTAGCATTCTCTGTGTCTCTCTCTCCTGTGGCTCGAACACTGGCACTCTCTCTTCTTTTTGCATACATTAATTTACTTTCTCTCTATCCATCACTCCCTTCATCTCTGTGTCTCTCTCTAGCAAATATTCCCCTATGACAAACATGCTGTGTGTCTGACTACTGGCCCCTGACTGAGCCCCTCGTGCAAACCAGACTTGAAGCTTCCGGCACAAAGGTTGATCATGGGGAACTGACTGACGTTCATGCTGAAAAGCACACACACACGTTTACGCCTTAACATATGTATGCAATTGAATACATTTACATTTACACAAGCATCAAAAAATGCATTCACTCATCTGTGTCAGGACCAAAACTTCCAGAACAGGAGACAAAACTTTCAGCAAGAAGAGGGACAACTGGAGCAAAAGTGTGTGTGTTGTGTTGTGTTGTGTGTTGATGAAGGTAGTGAAGGTAACCTCCCCAGGGAGGCCCCCCACCTGTACTGCAGACTGCTCAAATGAATAAAACACACCATCTGGACCCCTCCTGGATTTGCCTGTTCCAGTGCCAAATAAAAGTTAGTATTTTTCATGCTCTTTTGGGCTGCTGAGGAGGAAACTGGAAGGAGGAATCCAGGGCCTGTGCACAGGTTTGTGCTTAAACCATGTGTACACTATTGTTCTTCGTACTCAACAATGTGCATACATTATTAGAGTGGTTCTACACTGACACCAACAAACCCCCAATGAACATTTCACACAAACCAGCATAATTAATAATTATTGATATAATCTATAATTGGAAACTGTATTTCTGTTTTTATTTGTAAAACAAGGAAATGTATTATATGTTTATTTTCAGATTTTGAAATTATTCCATTAAGCTCTCAGTTTTTGTCTTAAGACCACCGGTGACTTCAATATACAAGTAAGGAAAACAGACATTGTAATTTATAATCAATCTTGATTAAACCAAACTGTTGTCATTGTTAGTAACATATACATTTTAATTGATTCATCCAAACAGGTATATTTCCCATAATGCAGAGTCTGTTAAAATCCATTCAACAATTAAACAGGACGTGGTTCTGTGCCCAGTAATCTGTTTTGTGCATTGCAATTCATTATTTGAGGATTAAAGTAAATAAAATCAAGGTTTTCTACCTTCTCCCCATTGCTGTATCATTACATTGTTTTGGAACAGACCACTTGTAACTGTTCAATAATACCAGGTTGGTTTAGCTGAACGTGCATTTAAATACTAATGGTGGTTTTTGAACTGAGAACCAATAAGAGAGCCTAAGGTTTACCGTTACACATTATTTTAAGGGAACTAACAAGCCATAAAAAGCCATCCTAAACCACTCCTGGTGTAACCAAATTTTTGATATAACTGATTTTTACAACTGATGAAATGTGGAAACAGTCTAGTTGTAGAACACAATCGTGAAAAAAGCACCAGTGCCAATACAGGTAACACACATTAAATGAGACTTCATGAATGATAATAACTACCTTTGCTGCAATGCATGCTTGGAATTCCTATATGCCTTTGCCTTTCGAGACTCTGTAGTTTGTCCATCTTATCCTGGAGTGTCTAGGATGTTTTTCTTTTTATCTTTCTATCTAAGAAAGAACTTACATTAGGGACTTTCAAAGGGATGAGTATTGACCGTATTGTGGATTCTGGGGAGAATTTTCTGTACGTGTTAGGAAGCCTGGTACGTGCAAGCCAAGCAGCCAGAGTGTAGAACAGCCAAAATTCATCAATTGTTCATGCGTGTAAAGGTAACATGGAAATGGACCTGTACTGTATAGCGGCCTTTCTACGTCTTCCGGGCCACTCAAAGCATCTTTTTACACTACGTGCCACTTGTCACCAGTGATGTAAAGTCCAGTCGAACAAGGAAACTAACTCATTCATACACATTCACACACAATGCTATGCATCGGAGCATTTTGGGGTTCAGTATCTTGCTCAAGGATACTCGACACTGGCACGGAAGGAGCCGGGGATCGAACAACAACCTTCTGATTGGGGGGACGACCCGCTCCTGCACTCTGGAGCCACAGCCGCCCCCATCGGTGTGAAGTTACTCATAGATTACTTACAAATACCTATTTGTTTTGATTGCACACATTCAGGACTTTTTTTTACACTTGCTTCGATGAATTAAAAATCCAAAGAATCTTTTTCAAAAGAAACATCTCACTCATGTACACCAACAAATGACGCAGAATAACCATCTTTACATCAGTGGCATTGATTTTCTCTCCAAATGTCAGCTCAGACACTCCTCCACCAGTACATGTGACATTACGGAGCGTGACACTGGGCAGACGGACAGACTTGCTCAGCGTGAGCTGCCGGTTGCCAACGTCCCGAGTCTTTTGGCATTCGCCACTCTTTCTCCCCACAGGCCCGGGTGTCCGAGATTGCACCAATCTGTCCTCTAAAGCCTGCTTTCATTCCATTTTTGGACAAAAAAGAGCCAAAACTGACTTCCCAAAACAAAAGCAAAAACATGGGTAAGAAAAGCTTCCAAATACATTAAAAACAATTTCTGAGAAAAAAATGGTTAAAATCTAAATTATTGTCTCACTAGCTCCTGCTGTTTGTCTTAAATCCGACTATTGCCACCAGATCGACAGCTTTAGCACATGCTCTCGCCATCGTCTCCCTCGGGTATAATACGCAATGCGTCACAATCCTGTCGCTGACTGTCTCTGACTTCAATCTAATATCGTCTGACCCGGATCTTCTGCTTACCCTAGTCAGAGAACATTACGCAAAACATAATTATAACTCTAATAGAATGCTTTCTGAAGTGGACAGATAGAGAGAGGCCTTGACCTGGTATCCAGAAGAAGATATGGGCAGCAGGCAGGTAGTATAGTTCCGCAATTCTGTACTAGGATCTATCATGGTCCATTATTTATTGATATGTTTCATCTGTATATTGAAAGTAAGTACTTGCACGCGACAGTCACTCTACGGTAAGAGGACTCAATAGAAGTGGAGTGTATTAGTGTATAGGGATGAAGGCATGAAATTTGTGAGGCATGATGTCTGCCTCTCTAGTGTCGACCTACGATTGCAAACAGGACAAAGTCTTTACAGGGGATGTACAGGGGGTATTTCTTCTTGTCCTCTACTGTTAATATTATCTTTTTTGCATGTTTTTGTCTTGACGGCTCCCATATTCCTGTGTTCCATAATTACTTATGCAGGCTCTCTCCATGACAACGTCATAGTTCTATTACTTATTTAGGTTGACAGGCTGTCATCTCTTTTGTTATTCTTGATGAAGCTCTCTAGCGCTTGTATAATTATTACTCCACGGACAGCAGCACGTGACATCTAGGCATCTATGCCCATCGCCACATTGAGACTACCCCTGGTTACAATTTGTACTTTCGCACAAGAAACGTTTTGCACAGTTAATTATAATATCATGTGTGCAAGCGATCTATAAAAACTGCTCTTTATTATAAACATGCAAAGTATTCAGGATTGCACCATATGGAGATCTAACATTACATGAGTGTTGTGTTCTCCCTCTGGATTTTGAGGATGGCTCAGTAAACGGAATATTCAGGAGGAAAACAGTAAGGATCTTGGTGTGGTGGAGCTGCTATGGGTCTTGGATTAGATCCAAAGCAGTACCTGAACTCCACCGATATTAGTGATTTATTTTTCTTTGGTGTCGTGCAACACTGCCAATGATTTAAGTTAAATTTTCCTCATCAATGTACAGACGTAAAAAACTGAATTGGTTGTTCAGTTTTAATCTGTTTAAGTTTGATACCTTGTCTTAGAATCCTGGGAAAATAAGCCAAGATGAACTGTTGTGGGTGAGTACAGTGCATTTAATATGAGGCGGATTGAGAATATCATCAGATTTGATAGAAAAAATCTATGTTTGTGAATTGTACCGATTGTTTGTGGAAAATCACTCATTAGTTTAACAGAAGGATTAATTCGATGATTGTGATGAAGGCGGATTTTGTACAAGTTACACGATATAAAGATTTGTTAATATAATAAGACTCCGATTTTGTTTTAAACAAGATATTTAAACTGTGTTTTTTAGTATATGTATGACAAGTTATTATAGACAATGCTACATCTATGTATCACATAGTGTGTTGAATGATCGTGATTATATAATGGCAGAACTAGAGGTTCTTCTTTCTGGTTGTCTTAGTCTGGCTATGGAACCTACCTAAGTATTAAAAAATTTTCATTCATTGTGCCATTTTAGAGAAACAACGCGGTGACCTACTAGATTCATTGTAATTCTTTAGTACGTTATATAAAACGCATAGAAACAGAGCTTGCCCTTTTGGCTTTTGATAAAGTGGACCACGTCATCAGATTTATTTTATGCCTTTTGATAAAACAAGATTTATGTGTTTCGCAGAACTGTATCTAGCTCGTTCGAAATACTTATCAGACAATGTCTCAAATCTGTCAACAAGTTGAACAAGAGTCCAACAATTATATACCCTCTCCTGGATCATTACTCTCACCACACTATGATTATGATCACTTTATATTATAGGTTTCCCTTGCCCCCGTCATTCCTTGTACGAGAAAAGCTCACCTTGTAGCAATAGAGGATTTGTATAGGGAAAGGGGAGGAAGGATGAAGGAGAAGAAAGATGCGAGAGAGCCATTGGGTAAACTCGCTCAACCCATTTACCATGCGACTTGGTAACAGAGGGAAAGCGCCTCGTGTCGCAGTTAAACATTGCTTAAAAAATAACATCCATATACACCAAACGTGAGCAGATCAGCTTAAATAATTAACAACGGACATGCGTCAATTGTGCTCATCAATACTGTGTGGGCACGTAGTGAGGTGAACCCAAACTAAACCCACCACAAAGACAATGTCTCCAGAATTAAATTCACCAATACATGACCTAGGACAGGCAAAACTGTGGCATTTACCCCCTGTATGACTCCATCTAGCACCAATCTTGTCCGCTTATTACCACACTGATTGGATCATGACTCACTTCGATAGACAACCCGGACACACACCCTCGCTCGCTCACATCCCATGAACAGCAAACACGCACATGTATCTCATCACTTTCCTCGACTAGTCTTTCTCTAGTTAGCGTCGAGACCTTTACTCTAGAAGGAAGTTTGAAAGGGTGGAGCAACCCCTGATGTTAAGATGATATACAATCACCCTCGTTCAATGAGGCTTGCCCCAGGAAAAACACCCCTAAGCACACTACTGTGTTTTATATAAGGACTCACTCATCTCTATATTGAATATAACAACAATTCATGAACAGCGAAACTGCATTATTAGAAATGACTAAAGAATCTATTTGGAAATACTAAGATCTTAGTTGCTTCCGTTTCTTAATCGAATGATGTGACAGGTCAAGGCTTATGATTGTCTCGTGACACCAAGTGGAGTGAGAAAACATAAGCCTTGCATACTGGCATATAGCTGAAGATCGGCTCAGTTTTACCCCGTTATGATGCGTTATTGTAGACAGGAGAGAGCCACCCTCACGACTGAGAATCATATCTACAATGCGATGCAGACAGAAGAGGGGGGGGAGGAAGAGATAGTGAAAGAAGACAGAGAGTGGGGAGTGCGCGAGGGGCCTGAGGGGGTGAAATCCCTGATTAGAGAAAATGGAAAGAAATTTTGTAAACCATCCTTTAAAGGCATAAACAAATGGAAACTGCTGCATGTGTTGATAAATAGCACAGAAAATCTTATGAAACCCCATTTAATTTTGATGTGTGTCTCTCTGAACTGATGGCTGTCTGCTTAGAAAATATTCAAAGTTCTGAGTTGTTTCCTTGTTTGGTGGTAATTTAGTGTGAAAGAGGAGAAGATGGGGTAGCTTTTTACAAAACTTTGGCCCTCACAGCTGAGGCCTCTATCTCCACTCTATGGCATGCTAGATGGCTAGCACTTTGGACACAATTAATATGGCTGTACTCACAGAGAATTTATCACCTGGCAGGTGGTTGCCAAAATGTTCCTAGAGTTTTCTTTTGTTTCAGCATAAAAAATAACCTCCTGAGCTCTTGAAAAACGACTCAGCATTCTTCACTCATTATCATAAGCGGAGAGAGCAGCCTGGAGCCTTTGCAGCCGCTTGCTTCACTGTTTCAATTTGTTGGATTGATTCATTGATTTTTTGGTTCCTTTCCTTCTCCAAACTTCAGGGACTGTTAGGGGCCGGTGGGAAAATTGCCTGTGAGGATCTATGGGCGTCATTAAAGATGAATGGTGGTTAGAGAGGCAATTTACATTTTAAATGAAACATTACCTTCATTTCCCAGGGAAGA
>NW_023339873.1:17324167-17391229 GCF_004916995.1 Morone saxatilis
CCCCACGGTGTGAGTTCTCATACTTACTTACAATACCTATTTTTTTGATTGCACACATTCAGGACTTTTTTTACACTTGCTTCGATGAATTAAAAATCCAAGAACATTCACTCATGTACACAAACAAATGACGCAGAATAACATCTTTACATCAGTGGCATTGATTCTCTCCAAATGTCAGCTCAGACCCTCCTCCACCAGTACATGTGACATGACGGACGTGACACTGGGCAGACGACAGACTGCGTCATCGAGCTGCCGCTGCCACGTCAGTCTTTTGGCATTGCCATCTCTTTCTCCCACAGGCCGGGTGTCCAGATGATTGCACCAATCTGTCCTCTAAAGCCTGCTTCATTCCATTTTTGACAAAAAAGAGCCAAACTGACTTCCCAAAACAAAAGCAAACATGGGTAGAGAAAAGCTTCCAAATACATTAAAAACAATTTCTGAGAAAAAAATGGTTAAAATCTAAATTATTGTCTCACTAGCTCCTGCTGTTTGGTCTTAAATCCGACTATTGCCACCAGATCAGACAGCTTTAGCACATATGAGCCCTCGCTAGCAACCGTAAGGCCATTGCTCTTATTCGTCTGCGTCTCGCTAAGACATTCTCAAAAGAACTCAATGATGCTTTCTGAAAGGAAGAAGAGGCTGACAGGTTCCAGAGAAAAGAGCAGCAGCAGTAGTATGTTGATATAAACACTCAGCAGTACCGACACTTACGTAAGAGGACAGGTGAGGGTGAGAAAGATGAAGGCAGATTATCTGGGCAGTGTTGACACAACAACAGCAAAGCTACAGGGAGAAGGGGACTTCTTAAACATATCTTTTTCTGTTTTGTCTTCCAGCCCCAATTCTGTGTTCCAGAAATACAGCAGCTCTGTCAAGTCAAGCTTATAATTTAGTTGCAGCTGCATCTTTGTATTCTAAAGCTTGCATTGTATTTACACACATATCTACACTTGCACACCAAAAATACTTGCATGTTCATGCAGCCAAAAAACGTTTTGAAGATAACTAAATTTAGGACTTAAATGCTTATTAAACAAAAGTATAGTTGCACCATTGAGAACTGCTGATTGTTCCTCTGATTTTGAGGATGGCAGAAAAGATATTCAGGAGGAAAACAGATTGTGTGAGCTGCAGGATTTGGGAAGAGTAGATATAGTGATTTATTTTCTTTGGTGTCGTGCAAACTGCAATGATTTAAGTTAATTTTCCTATCAATGTACAGACGATAAAAAACTGAATTGGTTGTTCAGTTTTAATCTGTTTAAGTTTGATAGCCTTGTCTTAGAATCCTGGAAAATAAGCCAAGATGAACTGTTATACAGAGCATATGAGAGGATCAAAACATCAGATTTTGAAAATTACTACAATTAGTAGATTTTTGAAAATTATTTTAATTAGTCGATTTTAAAAAGTTATTTTAATTAGTCGATTTTTTTAATTATTTAAACTTTTTGTAGTATTGTTTTAAATATATGAGCAGCAATTTGTACTTGGCTTATATGATTTTGTGGTTTTGCATGACACAATATTAAAAATTTTCATTCATTGTGCATTTAGAAAAAAAAGCTGCCCTCTGATTCTGTAGTGTAGTAGTAACAAAGAGCTGCCCTTGGCTTGGCTTGCCAGTGTGTATTTATGCCTTTTTGTAAACAGTATGGTGGAAATAGCACCGTGAAATAAACAAATACTGTCAGTGAAAGTCACAAAATATACTGTACTTACACACAATTGTAACATAATAAGGTAATTCCCCGTCAAACCTACAAATCTGATGCAATATATTTGTAAGAAGAAAGAAAAGAAAAAAGAAGAAAATGCAGAGACCATGTGGTAAACTGTAACTTTACTGCAATAAACTCCTGGAAGTGTGCAGTAAACAGCTTAAAAAAAACAACATTACAAACAGCTAATAATTACAAACAGCTAATTGTGCTCACACAATTGACTAGAGGGAAACTAATGAACAGATAATCACATGCACACAGGCAAATCTGCATCCCCCGTGACTCTTACATCTGCGTACATACACACACACACACACCGCCCCACACAGACACACACCTCTCATCCTTTCCTCACCCTGTTAAAGCGCCTACTCAGAGGGAACAGTAATGATTCAGCCCTCCAATCAAGAGGCTGCCCCAGAAACCCAGCAGGTCTAAAGGACACACATTTGAATAAAATCAGGGCATTTAGTGGACTAAAAATACACCATAAGACAGTGCTGTTTCTAATGTGTACAGTCAAACTAATGACATCATTGTGACAGTGATGAACATAAGCCTTGCATACTGCTTGCTGATCCTCTCATACCTATGATGGACTTTGCACGTGTTCACCACTCATCTCATTTCATGCATGCGACAAGCGGGCGTGTGGAAACAATAACATCAGAAACCTGGAGGCTGCTTATTTTAAATGAAAAATGAAGAATTTTGTAAACCATCCTTAAAGCATAAACAAATGGAAACTGCTGCATGTGTGATAAATAGCACAGAAAATCTTATGAAACCCCATTAATTTTGATGTTGTCTCTCTGACTGATTGGCTGTCTGCTTAGAAATATTCAAAGTCTGAGTCTGTTTCTTGTTTGGTGGTAATTTAGTGTGAAAGAGGAGAAGATGGGTAGCTTTTTACAAACTTTGGCCCTCACAGCTGAGGCCTCTATCTCCACTCTATGGATGCTAGATGGCACATAATATGCTGTACTCACAGAGAATTTATCACCTGGCAGGTGGTTGCCAAAATGTTCCTAGAGTTTTCTTTTGTTTACAGCATAAAAAATAACCTCTGAGCTCTTGAAAAAGACTCAGCATTCTTCACTCATTATTATAAGCGGAGAGAGCAGCCTGGAGCCTTTGCACCGCTTGCTTCACTGTTCAATTTGTTGATTGATTCATTGATTTTTTGGTTCCTTTCCTTCTCCAAACTCAGGACTGTTAGGGGCCGGGGGAAAATTGCCTGTGAGGATTTATGGCGTCATTAAGATGAATGTGTTAGAGAGGCAATTTACATTTTAAATGGAAACATTACCTTTCATTTCCCAGGATCAACCGACTGTTTATGAGTCACTATAAACACAGACACAGTAAAGACGTCACCGGGGTGTACATTTTATGGTGCCGTGGCGCGCACCCACTCACTCCTGCCAGTCCACCTCGACATCGATTTGGTCTGGTTTTCCTGGTGCAGGTGTCTGACTAAGTCTTAAAATAAACTCCGAGACAAAAACTTGAATCGAGCTGAACTGTGAATCCAACGAAGTTACACTTCAGGGATCACATCTTCTAAACATTTGTACTCAGTAAGGGTTCATGATTTATTCTTGACCTTGAAAACAGCAGGTCCATTTAGTAGCTGTCCTGGAGCTTTTGGTCATTTCACATTGTTTTTATTGGCAGATGAAGTTTACTTTGATGTCATGGAATAGTAGATATTTAAATTTCCATTTTTTAGTAGCAATCTTGGGGCAATTTATGCAGTCGAGAGATGACAGGAAATGACGGAGAGAGTGATGCAACTAAGGTCCCTGGCCAAACTTCGACTTCTCGTCTATTGAGAAAAAAAGACTGGAACAACCCAACTGATCTGCAGCCTTTAATAGTGCCAATGAGAGTTGTGGTCATGTTTGTTGTTTTAACATTTTGTATTTTTACTAATATGGTTCTTGTAATATTGTGCAATGAATGGTTACAAATGATTAGGTAATACTTGAATTTAACCCAGGTAACCCGGGCTTATAAGCAACATTTGAACATTTCATTCATGCTTTATAACACTAAAATGTAGCCATTAGCAGATGTCATGTCCTTTTATCTGCTGAAGTATTTGTTAATATATTTGTCTCCAACTGTAACTTCTCTAATGAAACAGCCATAACTGGTGTATAAACACTTAATAAATGCTTTATAATGCACTGTAGGGATTTAATCACATGTGCAACATAATATCAATAGCTATTTAATACTGTGTTATCAAGCATTCATTAACCCTTTATTCATCAGTTATGGATGTTTAGAGGACTAATAAATACATTAATAAACACTTGCATACAAAAATGCATACATGCAAACTTAGAATTACATTAGAGTGTGTTATAGCACATTATAAATCATTAATATAGTGTCAAATACAGGAAGTTAAAATAAAGTGTCAACATTTAAAAACATGAAGACTACCTTGCATTTATTTTATAAATCTATATTTTTCTCTAGCAGTACTTGATATAGTGGAGCTCATACAATCAAAACATAACAATGTAATTGCCGGCGTCCATTATGAAAACCCCAGTCCCTATAATAGAAATTCTGTCTAAACATCACTTTGTTATGTAGTCTCTTTACAGTATAAGTATATAATTGTTTACTGTGGTAGAAAAGAGATAAAAAAGCGCAGAACACAGGGAGCGTGCAAGTAACGTGTGTAAACATAAGTGTGTTAGTGAGTGTGTGCAGCATAGTGATCCCTCATCAGTGGAAAGGTTGAGGAGTGGGAGGATGTCGAGTGAACCAGAGGTGCATTTCGCTGGCAGGAGTGTGTCAGGAGTGAAGTGTGGCACTCCATTGCTGTGAGTAGACAAGGTGTGAGTGTGTGTGTGTGTAGTATGGACTTCAAAAAAACATGTTTTATAGATACACACATACAGTACATGTTGGATGTCAGCACTCATACACACACAGCACGCATCAGTGGTGTTTCCATGGATCTGTATGAGAGGACCAATGTCGCTCATCAGCAGTCCAATCATGTGTTTCCAGACGCCAGTGGCAGCTCATTTCAGTCAGATTTTGTTCTCGATGGATAAAAATGTCTAGCAATGATCATCAGTCAACAAATGTTCATACAATATTTAGATTTTCACACTTACAGACAGTGTTGTGCTGTTGTATACAGCTCATGTCAACATTCAGCTTGGAAATGTGTGTGTGCAGCAGTTTTAAGTACCTGCTTTAAATGAAATTCAAAGGTCAGCTTGGCTCACATCAAACACACACACACACACCTACACACACACACACACACACACACTCTACACAACACACACACACACACTGCTTTGCTTTAAGAGACAGACAATAACATGTCAACAGCTCCACTAATCTTAATCAATGTACAAGTCAACTGTCTGATTGTGCTTCTGTGTCGATTTCTCATATGTGGATAGTTCAAACAGCCAATTGTAACCCTTCATGTATTTGTTTCATTAGATGACAACACAGAAATGCCTCTAGTAGCCTGCAAACACAGTCAGCCTCTCCACAAACACAACAGACTATACACAACGTCTCCCAAAATACCTCTTAAAATCTATACAACACAAAACAGCAGTCAGTGTTCCACACATGCCTCTGTTATCCCTCCACGGTTCGTTTCACCAGGCAGTAAAATACCAGTCTGTGAGCTGCTGCTCCACATCCATGGAAACATCCCTCTCATTGCACATAAACATAAACTTACCCGCTGTGACTCGGGAGACGCAGAGACAGCTGATGACGAGCAGGAAAAATCTCTCCATCTTTCTAACGCTCGGACGACGTGCGGTCCCATTTACTCTGGCCGGGGGTGCTGCTGTGTTAACCGGCGGACTGGCGTGCTGCTGCTGATGTGTGGTGCTGCTCGGCATTCACGTCAGTTCATGCGTATCGTCTCGACTGGAAACAGCAGCAACGACGGTCTGTCGGCGGCTGTTCTTTTTTTTTTTTCCAGCACCACTGACAGCGCCGCTCATTCAACAGCCCCGGGCCGCCGGCGGGCAGCGACCGGCGACCAACCGGTGAGCATCATTCTCTGACAGGTCCTCGAGCCTGGAGCCTGGTTGTGTTTCGTCGGTCCAACTGTGCTCTAAAAATCCTCCCCGACCTGCTGCTGCTGCTGCTGGTGATGCTGGAGGTGGTGCTCACCGCCGCTCAGCTGCTGCAGCTGCAGAATGAAACGTGTTGGCTTTGTATATGAGCGCCTGGTCTGTCCCTGTCTGCCTTCCACACTGACTCCTGAAGGCTTTACAGTGAGAGAGGGAGGCTGCGAGAAAGTCAGTAGAACCTGGCTCAATAACCCATGCAAGGTCGAAAAAAAATGGATTTTCTAGGCTCGATCCCCACCGTTCTCCATTGTTCAGGAGTTAAGGCCTACTTTTAGTTTGCCCAGCATTTCTTCAATCTTCCACCCTCTCCATATTTTACACTACAAACGCAACCCATCGAACAATAACAGCTGAAATAATTCAGTATGCAAACTTCTTCCAGGCCTCCAGAAGCACAGCAGCGAGGGTCGAGCCCAGCTGATCAGATGCAAACTTGTCACCAAAAGCCCTCTCCTTTGATCGAGCATGGCTGCTTTCTCTCTCTCATCCTGCTGTACTTGCCCACTTGGTGAGCCAGAATTACTGCTGCCCACTCCTCGATTAAATATGCATACACTGGCCCACGCAAACAGTCGCCTGTGCAAAGATAAAATCTAATGCTTTGAACCGCATTTTCCACTTCAAAAACAAACACGTGCCTCTTGACTTTACCACAGAGTTGATCTCCCACCCCACCCCGGCTTAGAGAGCTCATGGAGAAGCGGCTAGAGAAGTGGATAAAGTCTGCATACAGTACCTGATGGTTTCCCTGCAGGCGTGCTGTGGAGTTGAAGCTTCCCGGGATATGTGTGTGTGTGTGTGTGTGTGTGTGTAGGGGGAAATGAATAAGTCCCGAGTCAGGAGACCGGCGCTGTCCCCTAGCTGTGTCCCCAAGAAGTGTTTTCTTATACCCCGCTGTGCACCTCGATTCAAAGCCTGCTGCCTCTGACGTGCTTCAGAGGAACACTGTTGGTGGTGGTGGAGGGGTTATTGTGCTGTTTTTTTTTTCCATGCTTCCCTCTCCTGTAGGCTACTACTCTCCCCCTCCATCTGTGTGTGTGTGTGTGTGTGTAAGCGAGAGAGGGAGAGTAGAAGAGTTTGTAGGACAGCACCATAACTGCACTGGTGGATGAAGTATTTACATCCTTTACTTGAGTTCAAGTGGTAATAGTGTAAAAAAACACTCATTTACAGGCACAAGTCCTATATAAAGTTTTATTAGCTAAATATACCATGAGTGTTATATGCTGTTAGGACAAGTTGGTTAACAGCATATAACACAGCTCTGGCACCACGGCAGCCAACATGGCTTAAAGAGTTTGACTAACTGATAACAGAGAAACTACTTTGTTTGAGTGAAGCTAAAGTGAATGCTGATAAACTGGAAGTTCACTCAATCTCCAATCAAATCAATCTTTCTTCTTGTTCCTACAGTTGGATGTTTGAGCTTCACTGTGCAGAATGCTGTATGTGCAGAGTTTGACACTAGAAGAATGTTTTCATATTCATCTGCTGAAGGTGGAAAGTTTCTCTGTGCTCACTGATTTTAAGGGGCGGGGCCTACGACAGTGATTTATGACATCACATATTGGAAGTCACTCCTGGTCCAGTATGCAGCTTGTACAGTGTGATGTAGAAACATTAATCCACCAGTGCACAAACACTGGATGTGAACAGGATGGACTACAGTGAAATAGGAGGCATCTTAATTAAATTAACAAAAATGTGCATAGTCATAGATTCATGAGGTGGAAAGAGCAAAGATCTTTCAAAGGATTTTAATGTTGAAATGATATATCAGACACACATTATAGTTCCAAGTAGACTATTTGTATATATGTTGTAATACATGTCTGGAGGGGATCTTTAAGTTTCAAGCAAGTATTTTAAGTTACAATGAACAGATGTTCCAGTTTAACGTTTCAGTTGTTTACAAAGAAAACACACAGAGCAGTACATTGAAACATGTATTTAAAATGACAAAACAGCAATAAAATACATATTGTTTGTTGTTGACATACACATACAAAATATTTGATCTCCATCTTCCATGTTACTTACCCAAAAAGAGTTGAATGTCAAACAACAGCACAAACTAGCAGTAGGCCACAATCAGTATTAATACCCACAATGTGGAAGTGGTGAGATAAAGGGAGTAGAAATGGGACGTAGCCACAGATATTCACTCCAGGAAGAGAGTCATGAACAGTCTCATGTAATCCTGAGTTTTGAAGAATGGCCCAGAAATTATGTTGCCCTCTGCTCCCCCACACCACATCTCTGTCCTCCTCATCTCTGCCTCTCTCCTCACACACTGACTGAGCCACAGGATGTGTGTGAGTGAAAGAGGAGGTCAGCATCTGATAACCAACACAAACCTCTTTTTGGATGATCCTTTTTACATTAAGAGTCCAGCAGCTTGTATAGCCTTCCTTGTCTCCAGGCTTCTGCCAGGAAACCAAGTAGACTCAGAGACTGTTTCCCTCCAGAAACTCTACAAACTAAGCCCAAAGTCTCAGAAAGCATATTTCTGTTATGTAATAGACTGTTTCATGCATTACCATGTTACTAAGTTTGGTATTTAAATTATATCTCTGACGCAATTTACAGCATAAATAAGTAATGTCGGATAAATTACATTTCTGCTGTGCTAGACATGTCATGTTTGATGTAATTTAACAGCATGAATAAGGACAAGTATGGAAAACTGCTCTCACATTTATATCTGGATCAATATACGTCCAGATTTGAGTAAAAGGAACACCTGTAAAAAGCGTTGTAACATTAGTATTTGTGCCAAGACTCTCCTGGTTGCTGCTCCAATAACACAAACTGCTTTGGACATCCTTTGTCCACTCTATTCCCTTCTTTCATTTTTTTGCTCGAAACTCTTGGCTTCATGCCCTGCTGCTTTTTCTGCTGAAGTGAAGAACTGGAGTTTGGGTAGTGACAAAGCAAAGACTTGCTGTTACCAGGCTGTCCCTCACCGAACCATCTTCATTATTAATAATCAGTCTTACAATGTGTACACAGAAAGATTTTCAGCCATGTTTTTCAGTCATCCATCGGTCTCAGGCGTGTCTGACAGAACAAATACTTCTCTTTAAGTTCATTATATGTTTAAATATTGTAAAAGATTTACCATGTCTGTGAGAGAATCCGTCACGACTCCTTTGTCCCTCCAAATATTTTAGGAGTCCCAGAAGTTCCTAAGAGAAGAACAACGTTCACTGTGAATAATATGTTCACTACATATTGTTTCTACTGAAAAAAGTGATTGCACCAACCAAAAACGTTCATAATGACAATATGTAAACTGTACAAAAGTACGTTTGTGTTAAAGCTTAAAGATTTCTGACCAAATGTAAGACCAAATATCCAGTGTCAAAATGTGTAGGGACTAAGGATTTAGAGCAATGTACGAAGGACTGGCTGAGCTTTTCATATGCAGAGGTGACACACACACATATAAACTTTTTCAGACAGTCATGGTGGTTGTTCTTATTTCTGTTTATTACAGAAACACTTTAAGTCAAAAGATGCCACTCTGGTGTCAATACACAATAATGAGTGCTGTGTTGTTTGTTCAGGAGAAGTTATTTCAGAGTAGCATTTTGGAATAAGGGTAAAAGAGGTCGGGTGAGTTCTGAACACCTCTATTCGTTCAGGCAGCAGCTGAGTGAGTGGAGAGCTGATGGGTGGATCAGTGGATGCTTGGATGAAATAAATACTCTCATGAGTTACATAACAATGGTAATTGTTTCTTATTCCCACTTCACTGACTTTGTCTTTGTAGAGTGGATTTCGTTGGGTTGATGGAACTGGACGCGGGAGCGGAGGCCAGCCAGACAGCTGGTTATTCAGGCAGCACACTGTGGAGATGAGCTTATAGGGGAAAGTTATAAAGATTGCGGCAAGAGGAGCGTTTATAATTCTATGGGATGAAGTGTGACTTTTCTGTACATAAGCACATCTGTATATAGGGAGCCTCATTTATATTTACATGGTTATTCTGTCAGAATTCTGGCATCATATTCATTAAACCACTGGAGGATTCGAACAGACAGAGTTTAATCTATATGGCTCATAACGATGCAGCTGATGTTTCCTGTTGTTGATGTTGTTGTTTTTCCAGTTTTAGAATGCTGAAATTATGAACAACGTTAAGCCAGAAGGCCCTCTGATGAATATCCTCTCCAGACATTTATTAAGACATAAACCTAAATAGTCTGCTTGGTACAATAATGTGTGTCTGATGTGGTTTCATGTTTCTACGTCACACAGGAATGACTATTGATGATGCCACAAATCATCCTTGCAGGCCACGCCCCATAAAAACAGATTTTCACTGAGCACAGAGACACTTTCCACTTTAGGCAGATGGATATAAAAACATCCTTCTAGTGTCAAACTCTGCACATACATCATTCTGCACAATGAAGCTCAAACATCCAACTGTAGGAACAAAAAGAGGAACAGATTTTTGAATGGTGGAGGGTTTTCTGTGTGGATGATGGTTGGGTAATAGATTCCCATTTCATCCAGAGCACAGTTTTCTGGCTTATGAAATTTGCATTCATAAATATGATCCTTGACTAACTACAAAATGAAACTATAAGACCCTTCAGTAATTGGGTGTTAATTCTCTTCTGCTTATGCGGTTGGAAATCAGACGCCTGTGAGCATCAAGAAGGTGTTTTCAATTCAGAAATGCATATGAAGAACACCACTATGATTTCCTGACTGATAATCACAGAAAATGTGCTGCAGAATAGAAGAGCGCACATAGATAAGACAAATTTACATTCATTTTAAGCACAAAGACAGCCCACTGAATTGTCAACAGTTTCCACACCGGGGGGAACTCTCAGGGATCTCTCAAAATCCTGGCCCAACAGGATGATAATGGTCGTTAAATTCAGCACTCAGCAAACGCATAAAGGACTCAGCCCGAGCAAGTAATTTGCTTTTGGAAATCACCTCACTGATACTTTACAGTCTACTACATTTAATGCAGATCAAGCAGCAATAAATCTGATGAATTTATGAACATTCAAGTTCATCCATGTTCCTGTGAGCTTTAATCCAGTGGAGGGAGACGTTGTTTATGTTTACCTCAGTTTGTGTGTGTGCGTGTGGTAGTGTTTGTGTTTGGTCAGGGAAAAGGATTTGTATGGTCCCTGTCATTTTTGAAATGAGAGGGAACAGCGGAGCCATGAAGTGGAACATTAGTCTAAAGCTATAGAGGTTACGCTCGGCTTATACATCTCTTTGAAGTGTCCCTTCTGCTAACACTGACTGCTGATCTTGTGAACAAAATGTCAGTGAGGAGTGAATAGTCCAGTACAGACAAAAGAGAAATAAGCTGAGGAAACTATTGTGATGAGCACTAGCATTAGCCAGGGTTGAGTTGCACCAGCTATTGATAAATCTTTAATCATGTAGTTTGAATGTTATTTACTCATTTAGTCAAGTGTTATCGCCATAATGTTTCATAATTTGAGGTAGATTTCATGTGATTATACACTAATGAAAACATACCTATAAATATTAGATTCGATTTCAAGCAATAGCTAACCCTAACCCTAAATGTTACACACTGCACCTTTAAGATGCCTTTTCCACACTACCAGGAATAAACAGGTGGAAAGGGCACAATCTCCTATATATTTATTGGCCTAGTAAAACATCTTGTGGCTAAAATTGCTGCAATCTGTAGCCTATAAAATACCCTAGATATGTAAGTTTAATTTGTACAATGTAAACTCCATCTGTAATGCTAAATCACTCGAAGTAAAACACAGAGGCTGTAGCCACATGAACAGCCTTGTCTGCAGCACAGGAAGTGTAGCATTTTTAATGTTGTGTGAAATAATTATAAGCAAAACATTATAGCCCACAGAGCTGAACAGATGAAGATAAAATCAACAATGTAATCATCTTAGATAGCCAAGTCTTTTGATTGATGTTTAAAAAATGCAATACCAAATGTGTTGAAGATAAATATTAGAAAGAAATTATGGATTGGAACTAAAATCCTATACCTAGTTTTCCCATCCAGCTTGGGAAAGCCATCAGGATACATCTGTAGGTGGCTGGGAATAAAAATATTTAAGATAGCTTGCTTGCCACCATGACGACATTACCGAGGGGGTTGTTCAAATGTCAGCAAATAACATAAATCCTAAACCTCTATTATGGTCCATATATTCATTTTCAGTTGATATAGAATATAAAATCATATGTATACTGCGGCCAGGGAGCATTAGTCCATGGTTATTTGAAACAATTCAGACATTTTGTTATACATTTAATTTGAAACTGCTGAGGCATGAAGCTCAGCCATTATAACTTTTAGTCACAAAGTGGGAATTCTCATCTGACCAAGCTCTACGGCCACAGAGGATTATAAAAAAGGCTCCAAAACAGTTGCTAAAATCGACAACCTGATATAGCAACTTTTTCTTAAACACAGATTGAAACAGCAACTAGAACACCCCGGCATGAATATTTTACACGCACCAATATTTCCTGATGCGACACTGTAGCTTACCGGGACTTTTCTGCCTTTCAAAATGAGTTTGGATTATGAGCTCTGGCAGGTCGCTCAGAGGTGAGGACCAGGAGCAAGAGGGGATTTTTTTATAGATTGCTGTAGGCTGGAAGTGGGGATGGAAGGAGCAGGAAGCGAGGGACAGCAGTCTTTGTTCCTGTTTCAGCTTGATAGGATTGGGACTCAGGGAGAGGAGACACAACAAAAACTGTGCTGTGACGGCAGGCGAAGGTATGATTAAACCTGTGAGAGGCAGAGAAGAATTATAGTTCAAACATGGAATAAGTTCAAAAAACTTACTCTACTTTCTAACCACCTCTTCAGTCTTAGTTTGGAAATTTTGATTGGCACCCACTGTTGACACGTTGGGAGGAGCGAATGCGTTGATTCTGTTCACACGTGGAGCAACTGTAGCTCTTGGATGATTAAGTTCCTCCTCATAATCCCATTACAGCGCTGCAGATTCAGAGTTCATTTGTAGCTTTGTGTGAAGACACGCTCCCATCTGAAAATGGGGAAAATCAGAACTGGCAGCAGCTCACCGACTCAAAGCTTCTTATGGCAGAACACGGAAGCTTTAAAACTGACCGAAAATTAAACTTAATGAATTTTAACGCTAGCAGAAAGCACAGCCACCTCTGACGAGCAAAAAGTAAACCCTTCCTTTGCCAGTGTGCTCTGTCCTGAGGCAAATTACTCTTGTTTGCTGGTTTTGTAATCTGATGAAAGGCAGTTGTCAGGTTGTTTTGATGGCAAATTATTAAGCTATGTTTATTGGTTGTGAGTGCAGTGTCCTGTGGCCTAGTAGTATTGTCAAAGTCTGTGATTTTACAGCCCTAGCCGGACCCGGGCCTGAGACAAGTGTGAATCAATATATATCAATATAAACTGCTTTATATTAATGAAGAGTCAGTTAATTGTGAGCCTGACCTATACCCATTATTTAAGCTGTTACTAATCTAAATGTATTGATATACTAATAATATATTTACATATTTTATATTAATTTAATATAGTCATATAGTAAAGGAATAAAGACATTTTTTATGATTGATATATTTCTAAGTAAGGGTATTTTACCCTAGCTGCCTGTTTTTACAGGAAACATGTATATATATGCAGAAGCAAATAACACTCTTGTTTCTGTTTCACATGGACCTCAATAAACGTTATTTATCGAGGATGATAATAAAAGTAAACATAACATAGCAGTAAATGCCATTTCAATTTAATTGTCTTAAGTAAGAACTGTAAATAAATAATAAACAAAATATTTTAATGTTGTAATTACTCTTAGTTGCCAACATGCATGCATAATTACTCTTAGCTGCCAACATGCATGCAGATGCCAATATAAATCTGGCAAAGAATACTGTCCTGCCAATGCTTGGGTTGGGCCCTCATTATGCTGAGAGTGTGCATGCATTTGCTTCACAGTTTGTTTATATACAGTAATGTATATGCACGGCTGAACAAGGGTGAAGGCCAGAAGACTGTAAATCACTGAAGGCAGGAGGCAGACCTAACTTCTCTCTTAAGCAAGGAGACCATCCAGCTCTCTGTGGGACAGATAAAAGAAGTCAGGTCAGGGATGCAATTACAGTCACCTGATTCCTCCCTCCTCGCTGGCGTCTGTCTCCACCCTCCCTGTGTCTCCTGTCTCCCCAACCTCTACATCCTCTCTGACTGACTCTGACGAATTACAGGCTCATTAAAGGCATTTAGTCTCTCCCCTTGACCACAAGAACGTCTTATCTCTCTGACTTTTGTTTAGTCTTCTTTCACTATTGTCTGCCTTCCTTTATTCTTCCTGTCATCATCTTTGACTTTTGGCCCGACTTTTCATTCATTCTATTCATTTCCAGTCAGTCTTCACTTTTTGTTTTGTAATCTTTTTAAAATGGCTTCCCGATACCATCTTGCAGTATTTAAGCGTTTGCCTAGATGAGACAACGAGATTTAGAGCAGGTCTCTGGGTCACGGCTGGTCATGCTGTTCATGCAGGCATTCCGGCCTTCCGGCATTCCGCCCAAATAATGAACGCCATGAATCAACCCATGAATGAGACAGCCATTGGATTCAGCACCATGGTCAGCACTTCTGCCTTTAACTAACCCTGCGAGTGGACGATAAAACTATAGTGGAAGCTGTTTGTGTTGAAATGAGTGTCACAGGCGCCTGCTCTCAGGTTAGCTCGAGCTGAATGATTTGATTTGGTGGAATAGTTACAGTGGAGAGGGAGCATTTCTTCTCTCGGAGGAGAAGTCAATTTAATTGGCCACGCTTTGCATCACAGAACACAATTGCATAGCCATTTTTTATGAGAGGCTGTTGCAGACCTCATGGGAATAAAGCTTTCTGAATCCTGCTGCAGCACCTATTCATCAAGACTGTAATCTTTACTTAAATGGGGAAGAGTTAATGTTTACTTTGTGAAGTGAAGGAAATGACCCGCCTGCTAAGAACTAGGAAAAAAAAAGAGAAAACCATTCCTTTTTATGTGTTGTCTATGTAATGGTAGATGTGCTCTGAACTTTTTGATAGATTTTAACTGCACCATAAGCCCAGATGAATGAAAGTACTGTCTTAACACGCAGATATGATTTTATTCACCTTTGATTTTTTATTTATTTTATTTAATTTTTCACAGCTCTTAGGAATAGAACATTGTGGTGTGTCAAATTACAGTGATAGAAGTTCCCTTAAATTATCATTAGAGGAGCAGAAAAAAAAAACTAGATCAGCTTAGGTAACTCTCTGTGGGCGTGCGAGCACTGAACTCTCTGATTCATATTGCTTACACCCAGCGCTGCCGAAGATCTAACATCCAAACAAAAATCGGCATTTGCTAATTCCCCACTAGTGTTCACTAAAGCCACATCGAAATCCACCACTTCTAAAAGCTCAAAGTGTGCACAGATCATCTTAGATGAAACAGCAGAGATTGACTGAGAGAAATCCCCTAAGCTGCTTCTGCATCTGGTTTCTGCCACTCCGACACTTGATCTGCAATGTCATTGAAGTTCCAGCGCTCCAAGAAAGCACTCAGGAAAACTACTGCGGCTGTTGGAAAAAAACAAGAGAGGCTGACGTCACCTTCCGCTGTTTGATGAATATTCATAAAGCAGAAGGAGTGGTGTAGGTGGTGAGGTGTTATTTGTGTGTGTGCACATGAGAGTGTCTGTATACGGAAAGAGGAAGTCATGATGAAAGTGCAAATTTGACAACTGTCTCAGTGGGTTGTGACAGGAGAGAGGTCACTGTTTTCTTTCTTCTGAAAAAGAATCAAATAGGTAGACAAAGTTTTACCCAACTGCCACAACGTACTGTACATGTGAACATAAGAGCGCACAATGTTACGTTTAATGGAAATTCTGGTTTTATCATCCGGTTTTGGTCTTTCTTCAATAATTAAGTCTTTATATTCATCAAGTTACAAGATAATATCGCCAAATAGCAGTCCTATGGGGCAAGAAACACAAACTTTCTGTTGTAAATTTCAATCACAATTTACATACAATTTTCAACTTTGAGCCAGTGTGGTTGTGCATTGAGGCTGTCAATCTTTCTTCAAATGCAATGCAAAATGGAAAATGAGCAGATAATCATGACACTAAACCATCTGAGGAGAAGATTTCTTCCATTATAGATGGACGAAGGGAAAACTGTTAGCTTTGTAAAATGTAACTGCCTTAAAGCAGCGTTAGCTTGCTAGTGTGACAGCAAAGGTGCCACAAATATAAATAAATGGCTTCACAACACAAAGCCATTCTGGAAACCAGGCACATAAAGCTGGCTGTATGACATCACTACATTTATGTTCTTGTTTACAACCTGTATGACCTGTATCCACTTGTGCTCCTTTAGACTTTGCTGTCGCCATGTTCCCTACAATTAACTTGGTGAGTAAAAAACATTTTGACCAAAACTATTATACTATGAAACTAAGACCAAAATTGTGATAAAGCGGAATTTTCCTTTAAAGTGCCTCCTAGCTCAGCTCAGCTCACACACACACACACACTTACATTAGAAGCTGAGGATGAGAAGAGAGGCTGGGGCCTCACACAGGAGTAATAAACAAAAATTATAGCAACAGGAGAATAGAACTGCACCCTTCATGCTGCACTATTAGCAGTCACACTGAGCGTGTGTAGGCGGACTCACTGACTTGAGGAACACAATTACTGACACACCCCAGCTCTCATTTGCCTCCTGAAACAGTGCATCGGCTGCTGCATTCTGTAGTGCCCCTCTCAAAATCATGCTTTGTCTTCCTGCTGAACTGCTCCAAAAAACCCTCTGTGTGTTTGTGAGAGAGAAAGAGCGTGTGTGTGTGTGTGTGTGTCTTGCTCTGTTTGCCCTATTGTTGTAAGACGCTGTAAGGATGCTGCTGCAGCTGTGTTCTGCTGGCCGCCCTTTTCACTCTGTCGGCCTTTTCGCTTCATCTCATCCTCTTTTCCATCTCAGACATTGATACACTGAGCGGTAGCATTGTTTAGCCTCCAAACACAAACACACACAGACAATATACACATTTTTGCCATTGATGTCACCTATACCTTCTATTGTTGCCTGTGTTAGTGCATTGTCTGTCTTCCTGCTCAAATGAATGTGCACACACACAAGCTCTTATGTAAAACATGAATTTAACATCATTCATCAGGCTTAGACTGCCATGTGCTCAATTTACACTGACAGTTATTACATTTTAATACTCATTTCCTTGCAACCCGCCATATGAATTTCACATTTTAGAGATTCAAGACACTGGAAAGCAACATTCTTTGCATGTCACACACAGTGCAAATAAAAATTCACTCAGAGAAGAGAAGCTGGCAGAGCTGCCTCTAACTATCAGTTTGCCATTTCTCTCTGCCTTGCGGCCGTGGCAGGTCAGTAAATTGAGTGCATCTACAGCTGGAGCAGGATCCCCACACATCCCACCTCACTCTGGCAGCAGCCTCCCCATCATCCTTTTCACCTGCCACTCAGTGCTTCTCTCAATTAAATGGACCACTAAGCATCAGTGCTCATCTCCGAGGAGAGATTTCCTCTAAGGTGAGGGACGGTAAATTCACAGTGCTGAGCCACAGGGCGGAGATACACGTATGTTTGTGTCTGTTGGGCTGGTTGGATCATATGTTTTTGTATTTGTCTACAGTTTGCATTTGCTGCAGTCACACAGGAACAGCAAACCTGACTTACAAGCCTTAGTGACACTGATCTTTTCACGGCTGTCTAACCATGGAAAAATCCTATCCTGTGTGGACTCACCCTGTTTAGGCAGACATGAAAAAAAAAGCAGATTTGCACCAATGAGTTTAACATCAGGATTTTGAGTCTGTGTGAAATCAAGCAAACAGCTGAGCTGAGGCACGCTGTTGGAATCCGAAATGAAACTCGTGTCTGATGACATGTCTTGGATGGCTTCCTCAGAGTGACTGAACATGATTTGTCTGTTGATATTACCGCCTCTGTCTCTCATCTTCCTCATTTTTCTCCTTCTTTCTGTTGCTTCCAGTTGCAGATATGTGTTTTCCTTTGTGTGTATATAGTAGAGAGACAGAGGAGCATTTGGGTATTCAAGGAAGCCAGGCCACTGGGGAGCTGCAGCGGGCAAAACACCAATGCTCATTTCAAAGTGTGAGTTGAATGTTGGCGTGTAATCGAAAGGCTCTCTCCCTCCAAACACCCCCTCAGTCCAGTCTCTGATGTAACAGGTCACTTTCACACACCTACACTCTTTAACACCCTGTTGTTCATCCTTCATTGAATTTGAGTTGGTCACAATTGCACAGTAGTACTAGTAGTAGTATGAGCTATTCATATGGAAGTGTTTTGGCAACAGAGTCAAAATTTGATTTTGAATAGATTTTTGAAATCACTGACTGCAGCAGTGCTCGAAACCTGTAGAAATAAATAGGAATGGTGATTAATTTGAATTACAACTGCAGTGGTGGACCAAATAACAGGAACAAATGTACAATATGATGATATTTTATATCTCTGTTATAGTCAGCAAATCCCATGATGGCTGTGCAGCCAAAGCCTGAATTGCAATGCACCCAATAGTTCAACAACAAATACCACGCCATAGTAACCATTCAGATTAGTGAAGGATAGAATGAGGGTCGTGTAGAGTGGGATGATTAGGGGTCGAGGAGTGGGATGAAAGGGGGGTTGATTGCACTGGGATGAACAGGGGCTGATTGGAGTCATGGGATGGATGGAGCTGGGTTCGAGGGGGGGATCGTGAGAACTGAGACAAACAGGATAGAGTTGTTAAACACTTATACAGGTGTGCACAAGTAATTGAATTAATGAGAGGAGCGCAGGTGGTTCAATTAGCAAGGCATATGTCAAGACATTTCACTAAAAGCTGAAAATATCACCCTGCTAACCCTGGTTACTAAACATATCATCACAGGCCATGTTCTTTAAAGACATACATTGCATTGTTGTATTGTGTTGCATTGTTTTATTTTATTCCTTTCACTCTGATCTCAAAGCTCAAAATATTTCCAAAGCTATTTTAATGTAAATTGTTGTAATGCCATAATGGGTTTTTGGTTGAACAGAGCCACCTCTCACATTAAAGGCATGCTGGGTAAATAATACGATAACCATCACATTAAGACCACAAACGGTTTTTAGTATCCTGATGATGATGTACAGTCAGATAAAGACACCTTTTAGATATGAACTGTTGGTCTGACAGATGTAGAGGACTGAAAGAGAATGAAGCGTCATTTCTTTCACAAACTCCTTTGCTCAGCAAAAAGATCTTGCCATTCATCATAATGAGTAATTTGATTGTGCCCCAGAAGTCCTATGTGTAATGTTAATTAACAGGAAATACCTCTGGGCCAATCAGTTATGCAAACACTGAATTGTCATTCAGTAAAATCTTTAATTAGGTCTTTGTCAGTTATTCTTTTACATTCTGTCCCACTTATCCTCTATTATTTCCACTTTTACATCATAATCTACTCAAAATAGAAGCCATATTGATTCAAAAAACACTTTATATGAAAATCAAGCCATGTAATATTGTTGCTAGTTCACAGTGAGGCCAAATATGTAAACACCTTCAAATCATCCTCTCTTTGTATCTCCCTCTCCCTCTGTCAGTCTCTTTCTATCCTTTTCTTTCTCCTTCATTGTCTCTGTGTCTCCCAGGTTATTCCTATTAGACATTATTCAGCATGGGGCTGACAAAGACCTGCCTGCTGCCTGCTGATACAGCCACAGAGCACCGCTCCAGCCTCTCCTCTCTGATGTTACGCCATGCACACACACATACACATCACACAATAAATTCTCTTTATATTTAGAGCAGTACGATGTGTGGAAACTGAGAAAGGCAGAAATTGAAGCATTAACAACTAAATAATTTTCTTTGCTTGGCCAGAGAACAAAGGAGTGAAAGAGTTTCAGTGGACAAACACGCAGACTTTCAGAATAGCAGTGCATTTGGAGACATACGAAGGGCTGCAGACAGTGATGGATGCACACAGACAGTGGGCGACAGTGAAAAATGAGAGGATGGGAATTGTTCTTGAAGTGACACATACTGATGATGGTGGGCGCAAAGTGAGGGATGAACAAAAAAGAGGGATAGAGAGCGATGTGTAAGATGAACCTGAGCGGTTGGGTCAGCGGACATGAGTTTCACACTGTGCAGCCTAACCATAAGTGTGTGACATATGTGAACAAACACACGACCCATATACAGCTTTATCAGCGCTGGAAGGACTGACAAGTTCAGTGGACTGGCTACACAATTAGCAGTATGTGGAGGGAAGAGGACAGCAAAAATGGACAAGGGAGGGAAAACAGAATGTGCAGTTTAGAAAGAATGAAAGTGAAAATAAAAGGTAAACATGTTGGGTGGTGGGGGCTGTGCTATTTGGTTATGAACCTATAAAGGATTCAATAGACAAGAGTCAGAAATTACATTATGACTGTGATTCATCAACACATTGCTAAGTAATCAGATCCAACAAGCTTAAATGGATTTTTAAGTCAGGGAAGTTTGAGAGAAGAGATGCATCTGCAATCTGCAGTCATTTTCATATCAGATGAATAATGTCACATCACTTGCCAGTTGTGTATAACAGAGCACCTTCATGTCTGTGGCGTTATTGTGAGTGATTTTGGGAAGAGAAGAGACAGTATTTTCACAGTTTTTTTTCTTTTTACTTTAAGTAATCTTCATTGGTGATCCTTTGCTTACATGTGTTGGGGAATAGTACTGCACAAGGAATAACTCAAATGTGTGAATGATATCTCTGGTTCCACTGCATCAATTTAGATTGTTTTTTTAAAAAAAAACATCCATTGTGAGTCTACACTAAACTGCTCGCACTCTTTTAATTATGAAACAAGACTAGCTGTGCTAGCTGCTCTGTGAGGCTATACAGCAGCTAATGTTTACCATGTTCACCATATTAATTTAGCATGTCAGCAGGCTAACTAGCACCCTTCTGGGACAGAGCAACATGGTGGTTCAACATGGTGGAAGCATCTGTAGATCTAAAATGCTGAGGTAACAAAAACTCTTCCTATATTCAGGTGATTATACACAAATGGAAACATAGTTATTAATATTATATTTCTTTTCTGCCAATAGGTCCTCCTAAACGTTACACACTGGAACTTTAAGGACTTTTTCTTTTAACGCCATAACATAAAATATGTATGAAAAAGGAAATTAAAAGGAAAAAAGCTGCATTCTCACAGTAAAATTATGCCCCGTGGCATACATATAAAATATTTGAGCATGTACATTACATGTATAGATGTATGTACGCATGTATGTGCAATGGAGCATGTATTTGCATAACTATATGCATTTGTGCGTATACATGTGTTGATATAATATCAATGTGTTTCTTTTTTTACCTTGTAAACATTTCCATTTGTACTACAAAAAACATAAAGCAAAAGAGAAAAAAGGGTGCAGACAGCCGGTTAGAAGCCAGCTTTAGCACCACCTCCAACCTGCACACATGATTATTCACAGGCCGAGCAGTGTGACGCAGGCTGTGATATGTGGGTCCAGCAGCAGCTGTTGTGTACCTGTCACATGTAGCACAACCTCCTGCAGAGAGAGAAGTAAACAGTTAGAGTCAGTTATCTGCAGGAAGTTAAAATATAACTTTAAAGCAGTGTGATAGAATACAGTTCACCTCAAACTGTATTTCACTGATTGGAGTTTCTCTCTGGCAGTCGGTCTTTAATCTAAATACCTACAGCACCAATATATTTAAACCCTGTTAGTGCCATAAACATACTTCTCTCTATTAGGCGTAGAAATGGCCTTCGGAAATATGCAAATAAATACGAGAAGTGCTGAAGCAATTAAGAAAGTGAAGTATCTCCATTTGGTCAGATTGATCAGAGCAAAGATGAAGTACTTCTTATTTAATGTGTCCAAGTTCAATAAAGGACTCATTAACAGGTGATGGATAACAAGGGCTGTTCTTAACCATCAGAAGTACATCTCTGTTCAATATGAGTCATAAACAACGTACAGTTCGGATATGACATCCATCAGGCAGGCAGGCGATCAATCTGTCATTCATTTGAACCCACTGAGGAGGACTAAAAGGCACGTTGCAGAAATAGTGTGCCGGGCTGTCAACCTGTCAACGTCAGTGGTAAAATATACTGTAGTGCACTCTGACCACTGTGTGAATGATGAGGAACACAATTGCAAAGTGGAATTTGGCAGTCGAATGAGGTTAGCCCTGCGGGACCTCCCTTTTTCCTGGCTCTTTAGCTGAAAGAGAGCACTGCAGTGCTGGCCACTGAGAGGGCCACTAGTGTAATTGAACCAACTGAAGGCCGCATCCAAGAAGTGCTTCACTGGGGCTGGGAAAGAGGATTGCCTATCATAAACAAGAAATAATCTCCTGCATGGCATCAGAGTGTTGTCATGCCAGTTTACACTGGGTGTATTTTTCTTTGTTGTCTTAAAGCACAGGGGAGCAGCAGAAAGCCAAACTTCAATAGGATGACGGTGTCTTGTGGCTGAGTGACTCAGTGAGTTTAATGAGGGTGTCTGTCAAAACAAAGGGCTTTTCTTTTGATGTCTGGTGGTCCTGTTTTCTGACAGCTATATCAAAGCTGCATTAGTTTTGTGGTGACTTGAGGTTTTTCTTTTCTTATTTGATCTACAGTCTTTTTATGAAATCCATCCATCAGGATGATTCCCAAATCCAAAATTCAGCTGTAATCTTGATGTTGTTTTGTGAGAAACAAAAGACTGCTCCTGATTTGGACAAATAAAAGAACAAGTGGCCTTCTCCAAATGGAGCTTTGCTTATGATTGGTCACCTCAAAGCCCCTGACCCTGCTTGCCTATCACTCTGCCGCCCCGCCATCTGCTTCAGTCGCCCTAATGAAGCACATCCTTCCCGGAGGTCCACGGAGACGCCACCTCCACACTGGCTTAATCAGCCTCAGAAAGCCTCAACCCCTCTGGCTGCATCAGCATTGGGCCAGGCCACGTCTCAGCCCAGATCGGTCATTTCATCAACACCCGGCACCTAATGAACTAGAGGATGAAGGGCAGCGAGAGGATAGGAAGGAGGGAAACAAAAGAAAACTACGAGCATAGGTGCTTTGTACTAATAAAGAGACTCTTTCCTGATGAAAGTGGCTCTTTTGTTCCACATTGGATACACTCAGAGGACGGGGCGGTCGAGTCGATCTGACCACTTTAACGTTCAGCTCAGTGATAAATGGTCAAGCAGTGAATTATTTCTCCCTTTTGGGAGGTCTTTATTCTCATATGCCAGCTCTGTATTAAGCTCTCATTTTAACTGATTGGTTCCTTTGTGCTTTGAGGCCTATGTGCCGCACTTGCAATTTCTCATTCTATGCAAAATGTATATATCTTTGCAGACACAGCTCTGTGTCCACCAGAAAAGTCACATTCATTCAATATCAAAAGAGAGACTTTGAACTAGAACTTTAGAAAGGTTCATATAGAATCCTCAAATTAACTAATTTAACTGATGAGTTACCAGGAAATGGTCATTAGCTGAGATGTATCTCCATTTAAAGGGGAAAAATCAAGCAGAAGTGGCCTTGAAGAATTTTTACTTACAGCAGTTTCAATGTGATAATCGGGCATATTAATCATTTATATAACCCCCATCTACCACACACCCTATCCCACCTCATACCAGATTGTGGCTCTAAATATAGTCCCTCCTGTTCTCGCTCTTCTACACACATACAAATGTACAGCACACACACACACACACACAGTAACATTGTCAGAGACTTTCACTGTAACCATGTGCTGTCTCTTTGAAAGAGCTCCCTGTAGACAATTCACTTGTGTATGGACAGATGCCAGAAGGAAGTCAATCAGGTTTACGCAGGAAAACTAGCTGTCTCCTCCCATGTATGTGTGCATGTGTGTTTTTTCTGATCATCTGTAGGTCGCAGGACTTTGTGCCAAGTTATGGCGCTGGGTTTTTAAACAAACTTGATTTATATGGTTATTCTCGTAAAGTAAGCCCCAGCGACGATGGCGGTGCATTTCCATTTAGAGGAGTTTTATTGAGGCAGGAGAAATGATAAAGCGAATGATTTATGAGCAGGAGCGACATGCCAGGCTAAATCTAATCCCGCAGAGGGAGGGGGAACCCACTGACTCCATCCTGAAGGAGGTAAGAGGGCAGGAGATAACAACAGTATGTGATGTGAAGAGATACAGGTTTTGTGTGCTTAAAAAGGAACACTTTAACATGACAGTGTGATGTATCTGAATATCTGATTCTTTTACCAGTTGTGCAACACATTTTGTACCTATCGGACAAACCTTTGCAGTAAACATTAGCTATCAGAGTAAAGCCTGGCCATGAGAGGAGGTTATCCCAAAATGCTTTCGGAAGTGCCCCTTCAATGCAGCATCTGCCAGAGTCTTCTGGCTACTCTGCACTCATTAGCAGGCAGACTGGTAGAGGACTTTCTCCATCTGGTAGCCCCAAGCAGCACACACTGTACTGCACTCAGCACAACACAGAGCTCATACTAAATACCAAAACAGTGCAGACCATGAAGCTTGAGAACAGAGGATAAATAGATAAGCATGAAGCTCACACAGCTTTGGATCCATACAGTTCTGTGTGTGGATGTGTTGGGCTGTTAAGTCTTAATTAACTTTACATTTAATGTCTTTATGCAGCAGCTGATGCTGTTGGGCAGGTTAAGATCCCATCAAAGTAAGCACCAAACTGATCCACAACAGCATCATAAACAACAGGTACAATAACAACAGCCAGGACCTTTTAGTCCAGTTCTGATGGAATTTCAGTTTTCAGCAGAGCCGCACTTTTGGTGCACATATCAAAAGAAGCTCACCATTTCTAAAATCACTTCAGAGCATTAAGTTTCACGATTTGAATTGGTCCATATTTGTCATTAAAGTATTCTTTTAACTATTCTGAAAAAGCAGGACCACCTGTGAAATATATAAATTGTAAAGTGGTGTGTCAGCACAACAAAAGGAGCTTTTAGTGAGCCAGGGGTGCCTGTCAAAACACTGCTAAAGAGGCCAACTTGGCAGGAAGACTGCTGTAACTGAATAACAACCACAATCTTACTTTTTAATGCACGATGCCTCACTTTGACGTGGTCTTTGTCAAAACATCAGTGCAAATGGAAAGTGAGCACCAACTATTTTCTGTTGCTGCTGTTTTGAACCAAGAAAACAGCAACTAGGACCGTTTTAGTGTAATTATAATGTGGCTTACACTATGACAGAGAACCCATAACGCTTGCATTTTTTGTGTGATTGCTTCCAGTGAGAGGTGAGCCACTAACTCTCTAACCCTAGCAGAGTTAATGACATACTGTACAGGACAAAAACTTGCTTCTGTTTTTTTGCTTGCAAATGAGCTATTTTTGAGCCTGGGGAATATGATGCCTCAGCCCTTAACTTATAGAGAGCAGAGCCACTCTTCTGCAATCTGAATGCCATAGTCGGAAGCACTGACAGCTTTCTGTCTGAAGTATAAATACCTTATAATTTACCAATGAGGAAGACAAATGAGCAGTTCTTTGTAAAACTTAATCTTTCTGAATGGCTACTCAAACCAAACAAATCATTTGGGTCTGTCATTCCTGTCTATTACCTGCCAATCATCTATCATATGTATGACCGCAGTGTATTCATATCCTAACATTTCTGTAATGCTAGCTGGGAGATTTGACAGTATGACACATCTCTAAGCTCTGTTATTTTCAGGAGAATTCGATGATCCGTGTGTGAAATAAAGTCCGATTTTTCCTCCAACATTCAGTAGAAGAAATCGAGTCATCTAGTGCGCCTGATAAAGATCAATGAAGAACTTTTATCACCAAAAATACCCCTGAAGCAGCAAGCAGTGTTCGCTTTTAAAGCATTTAGTACAAATATGTTTATGTAACAGGCATGACACCATTTTACCCAAAGCAATAAGAGACACAGGGCTGTACATGTGATGGTTTGGACAATTCCCTATGCAATTCATGTGGCACAATAGCTGGATTAGCACTTTTCCATTCACTGGAGGGATTACATGGAGGGGGCGGCGCAGACTATATCTGTCTGCTGCACAGATGAGACTTTTCTCACACACTTAAAATGATTTATGGGATGGAAACGGCTGGAATTCAGCAGGAGGGAAAGAAGAGTCAGAGGAGAAGGCACGTGGGAGAGCATCTTGGGAATGGAAAGGAAGTTGGAAATGAGGTTGGTTTGAGTGACAGTTAGGTAAAGTGTCTGTTGAGAAAGGATGAGGTCCATAAGGTACAATATGCATGAATGTGTGGAGTTCAGCTGTAATTACATACTGAAAAGTTATTTACTTTCTAAAATATTTAAACTTTCGAAAGAGATTTTTTGCATTTGCATCGATATTCACACATACATGTTCATCACTGGCCACTGTTATGTGTCTGGTCTACAGGACATTGTCAGGACAAAACGTCTGCATTAGCAAGAAATTAACATCCTGTGCATGCGTGTACTTCAAGTGAATACGACCCTTACCTCAAGGACACTCCTTGCCTGAAACAATGCTCTCCCCTCATTTCCCTCTGTAGTGAAACAAAAAGAGACACAGCAAATCACTTTGTAAGACGGAGAGAGCTTTTTAAAACATTGAAAATGGATGGCCCGAGCAACGTTATATGGTACGACAGTGTCAACAAGCACACAACCTCTAAATGTCACCGCTGTGTTACTGCCCTAAAGACTTTGGGTTGGTTCTACAATGAAGGTTTTTTGAAAATCTCTTCTTGTTTCCACCCAGTTTCAACTCAAAAGCTTCAAGATTGTTCTCAGTCTCTACTGAGTGAATCACCTTGAGACTGACTAAATTATTGGACCTGATGATGCTGCTAGATGAAACATTAAGATCAAAGCTTTTACAAGTAATCCTGAGAGGAACATGAATGTGTGTATCAAGTTTAATGACAGTAGTTGTTGAGATATTTCAGGCTGGACCAAAGTAATGGACCAACTGAAAGAAAAGACACTGCATCCCATGAGCCATGCCTACATTTCCATACGGCTAAAAATGTGAAAGATAAATCAAGGAATAGGGCAATAGAAGCAGCCAGGAGCTTTGTTTCAGGCACCACCATCTTTTCTCCAGCAAAAGGTGACAGCCTAGACAGAGCTTTATAGATGTAATTTCAGAGTGAGCAAAGATAAAACTTTAGCATAGAGAAGGATTCACAGCGTGACTCTGTCTGGAAACTCAGTCCAGTCACATTTCCTTCAGTGAGCTCTAACTCTTAGACACACGAGGACACTTAAGGTGGTGGGTAAGAGACAAAATACAGTAAAGAATCATAAACAATAAACTACAAACTCAAACTGAAAACATGCTCTACATCTACATAAATAGTTTTATTTGAGTTTTACTATGAAAATACCATTACACCAGCCCACCTGCTTCCTCGGCTCAGGAGTGGCAGGTGACAGTCAGGCGTTTGTCACTGATGGACGAGCCTCATTTTCAATACGTCTAAAGGCCACTGGGCCAGATGGAGACTTAATGGGTGGTTCCTTATTGATGGGCTCCACACAACAGGGGAATGGATCGATGGAAAAAAAAAAGGATTTCACCTGTAAATTTAGCTTCAACTACAAATTAAAAGGCACCCACTTGCACCTACAGGGCTAGCTTTTATGTACATTATTATTCTGGATAAATATCTGCCATCATTAGTGATTGAATGAGTGTGTAAATTGTAACTTCCCACAAATTCCTCCATGGCCGCTTTTCTCTGCCCTCTCACACTAGCCAGCTGTAAAGCCTGCAGCATGTAGCTGTTAAAGCCTAATGACATATTAGCAATTTGAGGAGACCAGGTTTAATGATTTCATCAGGCCCACGGCTCTGCCCAGTTTCATTTAATTGCAGTCCAGAGGAAGGTTGTGGTGTGACTACTGCCTGAAGGAAAATGCTGCTGCTGATGGAAGTCATACAGAGTTGTCGACGTGTTTCCAAGGAAATTCAATTGCATTGACAATTGATGAATAAACAGAAGCTTTGGCACTTGGGTTATTATCCAAATGGGATTTTTGGTTGTGATGACGTAGCACTTTAGACTTTTCTTAAATTATCAGAATATAATTTTCTAACCAGCTTCTCTACTCTTAAACAAAAGTATAGGTGTGAAATAATCTTTACTAAAACTGAACGGACCTGACCATGGAACTGTGGAGTTATTTTTAGTTATTAGTCATTTTCCCCCAGCATAAGACATATTGATGTTGTGCAGCTTTGCAGTTGCAGTGGTAATTCTTTCTGACTCCAAAATAATGTATTATAGTTTGGACCAGATACTTCACCTTTAAAGGTCTACTAAGTGTAAGAAGTCCATTGGTGAATGACGTGTCCTGGTTATTGTAAGTGAACTAAAAAATCAACAGTCTCCTTTATACAATATTAACCAATCACATCAATACTATCTGTTAAAACTCTTAAGAAGCTGTTCTGTATGCTGGGCACCTCAAAGGAATTTTAACGTGATTTTAAACTGCAGCAGTTGGTGCAATTTTATGAACCAATGAAGCATGGGGCACATTTGATGAAATGAACCATGTCTGTTGTTGATAAATAATGTGTAGGTGTGTGTGTTTTCTATATTACAACACAGTGACGGGTCAAACTTTTCACCATGTTACTTCAGTAAATTAGGGCTCTGCCTGGGTGAGCATCTCTTTGTGTGCACACCTCAATGTGACTCTAGTTCCTGTTTGATAAACTCAAAAATGTGTGTGCCTACAGGTGTGTTTCCTTTTATTACGGGCGCAAAGGGAGATATCAAGTGTATTCTTCAGATAGTGCAGAATAATGGAAATACATGCCAGGTGGTATTGCAGAAGGCACATAAAAGACAGCTCTGCATTTATGTATTTATCTTGTCGTAACTTGTAGCTTTGTGGGATTTTACTGTGATACTGTATGCAATTTGTAAAATGAAGTTCATCTTACCTGCTTTATAGAACTTTTCTCTAACACTCTTTGATAATGTTTGCTTACTTTTAATTTTTGTTAAAAAAAAAAAAGACAATCTTGCAATTTTATGCATAAAACAAAGGCAGGTCAACATATGTGAACTAACGGAATTTACTTATTAACATTTAAAGCTTTGTCACGCACTGAATGTTGGTAGGTTCAAATGTCCATGTGGGTTTTTACCATTTATACCCTCAAACAGAGAAATCCCACGTTCAGTCTGGTCACACGTGGCATGGCCGTTTGAAACAGAATAGGCTATTTTCCTCAGTGGCAATGTTACCTAGTTAAAAATATTGACACCATAGAAGAAGAGGGCTTTCACACTAGCTCAAAGGATGGATTAAAAAAATATATTGCAGTTGAATGATTGTTTATCCATACTACATGATTCTCTGAGATGAATGGTTAGGATTATTAGCAAGACTGTATTATCCCACTCACAGATTTATCCTAAGGCTGAACACGCCGAGACATCACAATCAAAGTATAAGGTGCGAAAGGGCTTTAAAATGATTTTCCAATCACTGTGTTCTGAACAGAAAATGGATTTTAAATTCGCATTAAATTATTTTTTGGGCCACTTGGGATGGCAGAAAGAAACTGTAAACAGCACTGACATATTATCACCTTTTAAGTTGATATAGCAAACAGGCTCCTATTTACACATCCAGACAACAGTTTTAAAATCGTACAGTGTGTGCACAGCTTTTAGCAACTAAAACACCTAAAAAGTCAGGGAACGATCAATGATTGTAAATACCAAGGGAATGTTGATTGCTGGTCTGCGATGAGAGAAAAACTCAGGTATGAAAATCTGACATGCTACAGGCTTACCTAACCCTCCACACCCTTACTTTCTGCCCCACTACATATAGGTCATGCAACTTCCTGCACCGACACTGAATTGCCATTGGATGTAAATCGTGATGTGCAGAATTGTACACAAAGTTTCCACAGATTCACCTCCACCAGCCCTCTGTTGGTAGAGAAAGCCGAATGTGTGTAACTTTTCGATCAAGCTGGCCTCTGTCCCAGACCTTCTGTCGGCTAATGTTGTCATTCCTTCATCATTGGCTGTAAGTCAGCTCCCATTACCTCTCTGAGCCGCCCCTGCATTTTCCCTCAGCCACCCTCTCACCCCACCCCTAATCACTGCCAACATCAGCACAGGAATACTAACGGTGCCCTGTGATGAGAGGACTCCAAGCTGACAGCTCCCCAAAATAATAAGCGACTCCTACGTTCTCTGGAAGCAACAATGGAGCATTGCCACTGGCATTATTCTCAATACACACTTATTACACCAACAGTAGTGAAGGTGCTTTGGCTGGAATATCAAGGTAATAGTGAGGAGGGGACATTAGTGTTGATGGCGTGTTAATGAACCCTCAGGACGAAACCACTCCTTTATTCTACTTCAACACAGGCTGTAGTATATATGAAGCTGTATATCATCTTTGTGGTCAATTATCTAGACGAGGGTTAGTGTATTCTAGTGTTGCTGCCCCCTTTATAGGAGAATTACAGCCCCAGACAAAGATCCCTCACTGCTGGAATTGAAATCAATCGATCTGAGTGAACTGCAAGTAAAAGCAGAAACAGAAAAAGGAAGAATACATAATTTTTTCTGCTGGCACATTATTGATCAGGAATGTCTGGGGCTTTTCCTTAAAAGCACTACAGAATGAGAGGAAGCAAGTAACAGAGAGAGCAATTTTAAAAATAGACACCGGCGTGAAAGAGATTAAATAAGATTCACTATAGAAGTTAGATAGAATGAAAAAAATAAATCCGCTCTGTGTTTCATTTAATTTCTTCCCCTCGCCAGAGTTATTAATGTCTCAGCCTTAATTACTTTGTGGATCGTGGTGAGGCAACGCTTTTATCCCGAGAAGGACTAATTTTTTTGTCGAACATGGAGAAGCTCTTCACACAGGCTCGTTTTTGGAGGACCGCTCTGCAGCATAATTAATGGACGGGATGAAAACCATGAATAGCAATGCAGTCAATATGTCATTTTTTGAACGCCCCCCACTCTGCTCCCTCCTTCATCCTTCTTCACGGAGCACTTGCACTGTTTGACGGTGGAGGTAATTCATTTGTGGGGAGGCTGTTTAAAAAATGGATGTGTGTTTAATCATGAAGCCTATGTTAAAGTGTGAGAATTTTGGGTGCTCTGAATCATTGTTCGTCATAATTTTAAACCAACGGAGAGGTCCCACTGACCCTGATGATATGTTGCCCGAGGCGGGACAGCTCCACAGTGGATGTTCAGACATGGCCTGATTAAAAACATACACAGCTGCCTTTAGCCTGCTGTTAATTTCCCTCATTGCCTATTATCATTCAGAGCTTCGGGGGCAATGGCGGCTTTTGGATTGCCTTTTCAGATGCAAGAAGCAAAGTCAGCACTCACAGGACAGAGTACATCCCCTTGTCACCATCATTTTCTCTAAGGATGTGTGTATGTGTGTGTGTTCTCCTGTTTATTCATGTGTGACAGAGTCATGTTAGATAAATTCCCAGCCATTTGAACAGAATGGATGGCCGTCATTAACGAGGCAGGGTCTAAATCATTCGGCCTGTAACGGTACAGGCTGTGATAGGCTTTGCCTATTGCATTACCACACAGCAGCGAACCCTGTAATCATCACAATTCCTCAATCGATGAGGCGTCCATTCAGTGCTCCAATTGACTAATCGACTCCTTAGCCTCCAGCTCACCCGTTCCTCCCTCTCTCTCTGTTACTGGCTCGAGATGAAAGTGGAAAAGACTTGGCGTCCCTTTATGCCACATTGTGTGTAATCCCCCCCATTTCCATAGCTTTGGGGTGTTCAGCCTTTGGACAGAAAATAGCAGCGGATTGTTCAACCTGAGCATTGATAATGTGGCTGCCGGCTGCTGTTGGAGGGCGTCGAGCACAATAATTCCATTAACATTTGCTTCCTCAGCTTCCTTCCTATTCATCGCCTCCCTTTGAGAAGATGCTTATTTCTGCCTCTGTACACATGCACAGCAGGGTTGGCTGATAACCATGCTTCCATGAAAGTGGAGCTGATCCAGTTGATATTTAAGGAGATGCATCAGTGGTTCCTTTTGATCGGTTCACTGGAACACAGCTTGGTAAAGTGATAACTGAATGCAGTAAAATTAAATTTTCTGAGATATTAGGGATCAAATAATAGCCACTTACACATTCACTTCAGAATCAGTGTTATTGCAAAGAAGCTTTTCTCAAGGAATTTGCCTTGGTATATATCTATAACATAGAATGAGAAAAATATAAATAAAGACAAAAGCAAGTTTAGCAAGCCAGGGATATAAAATATTATAAGGACAATATGTACAATATGGCCGTTATTTTAAATGAAAGCTGTACAGTTTGTCCAGGGAATGTGCAAAATGTACACTTGGCCTTTAAAGTTAATCCGCTGCCTTCCTCCACATGGAGTCTGTGACCTACATGAACATCAGTCCCTGAAGATCATACTGCCATGATGGACTACAACCAACTGTCTTTCCATCTATATCATGTTCTGTCAGTTCAATGTCCCAGGGGGAGATTATTAAGACCTTAATGGAGGAATGATTCTCTGGCAGTAGGTTGTAACTGTGCCTCACTTAAGCTGATGGATATACTGTATATAGGGCTGAGGGAGTGGAAAGGGGAGAAGAAATTATATAAGTAATATTTACGACAGAAATGGCAGTGAAAAGCTATGCATTCATTTAAGGAAAAAATAGTCAGTCACAAACACAGTAGCTCATAATGTTCCATCACCTTACATGCATGCATCTCTTTTATTTATTTTTTTAAGCAATTTCTAAAATGGATGCGTTTATATGTCCTACATATGTCCTTACATTTGATCAAACTGCAGCCATGCATGGTTCTACATTGAGGCAATTGAACGTGTGTGTTTTATGACACTTAACATTACATTTTTAAACATGTTTTCTGTGTTGTTATACTGTAGCTCATATTTCGAGGTGTTTTGCCAAATATGTAGGATTCTAAAGCATTTTATGTATTATCTTCATTTATTAAATAATTAACAGGATGTGGACTGATTTGTGTTTCTATGAAACTTAATTAAAGAAAATAAGTGTGTTATGGCTGTGACTGTACTCCAGCATTTCATTGTGTGTGTTTGTGTGTGTGTGCGAGTGTGTTGGCGTGGGCATGGTCCTCCATTTCTCGCTCTCCTGGCTCCCTGCTTGGCTTCCCCTGCACACCACAATCAGCTCATCACTCTTCCCAGTGCCTCTCAGCAAGTCATCTGCCTGCAGTCCACCCCGGCTCTTCAGCCATCCATCGCCCAGATTGTTGTTTCATCCTCAGTGGCGCTGTAGCTCTGCTCAGGGCCAACTCAGTTCAAGTCTGCAGTGATTCAGTTCCTTTGTGTTCAGTGCTCTAACCTGTGGTTCCTTGTGTCTAGGATCATCTGCCGCCTGTCTATCTACATCTTGCTAACCTGCCTGCCAGCCACTTCCTAGCTTCCACGTTAATCCCTGGCAGCCACGCTCCCCCTCAGTCCCTCTGCCCACACCAGCTCCGCCATCTCCATACTTGCTCCCGCCGCCTCCGGATTGCCTCTCCTGCCATCAATTCCTCATCCAGATCCTCAGTTAAAATAAAGACTCTCTTCTTATTAACTCCACTCTCTCCGTGTCCTGCACTTTGGTCCTATTATATGTGATCTCAAGAGATGCAGGGTATGTGTATAAGAGTTGAATTCAGTTGGTGTTTCTCTAAGAATTGTATTCACAGCCTCTTTTATGAAGTTCCTGTATCACCAAAGCTCCTCCAAATCCTTGGATTGGTGCGTAATAAAACAACAACACTGTCCCAAAAAAATGCACTACCACGTAGTAAACCTTAACTGAATACATGTGGTGTGTAGGTCTCATCTTGCGTGGTGGCTAACAATTTTTGAAGTGAGCAGGTCAGAGTGGCCTCCACAGGGCTGCCACTACAGATGGCTCATTAGACTAGCGTTTGATACAAACACCCCCCGCTCTCCACTTCAGCTCCATCTCCCATTCCTCCATCCCGCTGTCATCCTTCTTTCATCAGTCTAACACTCTACCAGCTGCTCATCTAACAACCAGAAGAGTTCAGACACCAGGAAGAGAGAGCTTGGAAACATATTGCACAATGAAAACTAACAATAAATAGTTCACGGCACACCTTTCTTAAATTATGACCATGCAGAGAATTTAAAACACAGCTGGTTGCGCCAGCTTGTTAAATTTAGCCTTATTAAAACATAACAGTTTACTAAACAGAGATCTACGGTATAAATCGCTAAATGAAAATGGGTTGCACCATACAAAGTTATTAAGCAAAGATTAGTATTAAATAATTACACTCTTAGTTAGCTTAAGCAATGCTACACATGACTAATTTAGACTGGAGAGTAAAAGAGGTTAAATGAAATATACTTGAAACTTTCTAAAGTCATGTTTGACAATAAACTGGGAAGATGTGAAATTACGCTTTATAGAAATAACAAAAAAAAAACTTAATTTACTAATGTTTAGTTAGGTTAGCATCATCCGATATTTTCCACTCAAAATGCTCCACACGTAGTCTCAGAAGTTTTTCTCACGCATGTGTGCAGCAATTTATTGATTCACCATGTGTTTGTATCCAGCATTTTATTACAACAAGAGCATGCATCTCTTTTATTTTTTCTTAAGCAATTACTAAAATGGATGCGATTATATGTAGTGCACAGGACTGACCTATAGCTACTATGTTCTACAACATAAAAGATACTTTATTACATACACACAGTATACAGCCTGGTATATCAGGCTACAAAAATGTATTTCATTATTGCTAAATGCAATGCCCTTACATTTGATCAAACTGCAGCCATGCATGGTTCTACATTGAGGCAATCAAACGGGTGTGTTTTACAACACTTTCATCATCACAGTGTGTGTATCTCTGAACTTTATTAGAGGTTGTTTATGGCCCTAGAGTAAAGACTGCATCTCTGGTGTTCATGTGAGTTATTGATGTGTGTGGAGTGTCTGTGTGTAATTGTGCTGTGAGGTGTCTTGTCTATGATCAGGTCATTACATGAAGACCTGTGTTGACAGACAGAGTCCTTGGTTGTGAACGTGTCACTGATTAAATGGATCTGATTGAAATGTGTCCCCAGCGATGCTCTTGACCAATAAAGAGCCAGCAGGACCACAATACCTCATTGCTTCTGTAACAACCACCATAATTTAACAGCTAACCCCACACACTCAATCACACTCACACTCACACACACGTGCAGTGCACCCAACAAACGGCTATATTTTACAGCAATACAGTATAAGCACTTGAGAGTGAGTGTGCAAAATGTCAGCATGACCTACAGATGGGTTTACGTTTTATGCATGAGTGAGATGCTGCTCTGTAGCCACAATATTACGTAATAACTGAACTGCTCTGGAGATTCTAGCCTCAAGAAGAAAAATCTATTTGAGGAAAACACAAGAGAGGGCAAATGAGTGAAGATCAAAGGTGTTTCAATCAGGAAAATCACAGGAAATTGGGGGGATGAGGAGAGTGAGACAGAATAGTAAAAAGATTCTCTAAATGTGGTTTCAACCTTTTTATAATATGCTGAATATTTTATTACAGCTGTAGCAATTAAGCAGCTATATAATTTTCATCTCTTGTGAAGTACAGGGTCATCTTCTCTTCTCTTCGAAACATCAAAGAGACAAACAGGATATTTAGAGAGTCTTTCCTCCCACTCCTTAAAAAGTGTTACCAAATACATTCACCTTGAACTCGTGGTGCACTAACAGATAACTGGCGTAGGTACTCAAGGAACTTTTCCACTAGGCTGTCAAGAGAAAAATTGCATTAAATTTTCATTCATGAAGTGTTATGTTGCAATAAAACATGACCCCAAACTGTGCACAGATGGAAAGGGAGGAACCATGCATGGCTAAAACCGAGCCACAAAAACCGCCCGGGGGACGAAGATATGGCCAGACAGAAGATGAAATTTCCTAGTAATTTCCGTGTGAATGCCCCTAACAAGGTTACATCATTCATGCATGCAAAGTCTTACAGACAGTAAGAGCCACATAAAGCTGAGCCCCTTACTCACCTCAGATTTAAAGGTTGATGATGTTTGCCTTGCAGGTAAACACACCCTTTCTTCTCTGATTTGTATTGATTGTACACCCAAGGTAGCTTTACGAGGCAGCAGGAATTGTGAGATCATGTGATCACGAGTGAATCCATCTTGTGGTTGACAAGTATTTTTTGTAAGAAACACAAGTGCCTGCCCTTTTCCAAACTGTTCCAACGACGATTTCTGTAATCAGTAATCAATGGCCACGTAGCCAATTAGGTGTCATGCCACTAGCCTCTGTCCTCTACATTTCTTTTACATTAAAAGTGCCTAAAATAGCCAGTGGAAGGGCATTAAAGCCCCCACAGTAGAAACGAGTGAGGAGCTACTGAAGTTCAGTCTTTCCCTCTTTCAGACAGTCCTGGAAATTGACTCTAAGGTTCAGTGTGTGAAAGTGCAGAGGTGGCTGCAAGAGAACAACACAATGATTGCATCTAAAAGGCGCTGTTGTTTGGGTGCAGGTAATGTGTCTGAGTGCAGGGAGAGGGACCCTGGAGCTGGCTCACAACTGCTTGGTTACGTTGTCTAATGAAAGCTTCATTTTCTCTGCTTTTGGATCAGGCTCACCTCATCCATCACCAGAAGCCCATCAGTGAGAGACGGTGGGAAAAGTGTGCAGCCTCTGGGACTCCCTTTATCCCCATCTCTGAAAATGAGAAAACTAATAATAGGACATGGCTGGGCATTATTGCAGATGGCATCATAGTGTTTTCTGATTCTCTGCCGTTGGAGCAAGCTACTGTGTGTTTGTGAGATCAGATGTGGTTTAATGAGGTGGGTCAAATATCAGGATCCAAACACCACACTGTAACACTGCTACCATGACACATTCTTACAAATTCTTATATTTTTTCAGAATAGAATTTCTGTGTATCGAGGATGCATGTATTTGTATTTTAATGTGCATCAATGTGTGACAGTTGCATGCTATTATGAATAGTTGCTCTCTGCCTGCATGTGCGGCAAGTGGCTGCTTCAATAAAGAAAGATAGAGCGAGGAATGGATGGAAGACGAACCGACAGATTGCTGAGGGAATATGGCGGCAGATCCACCGCTAATGAACCCTGACTCAGCTGACCTCTCCGGGCTCCAGAGAGTGTTACCAGCCACACACACTGCAGCCAATTAGACCCGACCCGGAACCAAGACTCACAACATTACAAGGGAGCAGCGGCAGAGCATCTAATGAGTGTGTGTGTGCTATGACGTGGGATGGTATTGTTATGAGCTGGAGGCTAGATAAAGTAGATTGTGGATGTGTGAAATGAAAATGGACTTTGGCAAGGGAGGGTTTATTTAAAGCTGCACTAATCAATATTTTTAGATTAACAATGGATCAAATCAAATAAGTGTCAGCGCTTGTAGTGATGAACCCACAGACAATTATCACCCAACTATGCAGCTTCCTTCAGCTCTACGGCATCTTTTAGCGTCTCTTTCATCTAATAGTTTTTTGGTTGTACGGCCTGCAACTTTACTGTTTTGGTTGGGTCTCACCACCTTCATCAAGAGAGTGGTGAATACATTTTCAGCAAAAGTCTGATGAACCCACAGTACCCATAGTACACTACCTTCTTGGCAGGCAAAGTGAGTGAAATATTTAGTGGCTAAAGAGCCAGATATTTCCCTCAGGAGCTGGTGGAAAACAGTTAAAAGGAGAGTGAATATTGGACATAATTTCATCAGGAGGCCAGAAACACTAAATGGCACGCAATCTTGTCTTGCACCACACATCATGTTTTTCTGGTGGATGCATACACAATTAAAATATTCTTAACTTTGGAAGGCGTGAAATTGCTCCGCTAGTCATCGTCACCTTTGGAAGATAAAATCAATCAAGAGGTGGGCTTTACTACTTTACCACTTCCTTCCTGTTTTGATGCCATTTACTATGCTGGTAAATAGGTTAGCTAGCTAGCTAGTTAGCTGTTGTGTGTAGTGGGGGGTAAACCCAATTTAACTCAGTTTATCCACCTCTTGTGGAGGAAGTGTGGCTGCGAGTTTACTCATCTAGAGCTCGACATGTGCTTGATTATTATTGCTTATTTTAATTTTTTATATTAATCATATTTCACAATTAATCACAGGCGCACCAGCTGTTTTACCTGAAACGCTTTGCCATGCCGATTTCGAAGCAGCTACCCTTGTAATTATGCCATATCAATTTAATTTATAATGTGATTATATGTCAGTGTTGTGTTTGGAGCCTGTTGTGCTGCCCCCAAAATGGCTGAAATAATTCACACTGCAACACTATCCAGAAATAGTTGCTTAGAGCTTGGATAAAAACCCATTAACACAAATAGTCATTTAGCTTTAGGACAGCAATGACACATGAATGACCTATAACACTTATGCTAGAACTTAATGGTTTTAGTGTTCAATGGTGTTAAGGACTTCTTGACCGGTATTTTCACCCTGCAAAGAACCGCAAAGCCTAAAATATCCTGTCATGTTTAGCATTTATGTCATTGAAATGTTAAGAATGATGTGATGTGTGTCCACATGTATTTCCCCTGTCTCCTTTTCGCCTGTTGCTTTTTGGACCACTCTTTTTCTCACAGTGGAGCCATTAAGCTCTCCTTCACCTCCTCCACAACTCTCCCTGGGGATCCCATCACGCCCACTGTCTCCCATGGATATTTCAACTCTCGCTCTCATCACCGTGGAGACCCATCAAGCCGTTTGCTCCCAGTAGGCATTGGTCCATAACATGAATCCACCAATAACACAACATTATCACCTGCACTAATAGAGTCATTTAGCTGGTTTACATTCCTTTAAACGCCTCTTAAGATCGTGCACTGACAAAAGACTTCAGTGACTCCAAGGTTCAGCATTTCTAAGATACACTTAAATTGAAAAAACAAAAACAAAAAACTATTAGAGACTCATAATCAATGAACAGTTTTTCTGAAATTGATTAAACTGACCAATGTCCTGGAAATAATCAATGTTGTCCTCAGTCAGATCTCTCTACATAAACCTATGTGTGTATTTTGTACTTCAAAACGGCCTTAATAGACTTGCAGCATTCTTTTTTGGCGTTGAGCGAGTGGAATTCCTAAAGCTACATGCAAACAGTCTGGTAATGATCAAATTTGCATTTGTTGTTGTGGCTGATAATCAAGGAAGAAATTCATTTATGATTATACAACGCAAGGTTGTATAACAAAATGAAATTTTGCACCTTCTTTGTGCTAAATGCATAGAAAGACATAATTAAAATAAAATGAATAAACCAATATATACAGTTATTTATATACATATTATACATACAAATATACACCCAGGAAATAATCATGCAGTGCATCTTTTGAATTTGCGTCTGGGGGAATGTAAACAGCAGCAACAATATGGTTTCATCCTCACATAAAAAGAAACAGTGTCCCATACCCGCTTAGGTGGTCAGCGGGGACTGGGACACTCCACCGACACTGTTTATGTAATGAACCTGAGACACTTCATCATGAAGCCTGTATCATTAAAATATGAGGAATAAATCTGGAGTTAATGTGTCAATAAAGGCCTACCTCCTACTCTACCTACTCCTGGAAAGGTCCTGGGAAATGATTTCTTAGGGAGCCCTGTAGCATCCAATTGAAGTCTCTCCACTATAGCTGGCAACTTTCTGTAAGTTTCATTGTTTGATGATAAATTCAGTTGTGACTGGTTTTTATTATGTTTTCACACCAATGTGGAATGTTTCCCCATTTTCATCTGAACTGCTTTGTGGTATAAAAGAAAAATATTAAAGTAATAAAAATAAACATTCAGAATTCTTCTCTGAGGCTGTGGGATATGTGACCTCCTTTGCAGAAACAAACTTTAAAGTTTCTTTGTTGTCCTAGCAGGCAACACTGAAAGCTGATTTATTCAATTAACCCAATCTCTTGCGTGATATTCTGTTGTTTATCTTTGCGTGATTTCTCCATAGGGCTTCTCACCTCCTCCCACTCCTCTACTCCTCTGCCTATAACTTCATAAATTTGCCCAGAGTAATAACATTCTGCCTTTTATTCAACAATAAAGTGTGTAATGTATATTAAAGAGGTGGGTTTTCGTGCCAGAAACACCTTGAAGCGGTTTAAACTGCCTCCCATCTGAACCTACCAACTAGCTAAGAGATGAATTTCCTCTATAAAAGACAACATCAGGATCCTGAAAGAAAACACCTTCTGTTGAATCTGCAAAGATTCCTTTGGCCAATACTGTACAACAAATCCTGGTATAATCATTAATAATCCCCATGTGACATATCCTTTTTCTGGTGAATGTGCAAACAGTTTCCAATGATGACTTGGTTAGCCAGAGGAGGAAGATGGTGGATAAGAACGATAAAGATCACTCTGTAGACTAACTGCTCTGGAGCACATGGTTTCTCTAGTGGTAGTAACCAGTGATCCATGTTAGCAACCATGGTCTGAATTGGATACAATCTCCTCTCAAAATTTCCATGAATTAAGTTCGGTCTTATCATACAAATTTTTCACCTAGTTATCAAATTGCCAGTATAATAATATTTACCTCTCCATAAAAAAGACCCCTAGTTCCTGTACTCAGGGAGCAATCCCTCTATTCTACAGCAACAAAGTCAAATATTCTCCTGTTAATACAGTGAACTCTGATTCTCATTCTCTCTGTCTCTGCTCCCCGCTGAGCCTCTGCTCCCCCGAGAAACCACTATCATCCATATGCAGTATGTGTCTGTTTGACTTTGTCCCCATCTCAGTGCATAGAGAATGTGTTCATATGCACTCTGATACAATTATCCACATACTGTAGCTCACAGCTATCTGTCACCAACATATTATATCATACATTACAGTACACCCAGGGACCCTTATGTAGCTTTGATATGAGCAGTAGCAGTATGTATGTGTTCGCCTGGGGCTGGTATCTGATCTGAACTGATCACATGCCTGTTTATCATGTAGACATTAATCCAACAAATGTTCTTATGCAATGTACTGCAAGACATACTATAATCTGTTGAAATGTCCATGATTACAGTTAAAGGTTTCTACAGTCACACATGGAGCATGACAGAAACTACTGAGCCAAGATGAAAGCTGAACCTGGCCGACATGAGGCCACTGGAAGCTGAACATGGCCATCCTAACTCAAGCTGACACCAACATTACGAGCTCCACTCATTTTCTCTGGTGAATCTACAAACTCTCTCTTGATTTCCTCACCTCCTCCCTAGCTGGTTTCACCCTGAAATTGTCATTATTTCTGTGAAATTAGGAATCAGATTTACTCCAAAATATGTTCCAGTTGTCTTTCAGTTACTCTGTGGGGCTGGTGCACTGGAGGAGTAAAAGCCCTCTGCTTAACAGGCTCGTAAAAATAGAAGCTACAGTGTACTTGGCTCGTTACGGTGGAGTGAGCGTGAGGGGGATTTTTATGAGAGATGTGTGGCCTGGTGTGAGGCCGGGAAACGTACGTGACAATGCCAAGAGCCAAGAAGCAGCATAGGCCCTCAATGTACCGCACACCAGGGGGGCTGAATCCTTTTTTCGTCCCTAAAGACATTTCTGTGCAGGACTTATAGGATCTACATGAAACCAGTTCACCTTAGCATTGACTAAAAACTATGAAGGCTGAAAATCTGTCTAAAACTAATGTAGCAACCATGCAATAAATCCTACCGCCAAGAAGGTTTAGGTTTGAAACTGTTTTAGTGTGAACTGTGAAATTATGAAAGTTAAGTATTTCTTAGCAACGTCTTAACAGCTGTGCACAGAGTTGTGATATGACCAAAATCTCATATCTCGATATATGTAATATACATATCTTTAGAATAGTTTTCTGCTCTGTATCAGACTGTCCATACCCAAACCACATCCATGTGACAGAAGTAGCTCTTTTCGGTACGAGCTCCTCGTTTTGCCTTGTCAACTAATAAGCAATCCAGAAATTCACAAGAAAAAAAAAAATTTGGAGAAACAAATATAATTTTATGATGTATATATGTTTTGTATCTGTTAACCCTTCCTGTAAATTGTCTATTTTTCCTATTTCTTATTCCTTATATTTGCCTATAATAGGTTTCCACATGCATAGTGTACCGTGCCTTTGATTCTTATGGGTATGCTGACAGCTCCATCTCCCTCTGTTACATACACTGCAGGTAAAACAGCCTCTAGGGACGCCCCACGGCTTTCCTGCACTGCTGGGTGTTTTAGGAGATTTAAAACCTCCCACAGAGAGATACTTGATATCAACATATTACCCCTCTCTCTCTCTCTCTCTCTCTCTCTCTCTACTGTCTCTCTATCAATTAACACAATTACCAACTATCATTATGTAAGCTGCAATCAAAGCCTGTGATGGCTGAGGATATTTGCATGTCTCAAAACACATTTACAGTACACTGCAAAGGATGTCACACAGCATGTATGCTGATGCTGATAACATGCCAGATCTGCTCACTGTACCTGCTGCTGTTCACATGGTGGAGTCGGACTGGAAAAGAGATCCACAGCTCCCCCTGTCAGTAACAAGGAGCAGTGCTTGACAGATTTTCGAAAGCTGTCATGATGTGTTGTGGAGTGCTTTATTGCAATCCAATAGCCTCGAACAAGTCCGTGTGTTAATTAGACATGCACACATGCAAAACACAGAAGCAAATACACACACAAGATGCATTAACTCTCGCAGGGTCCAATAAACTCCCTCAAGCGCTTTACCTCACCTCCCACCTCTCTGCCTGTCACTAGACTCTCTCCAGCTCTCGTCATCTCCCCTGAGGTCACTGAAATGCTGCATAATGTTTGTTCGCCCGTAAACGCACCATAAAATAAATGGTCCTGAAGTCGGGACAGGTTCTGCAAAGTCACAGTGACATTGCTGAGTGAGCCAGGGCGAGAGTGCTGATGGAGGCACGAGATTGTACACAGATGAATATTCCACTGCTGAGAAATATCATTAATCAGGAGCTTACCTTCTCTGTCAGCCTGTGGTTTGGCCGCCCCAGACAGACGCTGGTTGAGGTCAGGGTGTGATGACTGATACTAAATGTGAAAAAGTCTCTTTTTTTACCTTCCTCGTCCTCGTCTAACATTATATTCTCTTGCATTTTGTCATATGCAGGTGTAATTTGAAAACTTTTACTTGTACTTCTGTGCATGAGATGAGTTAGATCTGGATGTCCATGAGCTACAAGTCAGAGGTACATGCATAGAATTTGTATGTTTCACAACCACTATACAGCAGCTGGGATCATGACATCCATCCGAGCTTTTGTAATTTAGCATGAAAGGCAGTAAAAGGAAGGACAAAGTTAACACAACCGTGAGCCCCTCAAGCTCTTCCTCTCCTCCTCTTCATCTTTTTTTTATTCACAGGATAAACTGGCAGCAGAATTAAATCACTTTTCAGAGAGTGAGAGGAGGAGGAGGAGGAGGAGGGGAACGCGGCTTCCTCTGCCCCAGGATATCGCCGCTGTCTCCTGTCCCCAAAGTTGAGGAGTTTTAGAGCGGTAGATTTAGAGAGAAATGGGAGGCGACAATATGACAATTTATCTGCCAAATGTGAGTAGGATTCTATAATCCGCTTCAGCTCTCACCACGAAAAATGGGACAAACTCTCTTGGGATGTACTATTTACCGGTAGATGATCTTTGTGTCCTTTTTAATGGACTTTTGTTTGGTTTGCTGTTTTCACACATCTCTCCTGTCTACTATATAAGTGACTAAAAGTGTGCAATTACATAACGTTCATGCAGTGAAGAGGAACAAATAACACGAAAGGGAAGTTGGGTTGTTTACTGAGAACTTTCTGCCGGTGTTCCTTTAATCAGAAATGCAAAAGATTAGCACCTGAAAAGCCTGCTGTGGGCCTGTTAGTGCTCAGACAGGTTCAGTCTTTCAGGGTGTATCAGCCTTTTTCTAACATATGTAAAAAGACAGAAGCCTTACAGGTTGTACGCCACAGAAGACCACAGGTCTTCCCTGTTGGCAGCATGGTATATAGTGCTGCTGATTTGTAGTTTCCCTGAGCCTGCAAGTCTCCCTGGGGAGCAGGTTTTTGCTGCTCTCCTTCGCTCTCTGCATTAACTCTCATAAATGATGGAGGAGGCACGTGTCGACCTCAGTCTGGGGCAGTTCTCGAAACACACTGATGCTATTAAATATAAAAAAGGCATATATCCACTGTATAGATGTGAAAAGAAGAGGGTAGAGATGATGTCAGTGTCAAGTGAGGGAATTCTCAGAGAAAGAAAGAGCCTGTATCTTACAATGTCTGTTTTAATCATTCTATTAATAACCATGTGATCCTTTAGTTGAATTAAAAACCACCAAAACGGCAGCTTAAACTGTTGCAATGACTTCTAATGAATGAGACAATCGCAACACCTTCCAGGATCAAGTTTCAGCCATTCAATAATATTGAGCCTTCTGGGATCATTTAGCCACTGAATGATAGGCTATTTAAATTGCTGCTTTCTTTCATCATTCTGTGCATCCTTTTTGGATGTGGCAGACCCAGCCAAGGAGGTGAGTTCAGGCCCTCCGAGGATGACGATAAGTCCCAGCGGGAGGCGAACATGGTGGTGGTGAGAGTACTTTCTTCAAAGGCAGGCTTGTCAGATATCGTCAGCCACGGCACTCTTATGTAACTATGTGCCTGCCTCTCAACTTGACAACCAAATGTGCCTCATCAGCTGTCTTCACTGCATTATTCATGAGAAGAGTGGAAATGAGTGACTTGAATACACTCCATCTATCTTAAATGAACGTCTTAGCCTTTGGCAGAGCACAGTGAGGTCTGGGTTGGAAGCTTTGTGTGTGTGTGTGTTGGTGGGTGACCAAATCAGGGATTTGAAAAGTGCACTTAATTTACTGCAGCAGGTAAATAATTGAAGCATAGAAGTTAATGACTAATGTCTACACCATGTGCGAAAATTCTACTTAAGATTTGCATGAAGATGTAATGTCTTAAAAAGTGTTAAGAAAATGATCCTGTGAATAAAATATCACATCAGACAAATCCTATTTTTAGCTTCACTTTGTCACACTTTGTTATTTCACTGCTGGTACAAAAGAGGAGCTACACAGAAGCTAAAGGGACCTGTTCTGTGATTTGTTTGATTGTTTGAGAGGAACCACTAGTGGGCGCAAGAATTCCTAAAAGTTGCTCCTGCAATCTGTTCTGAGGAGTTCATGATTATGATTGCCTATAAAATGCATGTGCAAAATCATACAATACAAAGAAATATGTTTTAATTAGCTAAATATTTTAATCTCATAAAAAGTGAATGTCTTTTTCTTGTGTTTTGCTCTCTAATTTATAATGGGTACAAAATAACACATGTACACAGTTTAAACATGGAAAGGATGTGAAGAATATAGTTCTAAAGAAGCATATTCTAACATGCAGGGGGAACAAATGTGGTGATACTAGATCTCTCACTTAATTTCTGTCTTGATACTCTCTGAACCATGATTAAAACTGACAACTCACTGCCAATTTTTTCTGTAAGCCAGTTTAAACATTCACTCAACATGATACCTGCTGAGAAATGTACCAGTTTCTGCATTTTTCCAATTGATTACTGTTCTTAGAAGCCGAAAAACCAGAGGAAACATAGTTTTCAGGCGGGTACGAGCAGCAGCAATCTGTAGTCAAGGACATACATGCAAGTGGAAGATTGAGACCAAAAATCAATAATAATGTGAAGTTAGGTAAGAAGTGCAGGTGTGCAGGAGTTCTCTGTAAACTATCTTAACTTTAGACCCATCTAACATCCAACATGACACACAGTGAGATCTATCTTCTCTTCCCAGAAGGACTTTGCTGTTGTGATGCCTCAGCATGTGTAATAGAGTACTAACGTCCACACCGCTGCCTGTATTGATGTTTGAACCATTTTGTGTCCTGAGGGTGTGATATTTACTTTATGTGGTATTTCCTGTCTGTCTGTGACTGCAGATGCAGTGGAGTGGATCAGCAGCGTAATACAAGCCCAAAACAGTTTATCCAACACAAGCTAGTATCCTTCATCTCAAATGAAACTTATACAGAAACATATTATCTAAAAAAAAGACATTTTAGCTGTTTAAGACAACACTGTTCTTCAGAGTGTCTATTGTCTTTCTACATATGAATTTACTATATTTCACTGACATGTTAGATGATCAAGTTAATGTTTATCGTGTAACCAACCAGTGTCTGAGAAAGTGATCTGATGTGTTTCCCCAGTCTGTTTGTTTTAATCTTACCCCTCTCTCCCCATGCTCCCTGTATGTGACCTTTCCCCCAGTCCCACCCAAAGCCACGTACATTTTCTTTGGGGACAAAGGCATGTCCCCGAATCCCGCTGACTCCCTAGGCAGTGGTCTGGTCCCAGGGCCACGCCACACTGAGAACCCTCAGAGGCCCACGTCCTGGAGGCTGCAGCATCAAAGAGTTGGCGGGTCAGGGGGCCGAGTAGAACCTGGTTTAACCCTCCCGTGCCCTTTGCATCACAATGTCCGGGTACGTTCCCACTCTTTAACCCTCACTTTCCCCGTGATATGCACATATCAATCACAGTACCCCTCCTCCCTAACAACCCTTATGTGTCCCTCCCTCTGATGCCTGACATAAACATCACACTCTGAGCTACCTGACTCTGGTTATAGATACATATTGGCTGGAAAATTTGACCTTGATAAAGGGCAGGGGTATATGTCTGGATAATGATGACATCAGAAATCAACCTCCGAGCACACAGTAAAATAATTCATCCCAATCTTTCTGTAGCTGCCAGCTAACTTGAATGTTCTCTTTCATTATTATTCTGAAAACTAGACACTGTCCATGAACTGTGTTTTTAAGTATGTTAATCCTTTGATAACAAATGCGGTGACTTCTGATTATCGTTCTCAAATTTCCCTTCTTAAGACCTATTTTGTTTCCATATTAAACAAAATGTACAACACAGATCGTTCCAGTAAAATGAGATTATGACCCACAATTAAGTTATTTTGTCAAGCATCACTCATGCTAGATGACATTTTAAATCGGAGGAAGTAGACGGCCCTAACTTTTCTGGCGGAGCTTATGGTCCCACCAACCGTATTACACCATCCATAAAGATGTCAAGGCATCACAAATCCCTTTATCTCACCGCCATTTCCACTGAGATGGCGATTATCCATGCCGTGCGAGACACATTATGCAACAGAGTAATAGACTTGCCATTCAAAGTTAATGGGATTATATTTCAGTCTGTGCCGCTCCGACGTGTCTATAAACAGGGTTTTGCTGAGGGAAAAACTTTTTTGCAATCTAGATTTTGCCAGACACAATGGGTCTGCGTTCAGGAAGTGTGGTTAATCTATTTAGACGCATTTTCAATCGCTCACCCTAGCCCCCATGGTTATTCAAATAGTCTTGCTGAAGTCAGATTTAGGGGGAGACAAAAAGGCATGTGTCTTGCACCATAAATAAACAAAAACACAATAGTTTTCACTCAAAGTGTTGCATAAATTCTAAGCCAGAAAGTGAAATGACACTGGAGTCATCCCCTCTGGCCAGTTTAACATAACAACATTCAATGTATTATCATGAGTTTACTTTTGAGAAGGAGCAGAAGGCAATTGTTCCACAGGGATGACTTGGTTAACTCGAATGGGAGGAGGAGAGTGAAGGGCAAAGGGCAAAATCTTACATGAGTTTCCTCTTTCTCCGATGCCCAATAAAATTGTGAAAGGACTGAAAGTGAATGGCAGGGATGGGGTCACTGAGGGACACAATAGTAACTGAGGAGATAGGAAATCTAATCAGCTTGGAGATGCTAATTTTATGGAGCACCAATTAAGGAGAGTTTTTTATGATACTTATTTGAGAAAACAAAACAGCAGAGCTCTCCCCTGTTGGTTGGGGGCCACTGGTTGAGTGGCCCCTCTGCACTAGTGAAATGTCCCCCCTTCTCTTCTCTTCACCTCAGCCTCTGCAGCATTGGGCCCAGGCTCTAATGGGATGGCACCTCCTTTATGCCTGCCCTCACCCACATTGGGGAAATGAGGCAGTGTCTGTTTGTTGTTCTGGAAGGCTGTGTGTCCCGTTTATCACTGTCAAAGCACAGAAACACATAGAAAGAAGAGGACTGAGGGGGGGTGGGGGGATCTGCCGTCCAATCTGTCCTGCTTTGGGCTTTACGACCATGGGCCCCACGTGGCGAGTACCCCACCCTGGACCCATACATCTCCATCTCTTCCTTTCGGGCATCGACAGCCTTTGTATTGGCTCACTCCGGCTGCCAAGATATGTGTCTGAGCTGCTAACGGGGGCCCGGGTACAGCTCCTAACTAGACAATGACGGGATATCCAAGACGGCCAATGTTTAACCAGCAAGCGGCCCACTCACGCCTCTGCCTGGCCCCATAGCCCCCTGTGCCTTTGTGGGCTCAGGGTTAATCTTTTAAAGGCCGGAGCTGGGGCTCACCCCCTCCTGCCCACTGTCCCCCAAATATACTGCCACACAGTCAATAGAGCTGTACTTTTACGGGACCTTTTGTTTGAGTGTTGCGTACTCTGCCTTTAAGTCTACAGTGCTTCATTACTCTCTGATCCTTAAATCTTAGGAATTAATACATCATGAATAGTAGATCACTTGGAAAATGGAGCAGAGTGAAAAACTTAAAAGGATGCTTTGTAGTCTCCAGTGCCAGTGCTTGGTAAACTTAAATAAAATTAATTAATAGTGCTGGAAAAGATGTACTACATAATAGACTATGAATTTTAACATGGTTTAGGTAGCAAAAGGACAGACTCACATCTAACAACAGCTGCAACAGGTGGATAGATATTTGATACTGTTAAGTGCTCTTTACATATTCCTTTACATTTATGTACCTTTTCCATTACTTCTCTTCTCTTTCACCAAAATACATCGATAGACACATAGAACAAAATGCAGCCGCTATAGCGATCTCTCTTGTTGAAAGATGACACGTTGACCAACCAAAGTATCGAGATTGAATGAGCCACTACGATAGACAGTAATTGAAATTATTTAATGCTGCACTCAGCAGGGCAGGGTCTGTTGGGCCAAACTTAGAGGCCTGTGCCTCTCTGAGATAGGAAAAGTGAGACAAAGAATGATATCAATAACAAAGGTGCTGTAAACCTACACTGGGTCCTCATGCCACTGGGAAGCCACACAGCCATAAGACAGCAGCCTGGTGCAGCATCTGAGAAACGGGACTGTTTTCTCTGCTCTGAGGGGAGAATAAAGAAATCTGTGTGCTTTCCCTTTCACAAAAAGTGTGGGGTCATATAGTGACTTGCTATCTCTGTTTATGAAGAACTGGTGATATGTCTATATCATAAGGTATTGACGAAGAGGACTGATCTGAATATCAGTGTATCAGTATTGAGTGTCATAGTCAGATGTGCTGTGATGTACTATATATACTAGGGGAGGGAAGTAAAACCATCATTATGTTTATTAGGTATGAAATTGTTAATCTTGATGAAACATATTGTTGCTGTGTAATTGTATTTCTGGTCTTCATTATTTTTTTCTATTTGTGTTTATTTTAATTTGTTTTTAATTTAAAAAACATCAATATGGATAGATTTTATTTTAATTTTTATTGTTTTTTTAATGTTGTTATAATGGAATTCTTCACCAAAGCACTTTGAATTACCCCTGTGTTGAAAAGATACACAAATACATACAAATAAACATTCCTCAAGTTCCGTTCCTTAGTTTTGATTGGCCGAGACATCTATAACACAGTTCACTTAGCAACCACATTAAAATGAAAATAATAAAAGCGTAATGATGAGAATTATACTACTAAACTATAACCACACAGCAGTTATGAAATTAGTCACAAAGTGCTTTACAGCAAACAAATAAATAATATCCAAACAACAGTGTAATCACAATGTGTGCAAAACTAATAATACAGTTTCAAACAAATATAATATACTGACCATTAAGAGAACCTTTCTGAGCCTATTCCAGTGGGGGACATGTGGGACCAGAGCTAAAAATGAATTCCAAAGTTGAGCCAAAATGATTTAGTCAGATCAATGGAATAATTTTCAAAGTGATCTTTCACTGAATAGCATTGTGTCCTAACTTAGCTGCAGTGGAGGGAACAACACAAACAGGGAATACTGCACTGAAGAGCAACTTTTGAGGATAAAACTTAAATATTTAATGAACATTTTTGTTTCCTTGAGTGCATTTCCTCTGTTTTATGAAGCAATAGGCCTTTTTCACTGCAGACATTTTTTACATACCAGATCTAACTGGGCTTCCAAGGTATTGTGCATGCCAATGCAGTGGTATAAAGGGATATCATGGCGTAAATGTAATGGGAGCCATTGTTGGTGTTGATGTACAGCACCTGCCAAGTGAAAGTGAAAATGTCTACCGTTAAAAAGGTCCACGGGCTTCTCATGGCTGCTATTCACATTTAATTTGAAAGTGACTTTTGGCTTATTTAAAAATCCCTGTTGAACAAAGCCCGGCATGTCTTGTATCTTATATGAAGGACGCTGACCCCCTTCTTCCCCACTAGTTAAACAACAGGAGGTCTATAAACCACAGGGTCATGGCCTGGTTTTTGTCAGCAAAGCAGAGAAGAGAACTACACAGCCACTCTGAGTTTGTGCTTCATATTGTGTGTTCGAGAGTCACTGTGTGTGTTTTTCCATCAATTGTCACTCCTACGGGACACAGTTACAGATCTGTCGTAGGTCCTGTCTATGTCTTAGCCATGTTGGATACTTGATGATAATGTGGCACAGGAGCAGATCTCCTCATCAGTATTCAGATCCAGCCATATGTGAATTAAGGTTTAATGTGCGTCCATAATCGCCCACCTGAGCCCTTTGGGTGACTGGTGGACTGAATGTGTGTGTCTTTGTGTGTGTGTGGGGTGCCATTAAAAAAAGGAATGGCTGGGGGTAAAACAGAGCAAAAGAGCAGGACAGGGACAGAAAGATGATGAGATGGAAATGACAATGGTAGAATTTTATATGGATGATTTCAAATTCAGTTTTTACATTTAAGCAGCAGCCCAATGAGCAAACACAAGATACACAAATGATAGAAACTGAATATATGGCAGTAATGCGCCATGAACCCTACTTTCACAGCTCTCTAATGTACAGAATAGGCATGTGCCCATTGAGCTAAATTGCAGTTATTCATTTCACTACATTGAGCTAAAAGCCAAAGAAGTCAATTGTGTGTCACTAACTAGTCTGATGCCTTCAAAAGACGATTACTTAAAAAACAGACACGCTTAATTCAATGAGCCAGCAAAGGCTGTATAGAAACCAAACACATGTGGGCGCACACACACTCACACTGACCATTGATCAGCTCGTCAATCACGGGCCAATGAGGATAGCCAGTGGCCACCAACACTCAGGTTATTGTGCGTGTTGACCCCGGGGTCAGCGGTAAGTAGCTAAGGACTGAACCCCACACAAAAGGACAGCATCATGTACTATGAACATACAGTAGCATTGCCGCTGGCACCCTTATGAATAGACACATGGCAGGCCTATCCACAGATGGGACAGGGACGAGGGAAGGGGGGGGGGCTGTGTGTGTGCATGTGTTGCCGTGGTGAAGCAGCACATGCGGAGGTAACAGACTGAAACAATGGTGCTGATGAAAGGCAGGAGCCGTGCCTGGGCTTCGGGGAGGGAGATTATTGGGCGAGCAGGTCCCCTGTTTTTATCAGACTGGATAACACAGAGACGAGGGGGATGGAGGAGACAGAGGGGGGGCCACAGAGCGGCAGAAGTCTGGAGACCGCCGACACAAAGCCACCCCCATGCACCAGTGAGCGGCCAACTGTTCAAAAGTGTGACCAGCACAATGCTGAACAGATACACTTTGTGTGTGTGTTGTGTCTAAGTGTGTGCATCTGTATAGGCTTGTGGGGATGTGTGTGTGATGGTTTGATTGATTAGGATTTGCCAACTGACTGTTTTAATCCTTTTCTCTACCACAACTATACACTCATATAGTTATCATTATACATGCATAATTACCTTTCCTTGTATAATTAACTAAATCTATATCATTATTGGTTTATTAAACAAGCTTAAACTTAGAACTTAAACTATAGCATCAATATAAAGGGTCAGTTCACCCAAGTGACCCAAACCCTAACCCCAACATATTTTCTTACTTACCTCTAGTGGTATTTATCATGCAGATGGATTTGGTTTCATTTAGTTGAAATATCTGTCTCCACCCCAATATAACTGAGACGAATAGAATTTAATTTTGATCGTCACTGCTCTGAAAAAAACCCCCAACAACATTAGAAAAGCTGAGCTGCAACATATCTCTCCAAAAATTGTGCCCCCCATTACTCTGAATGATTCACAGACCGATGTTTGAACTGTTTTCATTCTAAATATCCCTCTGAAAACTATTGACAGCATGTAATATGGATTAACACTGGACACTGTTGTTTTCAATGCTGTGACTACCTCAAATCAAATTATATTTATCTACACTGTACTGAGGTGGATGCAGAAATGTCAGAGATAGTTATCTCAGAACTTGGACAAATAAAACCAGAACAATGTGCATTCATGGAAATGTTTTTGCTGAATTTGGGTGAACCAACCCTTTAAAACAGCAGGCACTTGAATGATGAATGTAAAATACATCACAAGTGGTCAGTCGTGCATTTTGCCATTTTGCCACAGAGATTCTTCTGTATCGTAAATAAAACCATATGTGTGTGCCCGGCTGTGTCTGAAATCACACTTTACTATAACAGTGGTTCACTACATTCATTTTATGGAATCTCTTTTCACTGCTCAATATTTAGTGACCATTATAAAGCGACTAGTTAATGAGTGAACGAGGGAATGATTTCACACACAGCACCTGTGTGTTTCACTTGCTCTTAAAATGATCCAATGTACCTTTAAGTGATGATTCAGGATCATGTTGAATACGGTAATGTAAACTAACATCAGTCACCGTAAGCTGCTGATGCATTTTACTTCTTACGAATTTAAATGTGTTATTTCTTCTTTTTAAGAAATAGTCTCACTTTAGGATGTGAATCTTTCTCATTTAGCTGTGACAGTCTTCAGGAGGTTGCCATCATTTGGGTCCTGGCAACCTGAAGGCCAACATCTGGACCTGGGCCCTACACCTCCTGATGATGGTCTGCTTGGCAACCGGTTCTGCTCTTTTCCCCTTTCACTCTCTCCCCCTCTCGCCTGTCTTTCCTCCTTCAGCGTCCCCCCGGGGTAATTGTGGGGTAATTTATGAAGTTCTAGCAGCATGGAGCAGGCCAGTGTATGGGACAGCCTGCTGACCGAGCCCCATTCAGCTCCAGAGGAGAGGGCCTGGACTCCTTTTATCCTACCAATAATCAGCATCTCTCCCTGGGCCTGGATCCCCCTCCTGACTCTCCTTGCCCTGCAGCCCTCCACAGCATGCAACCCTCCGTGGCCGCTTAAAGATGAAGGGGAAAGTTATTGGACTCTTTAGTGACTCATAAACATCCTAGGGGATTTTCATAGTGCCTTTGTGTCTTTTTGTTGCGGCCAAGATAATGCAATTGTTTCAGGCAGTGTAAATGAATAAATCACCGAGCAGTTTGTCTCAGTGTTGAGAGATAACAAAGGGCAGCACTCCCCGTTCTCAGAAACACTTGTCGGCCCGTTCAGACACTTTGTGAAACAATTTTATATCTCCATCCCCAGACATTGCTACTCAGAGGGAAATGTTTAGATCCATAGATGAAGCAAACCAAACCAATCCCACATATCTGCTCCCGCTTCTCCCCCTATGATGTTGATCTCAGAGCCTTGATATCCAAGCGACATTGAGAAAAATGGTGGTAAATAAAGGCTGCTGTGCCTCCACTATGGGATCTGCTCCCAACCACATGCCCAGATTAAAGCACTGTGTGTGTGTGTGTGTGTGTGTGTGTGTGTGTAGAAGATCTAGCCACTGATCCTGTTAAACAATGACCGGCAGAGAGAGAAGGAAGCCTTACGGTACACAGTACAGGTTTGTTCTTGAGCTTAGTGCTTTATTGAGCCATGATAGGCCCTAATCTAGCCTGATCCTCTGTTGCTACAAGCATATGCCTGTGATAATGCCCTCATTTTCTGGTCACCTGAGCACTTTCATTGGAGTGCACCCAGTGAGGCAGCAGAGAGGTGGTCCCTAATGCCTAAAAAAGTCTGTCATACAGCTCTTGAATTGGATGAAAGGTCCTGGAAGGTGGCATCCAGAGAAGAAAGTCAAACACTCTAATGCAGGGTTAAAAATTGAAGGATTATTTGGAAACATGGAGGGTGGCTACGCTTTCATTTGTAAAATACAAAGCTCAGAGATCCTTGTGTCTCTCTGTGTGGCCCGTTGCCTCTGTAAACACATGAATAAGAATAAGAATGAGCAGGAGAATGGGATTTATCTGGCTCATGCATATAGTAATGGAGTAAGAGAAGGACTGATTACACTCCTTTTATTCAGCTAGAGCCCCATACAATGATCCATATATGTGTTCCTAGTGATTTTACTTTTACTAATACACAACTGCTCTTAGCTATTTCTCACTGATGTGTTGTATTCCCATTCAGTGGTTATGAGTGACAATCTCACTAATCCAACATCTTGTACAGTTAATTAGTAGCCCTAGTGCATATTTCCTCAATTTATATATTATTTATTAAGACCATTAAAGAAACATTATTATATACATATTGTATTTAGATTGTGTAGAACACAATGGAAGCAATGGCACAGAACCAGCCATTAAAAGGTCTGAAACACTGAGAAAGAATGAAATCCGGATCCTTGTGTCCAGCTCAGTTAATTAGGACTTGGCCCAATTAACAGAGGATAGTCCAGCAGCCATGTTGGCTCCGAGCCTAACGATGGGAAAATCCATATGCTCCAAATAAATGGCCCATGTTGGCTCTCAAGGTTCCCCAATTATAATATCACTGAATGTTGGCTGAGCCAAAGCACCCTGCGGGGCCCCCTGATGGAACTGTGGTCGGGGTCCTGAGGAACCCTTTTGATTCCCACTCCTAACTTTCTGTGGGTCCATGTGTGTCGATGTTTGAGAAGGCTTTCTTACTTTTAGAACGCACCCACAGCGAGCAGGACAGACCACTGTGAGTCTCTGTGAGTCCATCAGAATTAAACCAGAGTTATTCATACTGGGCTGGCACACAATATAACAACACAACTGGAGTTATTTCATACAACGCAAAGGGTGTGATTTATTTCTTTAGATGTCTGTGTGGAAAAGGATATGTAGGAAACTCATAAATAGAACAAAGAAAAAAGTACCATGAGATGCACAAAAGAGATTGATCCAGTTGCAGCACATTAAATGGAAATCATCCGGTCTCTTCTCTTGGATGTAAGAGAACTGAGAAGATACGCTTGTCACATACAAGCTTACACTATACTTTCAGCCAAAGAGTGCTAATTGAGGAGTTTGTCTTGAAGCCATTTTTGTAGCGCCTCTTTCTCAAATAACAGAATTTCATGGAGAATAATGAGACATTGAATTCATGGATGGATGTGTTAAAGTTAAACACAGATTGACTCTGAAACTGATTTGTGTTTTTATAATGTGATAGAAGGGATTTGAGTATGCTGTGTTTTGAAAAATATATTAATGGTCTTTTGTATTTATCTGGCAAATTTTGAATCAATACAGAGTAATAATAGTTTGTAAATAATATTTTTTAAGGAAGAAATGTTGATAGTGGTATCAAGGGTGGGTTATCAGTCACATGTTGGGTAAATATAAACCCACTGCACCAAGAAGAGAATAGCAAATTGTTTCTTCCATGAGCTGACAGACAGATGATAGAAACAACACATTCAAGCCCTGATGCCTCTAAAAAGTTTCTTCCATTTGAACTGAATAAAACCTTGTATAATCGCTGTGCAATTATTATGCTCCAGGCAAGAATCAATGCTGCATCCAAGGTTCAATACTGTTTTGAACATCATTTTTTGCCATCCAGGATAGTGTAACACATGAGCAGTGTTATTATATTTTCAAACTGCTGGCCCTCTAGCACTGACTCACTGGAGGCTTTGCTTGGCAGAAGCCGACAGGAAATTCCTGAGCCCGAGCAATGAAATCCAGCCTCTGAACACCGCAGAGAGAAATGTTGAAGAGTCAGCTTGATCCAGCCACCAGATTAGATCAACAGATACATGCTGGACATTTAGCCTGGTAGGAATTTCTATGGCATAAATGGAAACTTCTCTATCTGAGATGCAGTTCCTTTAAAGTTTGCCTCACACTCCTGACAGCTGCCATTTCATATCAAGAGAAAGACGATACTTAAAGCAACTGTGAAAGAAACCTGAGAAAGTGCTTGTGGCTTTACGGTTGAATTAGGCAAAGACAATGCTGTGCCCACTCTTTAGTATCTTTTTAACTACCTCCTCCCCAACTGAAGGACCCCCTTCCAGTGATAGTGATGTGATTTCACAGACTGTTTGGGGAGCCGAGTCAAATTTATCTGACCCCTTTTGTCTTGAGCTCCTTGTTGAATTGTAGCTAGTCCGCCATTAACGCTGCTCTTTACATGTTTAAGCGCCTCATATGGTGCTTCATACCTTTCTCCGAAGTGTCTCATGGATACCATATGTAAATTGGGCCTTAAAGGCATCATATATCTGGTGTTATGGAACAAGGGCAATAAAAATGTGGTTGGCTTCACTCTTATGCAGCTCTATGGTTCAAACTCTCACTTTTGCTTCACTTTTAATGTCTGTATATTGTGAGTATATGGTGCACCTGTATTATAGTGCAACTCGGTGGATCAAAAAATATATATCGAAAACATATCAGGATAATTACATTAACCTTGTTTACAATATTGGAACCTAAGAGAAATACTCTACTACTTGTTTGCTTGAACAATTTTACTTTCACACATGCAACATATATTCATGGAAGTGAGTATCCTGGGTATACAGCTTAACAAACCATGTGAACATACCCCTGTTTTGGTTAATGTGTAGGGGGTTCATCAGGGTCGGGGGAGTTAAATGTGGGTGTGGGAAGGTGAAGTGGGGGCTGCAGGAAGGAGGTGCGGGGGGAGACTGTGTCCCTTCTGCAATTGGCTGTGACTCTAAGTGTCTCATTATGCGGCTTTATTGTTCCTTTGTTATGCCGGCCGTATAAATACACCCCAGTGGGCCCAGAGGGTGACAGTTTAGACAGACTCACTCCTGTGGACAAACTGATCATCAGACTGAACAGCACAAACTCTGATAGACTTTGGAGACACTACAGGGAACTGGAAGAACTCCAAAACAGAAAACCATAAGAAGCATCTGTAGGATTTAAACTCAAGCTCCTAGCATTTAGGGTAGTATTTTTGGACCATTTTTTAATTTGTGCCCCACTTTGACCAAGATGGATTCCGACGCTGGCTCCACCTGCAGCCGTTCCTCATCCCCAGACCTGGTGGTGGATAACTCTGCTGGGAGCTTCTTCTCTAACAAGATGTTCCAGACATACTGCAGAGAAAACAGAGCAGACAGCGAGGCCGGCCAGGGCAGGACGGAGCACTGCGGCGGGGGCGGTAAGAGCAAGAACAGGTCTGACCCTGACAAGGAAGAGGGGCAAGACCTGAGACTGAAAGTCAACAGTCGGGAGAGGAAAAGGATGCATGATCTGAACCAGGCGATGGATGGCCTGAGAGAGGTCATGCCCTACGCCCATGGACCTTCAGTCCGCAAGCTATCGAAAATCTCCACCTTGCTGTTAGCTCGCAACTACATCCTCATGCTGTCCAGCTCCTTGGATGAGATGAAGAAGTTGGTGGGAGATGTTTATGGAGGTGCCGCCGCCCAGAGCCGCACTGCTGCCCACCCCACTATTACCCCAGCAGCCGCCACTGTCCACCTCCCTCTACATCCTCTGGCCCAATCTCTGCACTCTCTAGTAGGCAGCACACCTTCAGCTCTCCAGCATCATTCAGCTTCTACAGCCCCGCACTCTCCTCCATCCACCAGCTACCTGAGTTTTCATGCTCCAGTCCAGGGCCTTCTCAAGGACCCCCTCCATCTGGCCGGCTCCTACAGGCACTTCCCGGGCATGCCATGCCCCTGCTCACTCTGCCAGCCTTTGCCCACCTCCACATTACACAGCCTGTCTATGAACAAGTGAGCAGGACTCTTAAAACTGACCTCTGCTGTTTGGATCAACGTATTGAACCAAGATCACAGAAGATTGTTAAACGAACTGCTAAAATGATGGCTGCTGCCAGAACTTGTACATATTGTATATATCTTCTACAATGCAAACTGCTGCTATTTTTTATCATTGGTCTCATCTGCATCGTTTATACAGAAATATTCTACATGCACAGGGATTTTCTCAGAGTCGCAAATACTGTAATTTATCTGATATCTGTGGTGATGAAACGCTGTCAGAAAAGGAACTGGTGTTGTGCAGGATTTCTATTTTCCTAAATTAAAATTTTTGTTATAATAATAACTCTTGTTTGCCTTTTTCTTTCCATGAATGTCATCTTTAAATCAATACTATATACTATTTTTTGTATTTGTGGTAGTTTTGTCATATTATTGCCTTTTAACAAGACAGCTACAACATTTCTAGAGGGATTTCAGACATACATAGAAATACACAGCAACTTTATGAAAACAATCAAAGCATCTTCTTTAACTGAACAGAAAGGGTTTTATTGGTGCTTGGAAGGACTGGAGAGCAGTGCAAAAAATTATTATTTAGGAATTGTCATTGGTTGCTAACCAGCTTTGGACAGCCTAACCTCTAAAGTGCTCTAAAGAGCCAAAGAGTGACAGAAGGACGAGACAATACGCCAGCACAGAGGCTGAATGTGGTGTTCTTGAGCCAGGGGACCATCCATCTTCTCCTCAACAGGGTGTAGGAGATGAAAGGACGACACAGGCGCCAGGAAGGCGCGTCACTTTTGTCTGACGCAGCCGAGGGATATAGCCATGTCCTTAGCTCTAGGCCAACGATTTGTCTCTGTCTCATAAGAACATGGATATAAGCACACAAAGGGCAAATCTAAAGTGGACGACATAATGCAGTCAGTTTAAAGAAAGTTTCTATAAAAGCATGATTTTCTTCTTTAACTTTTAGATGTGTAGTAAATATTTCCATACACTATCAACACAGATTGCAATCAAATTTTGTTGCATTTGTGTGAAAAAAATCATGTTCCAGCTGATTCACAACAATGATTAATCCACTAAACCACAAACATAACTATTATACACACTGATTGCCATGAACATGGTTTAGTCAAACAAGCCAACAATGGCTGGCCTTCACTTAGCAACAAATCAAGCGTGTAAAATACATGCTTATCCTCCCACGGCTGACAGATGAGTTGGAGATCAGGGGAGAAATGAAGAGATGTAACTCATTCTCACCCACCTCCCTCCCACCCCACCTCCTCCTCATGAGAGCCCTGAATAGGTTTGAACAATGGCCATGCGTGGGACACAAAGGCCGGGGGAGTCCAAGCTCTCGTGCCTGGGACACAGACCCCCTCCATTCAATCTACATTTCATCATGGTAACAAGCGCTGTCGGGCCAAAAGGCCTGACACCCTCTCTCGCCACAAAGGCGGTTAGCTCTAATATATGAGGCCATTGACACTGAAAAGAGCCCCTGTCAGTACTAGGGGATTGTCAGCTGTGGGATGTCTCAGTGGGGGGAGGCAGCTGCCAGCCAAACCAAGCGGTGGAGCTTCTGTCGTGTGGGACAGGCACTGCAGCGTCACCTGGTCCCTGGTCCCTTGACACAGAGACCCCGGGTCCTCCCACAAGGCCCCCCTTTATTTGGGCACAGGTGGGAATGGGAAGCAGAACACATTGTGGAGATTAGTGGGGATCGGCCTCCCTTTGCTCTAGGTAGATGATTAGAGACACTGACTTGTGCAAAGCTGGTGTTTCCTGATCGGCACCAGATGGTGTTAACCCACGGTGAGGCATCAGCAGTCTGGAGTGTGTATGTGTGTGTGTGTGGGTGTGGGTGTGATGTGTAATGGATATGCTTCTTAAATCATACAATATGGACAGGTCCTCTGTGTGCCATTATGGTCAGCCGCTGCTGTCATCATGGTGCTCTTTAGCATACGCTAACCAGCAGTGGCAGCACTGGTTTCAGTCATAATGTTGTGCACAAGTAAGTCTGAAAATTAAACACAGCGATGCGGAAAAGTCTCATTTTAGCAGGGGTGGGCGAAGTATTTAGATTCTTTAAGTAAAAGTAATAATACTACAATGTAAAATTACTCTATTACAAGTACAAATTCTGCGTTCAGAATACTAGTAAAAGCACAGAAGTATTGTCAGTAAAATGTAATTAATGCAACAAAAGTAAAAGTTCTCATTTTGCTAAATGAGCCTTTTCATTGTGTCATATTTCACAGGATTATGAGCATTTTTGTTGTACTTGGTCAAGCTGGCGTTTTAACTGCATTATTCAGTGCTGAGCAGTTCCATCTACAAAAAACTTAATCTTAAAGACATTTCTGTTTCTGTTAATTAAGTCCTAATAATCTTAATTTCGAGTGCAGTAGCTCAACTTGTCAAACGTAGTTTAAACACAGTCCACAAATGTATGTTTGGATCTTAAAACAAGACATAATAATAAGGCAGGTTATGGACTAGAATTACAAAAAAGTTCAACACTAGCTGATTGTTTTATATCATATTTGCCTCTAAAATATGATGTAGAATTATTAAGTAGCATAAAATGGAATGGAGTAAAGAGCAAATACCATAAACTGTATTTGGTTACTTTCCACTACTGCATTTTAGATTATTAACCATAACGGACGTGGATGGAATAAATTCAATAGATTCTTATACAGAGGAGAGTGACACCTTATAAACCACCATAGGACTGTATTTTCTTTACATGTTAAAACACAATCTAAGATAAAATAGTAGAAACTGAATCCACTGAATTCTTTACTGCTGAAGTGATATGCATAAATTGCCCGAATCAAAGACACAAAAGTCCTTAACAACACGAGGGCAGTGATGATATTACACATTCCCCTTTTGTACATTTAAATGACATGCAGCCGACACTATCACACCATGGCCATGTAACAGATGGATAAGTTAACTGCTTCAGATACTGATCAATAGAGGAGCACTTGTCCCAACTTGGCTCAGCAAATCCTGCATTGACAGAGTTAATTAGGGGACTGAAAGACCCAATTAAGAGGATGGTGGAGCTGGACAGGGGAGACATATTGCGGGGACATAAGCACACATTGTGCAGCGTCTGGATAAAGGGGAACTTCAATTAAGGGAGAGCACACTTCCAGAGGCTTGTTGCCTGTTCTTTTTAATTTTGTGCCCAGTAAAGCCTACAGCCCCCTTTTCACCCAGAATACTGATGAGGGGAAAGCACAGCTGCTGGGGGTCAACATGCATATGCAATACGGTGCGCACATAAGCTCACACGCACATCCACAGATGTACTGAGCAGAGATTGATGAGTGGATTCAGGTTGGAATTGCTAAACACTGATTAGCCGATATAATGGCTGAAGAAGGAAACATTTGTTTGGTTTCATATGCAGCTTATTGGTTAAATGAGTTTTAATTAAAAGAAAACAACTTGCATATGCTTAAACTGTTAGTGTCCCTCATTGAAGTATTGTGCTACAGCTTTTCCTCATTTATTTTGATACAATTCATCACAGTTGTGTGATGGTAACTCCAAATTACTAAATTAAATAATTTACTCAATAATGTACCTAACATTGGATATTCCTGGTTCTCACATTTATCAAGCAGAAAGCATGCTGTGCAGAGCATTTAACATATGGGCCTACATCAAGGGCAGACTTGAAATGAGAGTCTTCTGTTGTCTTCATTGTATCAATATTAACTGTTATTTAAAGATCTTTACTCAGTTTTTGACCTTTTTACTTGTTATCCTTCACCCAAACAGAAAACACAGTGCACATAAACAATAAAGTTAATAATAATAATAATAATATATAATAATACATTTAATTTATAGAGCGCTTTTCAAGAAACTCACAGACACTTCACATGAGTTAAAAAGGAAAAGAAAAAAGTAATAAAAAACAACACACTAATAAATTATATTACATTATATTATATATCTACAACACTCAACAAGATTTAATTGTTAAAATCATTTAAAAAAAGCAGTTCTGAAAAGGTGGGTTTTGATCAGTGATTTGAAGTTGGATGGATCAGTACAGTCTCAGATTTGTTTGGGGAGAGAGTTCCAGAGGGAGGGGGCAGCTATGGAGAAGGCTCTGTCGCCCCAGGTACGATGCTTGGTCCTCAGTAGTGGAGACAGGAGGTTGGCATCAGAAGAGTGGAGGCTTCCGGAAGGAGTGTGGCAATGGAGCAGGTCTGCAAGGTAGGACGGGGCCTGGTTGTATTTGTGTGCGAGGAGAAGGACTTTAAATTGGATCTGTTGTTGGTCAGGGAGCCAGTGGAGGTTCTGAAGGATAGGGGTGATGTGGTCACAGGAGCGGGTATGGGTGAGCAGGCGAGCAGCAGAGTTCTGGATGTACTGAAGTTTATTAAGGACTTTGGAAGATGTACCATATAAGATGCTGTTGCAATAGTCAATTCTGGATGTGATGAAGGGCGTGGATGAGGGTTCTTGCAGCAAGAGGAGAGTGATGGTGGAGTTGGGCTATGTATTTTAAGGTGAAAAAAGGCAGTTCTGGCTGATTTGGTTTATGTGGTGTTCAAAGGAGAGGTTATTGTCAAAGATGACTCTGAGGTTGCGACTGTGAGGGGATGGAGACAGGGTGGAGGTGTCGACAGTGAGGGAGAAACTGAATGGTTTTAGTGATGGATTTGGGGCCGATGATGATCACGTAGGCAGGCTAAAGCAGCTTAAATAAGGCGCCCTGAATGACATTTGCCAATTGGATGCTTGAAGGGTGTTTACGATCAACTGCGATCAGCTGATGTAGCTGGAATTGAGAGCTGAGCTTGACAACATGGCCTGCCTGAACTAACGCTGTGCTTAATTTTTACACAAATATATTGAACAACAGCTCAGTGATTAACATGTTTCTCATTAGTTTAATCCAGATAATAAATGTTTGTGGTTTCTGTCATAGAATTAGAAATAGTCCCAGCACTTCCTCCCTAAAACCACAAATTGTGTTTTAGCTAGGCTAACCCGCATCCTCAGTCTCACACTCTGTACTGAACACACAGACATATTCTGAACTATTCCTTTAATAAAAACATGGTTTGTACAGTATAGAATGCACTGTTAATATAGCAAACAAACGGAATAAATATATTGAGTTTACATTCGATGAATGAAAGGACCTTACCTTCAATGAGCAGCGCTAAGGGACAGACAGACCGTCAGACAGAGAAAAAAAGAGAGTCAGACATTTAAACCAAAGCATAAATTTAACTCTGATGTATTGTTGATAAATCACAAGAAACTTGTTGATCCATTGTCACCTGGAGTCAGCTGACTCTCAGGTACACACATGTCTGTATACTGTACACTATTTATATTTATCCACCTTCTCTCCATCCGTTTTGTTGTCAAGGTCAATTCTGTCAGAGACGTGTTGAGCTCGCTCCGCCTCCTTACAGTCACGCTCAAACCGACGTTTACTCTGAACAAGTAAACAGCAAGTAAATAAAAACAACATCATGGAAGTGTAAAACATGAAGTTTCAAACATTTAAACTGGTCATTGAAATCAAAACTTTACTTTGTTTTTGCATTTTAATTCTGGGGTTAGATGTGTTGGGTGGAGAGGAGTGTTGGTGGGTGGGGGTCAGGGATGACTTACAGACTCCAGTTGTTTCCAGGAGCCCTCAATGTGCTGTTGGGCACGGCGGCCATCTTGAAAATGCTGCAATAAAAATATAAACTGTGATGAGCTTAATTCAATGTTTATTTGTTAGTTAATTTATTGTGTGTTTATTTGTTTACTTACAGTCTTCCTCTCAGTCTTCAGTTCCTGTGTGTATCGTGTCAGCTCACATACGATCTGTGAGTTCAGGTTTTCAGCAAGTTCTTCTCTCTGAACCGAAAGTTCATTCAGCTGCCGGAGAGTCGCAGCAAATGCTAAACACCAGGTGTACCTGTAACAACCAATCAGATAGTGTGACCAAGTGTGAGACAGTGTGAGACAGTGTGAGACAGTGTGAGACAGTGTGAGATAGTGTGAGACAGTGTGACACAGTGAGAGACACCGAGAAACAGTGTGAGGCAGTGTGACAGTGAGAGACAGCGAGAGACAGTGAGAAACAGTGTGAGACACAGTGAGAGACAGTGAGACAGTGTGAGAGACAGTGTGAGACAGTGAGAGACAGTGTGAGACAGTGAGAGACAGTGAGAGACAGTGTGAGACAGTGTGAGACAGTGAGACACAGTGTAATAATAATGTGTTACACTGTAAGAGTAAGACACAGTGAGACACAGTGAGACACAGTGAGACCCAGTGAAAGAGTCAGAGTCACTGTCATTCGGTACCAGATTTTGGTGCAGTGGCTCATCAGTGTCAGAGCACCAATAAGCAGCGGTGGGCCGTTAACAGGTGGAAGAGAAGTTTAGGAGAAACTCTGTTTATGCAGGGAGACGAGTTTGCTGTTTTTCTGCTGGTTCACACAGACTCTGAATGTTGCGCTGTTTGTTAGCCAGTGCAGCTAACCTTTATCTGCTCGTCAGTAAGTCTGTCCACGTCCTTGTCCGCTGGGATGGAAACCACAGCGCATCCTCTCCTCGCCAAAGCCGAGAGCGTTTCAGACAGCGTGGTGTTGTTTACAGGCCGACAGGTAAAAGTTGACGTGGGATTGTTATCAGACCCAGGGTAGCTGGTCTCTAGCACAGAGACAGTAAGAGGTCTCACTCTGACTCTATTTCCCAGAACCATAAATTCATCTTCTTGTTTGGATCAGACTAGACGCATTGCTGCCATACTGTTTGTTATTAATGTTCCTCTGACAGTTACATATATATATATATATATATATTTATAGTTGTATATAGTCCAATACTGTACATATATTACGTTTTTCAGTCCACTTATCAGGTTGAGTAAAGTGCGAAGAGTAAAAAACTTTTCTCCACCTGCTCCAGGTCTTTGAACAGCTTCCTCTTTTGAAGTGAAGCATTTTACCATAGTGTGCTGAAAATTGTTAAGGAACTGGTATCAATGTCAAGGTATCAGCCCCAGTGTGACCCCTAAGGGTCTTTTCAGACAGGGAGGCTGTTAAGTGCCTTGTAATTTAACTTCAATGAGAGGTGAGTGGGCAGGTTGGGAGGCGCAGACAATCTTCCAGATGGAGCAACAAGCAAGACTGTTGAAAAAAGTTGAATTTGCTACTGCTAGAACTGTAGAAGTGTTTTTAAACATGAGGACACTAACAGGAGAGCATTCACATGGCGGAGCATCATCAGAATGGATGTATCAGTAAATTCAGTTTAATTTAAGCTAGCCTATAAAGTTTTGACTGTGTTAACTTTAGCTGTCAACAAGAACAGTCTCTGGTTAGTATCAAAGACAGGATTGCCACAAATTGGGTTAGGGTTAGAGACAGAAGCTTCCATGGTTACCACCCGTCAAGCGCCTGGCATTATCTCGTGTTAACAGTTGTTAACTGCCTGTCTGTTCACATAAGGAGCACAGTGAGACCCTGTGTGAACAAAAGAACACTTTCTGAAAAGAACTTCATTGACTGAAACATAAAACTGAAACATGCTGACTGACCTGCTCTCATCCTCTCTGCTTCTCTTAGGATGATACTTCTTAGACAGACTCCTGCCGACAGACAGGTAGAGAGATAGACAGTTGGAGAGAGAGACAATCAATTTAATGAACAGATAAAACAACAGACCAGAACCTGTTTGTAATGCAGTTAATGTGTAGAGATTTATTCTAAAGTTGATCTGAAATTTGTCTCAATTCCTTTAAAAAATTCCTCCCGAAGATCAATAAAGTATTTCTGATTCTGATCAGGAGAACTTCTAGTTCACTTTCAGGTGACATGTAGGTGACATACAGGTGATATAGATGTGACGTATAGGGGATATAGATGTGACGTACAGGTGATATGTGACGTACATGTGACATACAGGTGATATAGATGTGACATACAGGTGATATAGATGTGACATACAGGTAATATAGATGTGACATACAAGTGACATACAGGTGACATACAGATGATATAGATGTGACGTACAGGTGACGTACAGGTGGTGCTGGTACCTGATCTGTTTGGCGTAGCTCAGCTCGATGTCGGCTCTCTCTTTAATGAACTTTGTGTATCTCTCCAGGAAGTCGATCCCCCAGCTTGTGTGTTTCTCCAGGTTATCAAACTGATCCTGAAACAGAACAAGAGTTCACTGACACTTCCTGGACTACAGCAGTGGACTAGGATCCTGGACTGTTTTCAGGACTGCTACCAACATTGAGTACTGTTGGGGACCAGCAACCCAGGTTCTGTCTGGCAGGAAAGATCAGGACTGACAGGTAGCAGAGAGCAGACAGACAGACAGCAGACAGACAGCAGTGCAGTTTACTTTTACTGGAGTTGACATTAGCAATCACTGTGGTTGTAACAACAACTGTGGACAAAGCAGGCAGAAATATCTGTTCTACTTTTAAGTTTTCAACTCGAGTACAGTGTTCTACTCGGTCTGTCTGCTCTCTGCTGTCTGTTTGTTCCCTTTATATAACATTAAAAAAATGTTTGACCCTCTCTCCATTCCCCCTGAAGCGCTGATCTGATTAGCTGTCTCCAGTGTTCATGCCCTTCCCAAAACAACCGAGGGCCACAGGATTCAACAACTACAGATCCCTGACCTCTGCTGTCATGAAATTTGACCGACCCACTCCCGGACCCCCTGGACTAGACTCCCGAACCCTCAGCACCAGATCACCCCAAAGCTGTACTCTCTCGTTTGCTCTTCTCTCTGTACACCAACA
>NW_023339873.1:17391329-17406697 GCF_004916995.1 Morone saxatilis
GTCAATTCTGGATGTGATGAAAGCATAGATGAAGGTCTCAGCAGCAATAGTTAAGTACCAGTATAGATGTTGCTGATCTTAGTATATATATCCATACATACATATTCACACACACATATCATCACACAGTTGTGATATTAGATAGCTTTATATTACAGTTCCATACTGTATTATTATTATTAAAGAAAGTCTATCTTTTCTCCAATAACTTTGACTTTTCATTGTTTTTTTAAGTTACCTTTCACAATATTCTCAGTGTTCCTCATAAATCTGTTTTTGTTGGGTCCCACTCGTTCACTGTATAAACACGCAGAGCTACAAACCTTCATAGACTTGTATGAAGTCACATAAAAAGCTTGGTTGCAAACATTTACAAACACAAATCTGATGTCCAGTTGACACCAGAGTTATTATAGTTTTGTATTTTTCATTAGTTCTTAACTTTTGTATTCAATTCAGTTGAGCTTCAGTTAGTTTACAGAGTGGATCAGTTTAGTTTTTTATTAGTTTAGCTTGTTGTGTTGAGAAATTTGATGACATTTCCTGTAGCTATAGTTTTGTAAGTACACAATATAATTTCAGTTAGGGTCTAGATAGTTCTAATTTTCATTTCAGTTAACTATTTCTTTCACAGTATTTGGTTTAGTTAGTTAGTAATAAAACAATGTATTTATTTATTGAGTTTAAATCACCATTTGGAGGCTTCTCCAAGCAAATGTTTATATGTGATTGATTGTGATTAAATCATCATATACACATATTTATGCCACCCTTTATCTTATATTCACCTGTCTTTGATGTACTGTGTTGAATTTTGACAATTGTATGAAGAGTTTTTGGAGACTTTTGGTTGCTAATAATACATCAAAACAACAGAGAACAGCTGAAAGTCCTCCCATTCTCCTCGTAGGTCATGTATCCCTCACTAGTCTCCCACACTACAGTAGTTTTGGCCACTCAGTCTTAAGCGTTGTCGTCTAATTCGATCCTCTGCAGCCACCATAGATAGCGAAACGACTGTAAGACATTTCCAGATTAAAAACTGTACCAGATGAGCATTTAAACAGTGATTTCTCTCAGTGTGTGAGAATGTTATTATCTGCGTGCATCGCACAAAGGAAGTCATATTGCATCACGTGTGTATTTTTTCAAAGCCGTGCTGGCGGGGTCAGAGTTCAGTAAATACTGATGATGTCATCGTCTGAAGATGGCTGAAGGGTGAGAGTGAACTCGCAAATTACTTTTTGTTTGAAAATACAAGTAATGTAGGAGAGAGCCCCGACCCTGTGCACACACACCGTGTCGCTCGCTGCGCTGTGTGTCCAGCACTCTGTGATGTGACTGCACTGTTTGAACGCTGCTCGCTGCAGCTCACGGAGTCCGTTCAGGAAGTGCATTTGTTTACCAAAACATAGCCTGGCTAGCCTTAGCATAGCCTGGCTAGCTGTGGTGTAGAGCAGCTTAAATCACGCAGCAACGCATGAACAACAATACAAACATACAACGTGTTTCATGTTGACGTCTAGCAGCCATGTTCCGCCCTGCCGCTCGACTTGTTTCGACAAGTTAGCCTGCGCGGCGCTGGTATTGGACGTTAGCTAACTCGCTTAGCTTGCTACGCTGTGTGTGTGAGTTAGCTACAGATAGCTTTTAGAGTCAACAGCTGACAGTGAGTCCGAAGTGCTGCTCAACTGGAGAGCTATTGTTGTGAGCGTTTGATGAATGTACAGCGGTTGTCCAGTTTGTGCAAGTGTTTTCTCTGCTGGTTTGGTTTGACGTTAGCTGATTTTTAAATGTGTGCATGATTCCAGAGAAGGTTGGTGGGGAGGCTGGCTTCAGCAGAGCTTCCAGGCCGTCAAAGAAAAGGTAATCATCATCATCATAATAGCTAAATCATCCACATCGTGTACATTAGTACTTTTAACTTTACTTACTTTAAATGTTTACTAGCAGCTCAGCATTTACAATGTTTTGGCTGATGTTGCTGTTATGAATATTTCATTAACTCTAACCACAATTCTCCCTTCAGTGTTTAGATTTCATAAAACATTACAGTAAATACATCTACAGAAAGTCAACAAAGGCTGTTTTCCCCCCACAAATAACTCCAGAAAAGTTAACCGCACATATTCCATATCTGTTGTCACCTTTTCAATGGTGGCATTAGAATTGGGTTGAACCTCTGTCAGTAAAAACTGGTTGCACAGCATTGTTGAGGTCAGGAAAGGTTTGTACATCTCGTGTACAAAGAAATGTGAGCTTTGATGTTCCAGGGGGAAAAAATATGAATAGATTAATTCACAATGTTACTCAAAAGCCAGAAGTAAGTCAGAACTCATGGATAAAAGTAATTTTTTACTGCTTTTCTTTAAGTTTGTTACATTCATCATATCTTTACATGTATTGTTGGTGTGAACTGTATTCACCTGTAACTATTGTGTAATTTATATGTGATGTTTCTATGTATATACACGCTTGTCTGCCACAAGAATGGAGATGATGAAATTGAATCTGGATGTTGATCTTCATTTTTTGACTCTTCTTTGCAGTCATCTGAGGCCTTAGAATTCCTAAAGCGAGACCTGACTGAGTTTTCCACTGTGGTGCAACATGACACAACCTGCTCAATTGTGGCTACAGCCACTGCTGTCAGGAACAAACTTGCAGTGAGTTGCAGCCTTCACCTGGTGCATTGTTTATTTTAACCAAGTATCTCCTGACAGCTTGCACTCAGTTGACCCTTGTCATATGCATGTCTTCCATATGAATCAAGTATAAGATGCTTAATACAAACGGTATATTCCAGGTGGAAGGTTCCTCTGAGACCACAGAGAAGGTGAAGAAGAGCCTCTCTAGTTTCTTAGGGGTGATATCAGACACACTTGCTCCACCACCTGATAAAACCATTGACTGTGATGTGATCACATTGGTGGCAACGCCAGCGGGAACCACAGAGGTTTACGACAGCTCTAAGGTGGGCACTGAGCAGTATTTCTACTTGTACTTTTACCTGAATAAAACACTTTAGAGTCACCTGTTAATACAACAGGTTGAGTTCTAAATGATAAAACAGAGCTAGGCATAATACTTGTCCAGGGTTTTTGTGAATAATGAATTGAGCAGAAAATGTAACTTTCTGGTTAATCTCCTTGAAAATATTAAACAAAGTGTTGATTCAGGACTGACTTTATTTTTGTTTCATTATTAGAGGCAGCAGGACTGTGAAAGTGAGCACATGATGTGCATGTGGAAACAAAACCACCACAGCTAAACATTTGTTTTTCCTGCAGGCACGTCTCTACAGTTTGCAAGCTGACCCTGCTACATACTGCAATGAGCCCGATGGTAAGACAACACACAGTGAAGTAGAGCAAAGCCTCCACTGGAGTTTTTGAATTGTATTAGTTGTGTTATGCAAGTAAGGTTTTATTTAATTTGTTATAGGATATTGTGTTTTTAAGATACTTAATATCTATACTAAGTAAGGTATTATTTGAATGTTTTCCCATCGGGTGAATGTTAAAGATTACTTACTGTCCACACTATGTATCTTTTTTGTACTTTTGCTGCTGCTACACATTAATTTTCTATTTTCTAAATGTTTTTTACAATAATGTTATTATCCGCCCTAAAAAGCTCCCCTTACAACCTGAAGTCAATTTTGTTCAACATTCTTAAAGCAAAGCCAGCATTTGAATGCTAGTGAGTCATGGGACTATTAATCAGTGCTGAATTATTATTTTGGTGGATTTATATGAAAATGGGATAATTGTAAACCGTATGGGATAATGCTTGCGTTCTAAATTTGCAAATGTTCTTTGGTATCTTTTGAGTGCATTTTAATGAGAGCTTATTTTTCTGCAGGTCCCCCAGAGCAGTTTGACAACTGGCTGTCCAGCTTCAGTCTGGAGGATAAGAAAGGAGAAATCTCAGAGCTTTTGGTCAACAGTCCCTCTATACGAGCCCTTTACACCAAAATGGTATTCTTACATTTGGTTACATTACATTCATTTGGCTTTTGTTGAAAGTGTCTGTTTCAAAAGAACAAAAAGGACAAGAACTAGATGTCATAAAAATATGGAAGTGCAATAAACCAGAAAAATATATTTTTCTTATTCACAGGTGCCAGCAGCTGTAGCCCATTCAGAATTCTGGCAGAGGTATTTCTACAAAGTCTTCCAGTTGGACCAGGTAATCATTCTGTTTTATATAATGTACTATGTCAAGAAGCCTTTCCCATCAGCCCAAATCATTGTCTTGGGTGCCACCTGCTGGCCTATTTTGGATTAATCATTTTAGTGCAAGGTCACAATGCAGGATTTTCCCTGCTTTGAAATAAGGGGAAGGTGGTGTCTGTAACCTACTGAATGTTGATTTGTTTAGGGAGAATATAAAATGTAAAACATGCTTGAAGTCTAAAGTCCAGTGGCTCCATCTGCCTGTTGTTCCTGTAGAAAGCAATGTCACTGGTTATATGTTACATGATCTTAAGACACTAACTGAAAAACTATTGGTGTTAATAATTTATTTATTATTATTATTATACATTTATTTAATTATTATTATTTACACTTTTTTATTAACAATAGAGATGTTACAAGGATATTACACAGTAAATTATTATAATACATGTTTACAGACCACCTGATGTGTTACACAAATACCAAACAATGGAGATCTTTTTCAAAATAAGCAGAAATAGCGAATGCAACCTTCAATCAGTCTTATCTCTGTGAAGCTAACTGTATCATATTCTGGTGTTTAACGCTGTGTTAGAGAGGTATCGATTCAATTCTGAGGTCATTTTGGAAGACAGTCTGTGGTGGTGTTGTTCTTAATAGAACCAGGTTTCTAAAATATATTTTATATATAAATATATATATATTTTTAACACCATTGACAAGGAGAACTAAATGTTACCTTTCTGTATTCAACAACTTTAAGGTAGCACAGAATTTTATCCACCTTAACATTTTCTTATTCAAGAAAAACAAATGTAACATTCATTACGTTCAGAGCGTTGCTAATCAGTCTAATGATGCACACATGCACACATTCTTGCATTCTTTAAAACACTGATAGTTGACTGTGATTGTGTCTTCTAGGAGGAGGCCAGGAGAGTGGCACTGAAGCAGAGGGCGGAGCAGACCACACACACCGAGACGCTGGGCTGGGAGGAGGAGGAGGAGGGTATGTTATCCTCAGTTTTACATCGTTAATAAACTGATTAACCTTTAAACTATACACTTACTCTGGTGTTCCTTGTTGTCTCTGTCAGATGACTTCCTCGGCGCCACATCATCATCTCATCTCAACTTCACACCGCCCTTGGACAACAGCTCCACCCAGCTGCCCACAACCTTGACAGGAACAGGAACAACTCTGCTGAGCCCTGTGCTGTCTCCCAGCGAAGAGCGCAATGCCACCCTCTCAGTTAGCAGCGACAGCGTCAGCCTGCCAACGCAGGTGGAGGTGCGGCCAGAGCCAGTTGCCGTGGAGCTTGCCAAGAAACTGACAGAAGCCAGCTTGGAAGATGTTGCAGACAAGACACAAGAAGAGCATAGGCCTGGAAAGAGTGACTTGCCTCTTGAGGCTCAAGTGGAAGCTGTAGCCCAGCCAGAGGTCACCGTTGACGGGGCATCAGTGCGCGCTCCTGCCCCCGCCTCTAAACCAGAAGCAGCAAAAGAGGAGGGGCCACAGGACCTGAGAGTGTTCGAGCTTAATTCCGACAGCGGGAAATCTACGCCCTCTAACAATGGCAAGAAAGGTACGTTGAGAACTGTTTTCAGTTGGCAATGAGAGTCCTACTGTTACAGTTTGGGAGTAGAAATCCAAACAGGATTAAGTTCAGCAATGGCAGTTTTCCACTAAATGGGCTAAGAAGAAGCAGGAGAGTCGAGGTCATAGAAAGTTCCAAATTTGTCTTTCCCCCTCCAGGTTCCAGCACCGATGTGAGCGAGGACTGGGAGAAAGACTTTGACCTGGACATGACAGAAGAAGAAGTCCAAATGGCACTCTCTAAAATAGAAGCTTCTGGAGAGGTAAGTTACCATTGTGACATTTACCACAATCTTAATTAAAATAAAAATAATCAGGAACATTTTATTAACCCCCCACCTTTTTTTTTTTTAACCAGATGGACGAAGACTGGGAGAACTGGGACTGAGAGCCACTGCAACACGAACTCTGTCCCACCATTAAAGCTAGTTCTCAGCAGACGAACCATGCTTAACGTGTTTTAACTCTTTGTCCACACTGTCACCATGTCATGATCGTCAGTAGGGGATTTTCCACCGGGTTTGGACCATATTGGTAAACCTGTTGACAAGAACAACAGGAAGACCAAGGCAATAAGAATTCGACTGCTCCTGTCAGTTTAGTGCAGATAGGCCGCTAGCGAGGGTAATGACTCAGGTCTTGGCTATTTCTTCTGACTTAGAGAGCATAAGACACTAGTAATAGAAAGAGGTTGTTCTCATTCTGACCCTTAAAGCTTAAGAACAAGCAGTGACAAGTCAAAGAGTGTGAAATGTTTCACTGCAGCAAGGGAGGAGCTGATTTCCCTTTTTCTTTATGGCATTAAATGCATCATGTATGTTGCAAGTATATTTCCAGTTAGGCAATGACTTAACTGCAGGCTGCAAAATAGCCATAAACTCAAATGCTGCTTGTCACCTTTCTAAGATGAAATACTCCACAAGTGATTTTTGAACGGTGAAGATCGATTTGATTTAATTCTACCTGTGCCCCCTTTCTTCCTTTCTTTCTTATGCAAGTGAATCTCCAAACTGAGAAGAAATGTTTTGGCCTTCTTTCATAGAGCACTCTTCATTTTGGATTCACTCCCAACTTTAGATATATGGCCTTGTAAAACACACAGTAGTGTGATAATGTTATCCAAATGTTTTTCTTACAAGTCAGTCGTCTGAAACACAACCAGCTAACGTGTCATTATCCGTTCTTTCCCCTTTCTATCATATCACATGATTTATTTGAATATATGAGCTTGTTGCGGACTACATGTCACTTTTTTGTGTCTCACTTCTTTGAGTTGTTTATCCGTTTGTCTTAATCGGGTAGAGGGAACTTATTAATTATCACTCATTAAGAGAGAAGTCGCATTTGATTCAATAAAGAGAATTCAAACTGGTCCTGGTGTCATGATACCAGATTCTTTGGCTTGAAATTGAGGGGCAGCATCTTGTTATTTACTTGTATTGGAGAATATGACAAATCTGTGGCGTTTGAAGTTTCTCTGCTGGCCAATGTTTGGATTGAAATAGCTCAGCAGGCAGTGTGCCAAGTAGACCAAGGAGCAACGTGAGCACTCCATGCTTTCCTGATTTCCTTTTCCATCATCTGTAATGTAACTGAGAAAAAAATAATCCTAGAGATGTAATATTTATACTAAAATAAATGCTTAATTATTGTATTATGTGCTTTGGATTGCATGTCTGTGCAATAACATGCAAAACATTGTGCAGATGGTTACTGTTGAGTTGTATGTTTGACATTGGCTGTTCTTCAGGTTTTTGTGTTCTGACAATGTGTTGCATGTCTATAATTCTCGGCTGTGTATTCCCTTCAGATCGACACTTTGAGCTGATCAAAGCTACTCTAAACACATCTGTTTTCAAAGCTGTCAAGTTTCTTTTTTTTAAGTCAAGTATTTCACTATATTTTTCAAATGATCATTGTCATTAAAGAATTCATGGCAAATGGGCTAAGTGTCATGCATTACGAAATTATCCAGTATGGTCATTTTACTACTAAAGAAGAAAAACCAGACCAAGCTTCAAAAACATTACAATTAGTGGAACATTGCGTATATTCGATTACGGTGCAAGCAGTGCCCCGGAAATCACCACTCATACCAAAACTCAGCACCAAATGTGTGCTTATAATCCAGGTTGTCTAGCTACTGTGTAGTACAAAGGTCTATCAAACAAATAATAAAGTGGAATTTCACTTTGAAAAGTAAAAGAATTCCTATAAGACTGGTCCAAACTTAAGCTGAAGGAGCCCTGAAATGGTTTTAAAAGTACCAGGGAGATGCCACTACAGAGGAGTTTTATTGTGATCTGTGCCCCCATAAAGAATTATATTGCTGTCTGTGGGTGGGGACTTTACAGAGGAACAGCTGAACAAAATACTCAGTTTGGGGAAACTGTGGGTGGACACTTCTGGTTTGTCAGACTCAGAATGATATACAGAATATACTGAATATCATTGACACATTCTGGTCAGTCTGTTTTGCATGTTGAATACTGTGGGCTGCATGTTCAGTTGTAATGACAGGATAGCAATGCTTTGACATTAAAGACAAATATTTCACCCCTTAACATACAATTTTTCTCTTTATTTATCCTTAAATAGCTTTAAGGTTGGAATAAAATACACTAATAGCACACTGATATAATCATAGGTCTTTCAGAGTGAAATATTAAAATCCAAGATGATACCATTAAATTTCATTTCTCCAAAGTTCACCTTGATATAGTTGGTATGTTTGGGAACTTTGCGTCTAGAATTGAAAGTAAAGTTTGAAAGGTTTATGATGAATGGCTCACTGGTTTGTCAGTGAGGTTTAAATAAATGTGAATGTGTAGAAGACTTTAATGTTTATTTCTATATGTAGTGTTGATCTTGCGTGGTGATGCAGATTTCCAGAATTATGAATGTTGATGGTGAAGTATATTACATTGTGAATGGTTGCTTGGTGATGCTGATTCTGTTACAATACTGTTCACAGGCCCTGAGGGGTTATGATGGACTACATAACTACAATTACTTAAAGCTCACGCCAACTACTGTTTGTTGCTTTGTTATGTTTTTTTTATGCTTGCTGCAGCATATAATAAATGAACTGAATTGAATATAAAGTTTTGGAGCTGTATATTTATCGAAGCAGTATGTTAAAATCTGCAGTGTAAAAGTGAGTCACCCGATGGCGCTGTTGCTCCATTTGGGCAGCCTCAGTTTCAACCAGCCACTCCTTTTCTTTCAGCTGCAGCATCCATCTCACAGACATGGATTGGCCACATGTTCTCACATACCATTGTTCATCATCAGTCGCATTAATAATCTCATTTCTGCTATTTCCATTTCCCAAAATCTCCCTGAACTTGCCCTCACTGCATGCCTCAGGGGAAGCAGCAGGCAGCCAGTGAAATGTTTATTTGCTCTTTGTGGTGGCATCAGCTGGGCTAATGTAGGTCACTGTGGAGGGACACCTGTACAGCGTGCCGGCTCTGCAACATGGCTGCTGCCTGTAAAGATGGCTACTGTCTGTGTCTGCCTGGCTTTCTCTCTCTCTCTCTCTCTCTCTCTCACACTGGGTATCCACACAATACCGAGTGTATGGGTGGGTGTGGCCGCAGGGGGGATTGTTGAAACAGACAAGGGGATCCATCACTCTACTGCACCAATGTCAGGACTGTCAGTACAGCAGAAAATTCATAGAAGGCGCCAGTCTTCCTTTCAAATTTCCACAATTTAAGGACGGATAAACAGAACCTTTAACCTTAATCTCCTGCAAGTATGTTAATGGGTATATTCAAAATGATTAGGCATTAGTCAAATTCATGTGTGAGATGTGTTTTTGTAGCCGCAATGAAGCAGTTTTCATTATCAATTAACAGACTAAAACAAAGACTTTACCTTGTTTACCTGCTTATTTATTAAAATGCTTTTAGTGTGCTTTTCCTCTGAAACCCTCACACCCCTGTGGTAATGGCTTGTGCATATGCCGCCAGACCCCAAATAACACAGACACCATATACATTACATTCTTGCTTGCTCTGTTCCCACTCGGAGGTCTTAGTCAGCAAAAAGGCTGTAAAGGAATTTCCTGTTGAAGCCCACCGCTCCCTGGGCCTGTGTGTGTGTGTGCTTTACATTACCAGCAGCTCTCACCGATGTCATGTACAGATCATTTCACCTTGGACAGACAATGAGGGGGGTGGACGCCAATCAGACAGGGGAGAGAAATACTTGCCTCCTGAGGATCTTTTAAGGGGCCCCCCCTTTCCCCTCGTAAACCATCCTTGACCGAACACTTCCTGCTTCTCTTTCTGCCTCTTTGACTTTCTCTCCCCTATCCTGGACCTGTCGGTGCATATATACTGTCACAATCGTAGTCACACTCATTTCTACACACACATAGAAATGCATGTACACACAGAGGGAGTCAGGATGAGGTCATTGTCTTGAGAGTGAGTATTATTCTCTGCACCCTAAAGGGAGAAACCCTGTAACCCCTCTGCCTTTCAATAAGCACAAAAGACTCCCTTTGAGGGAGGAGGCAAACTCCTATGGAATGTGTTACCAGGGTTTTCTGTAATCACTTGCCTCTGAATTCACACCCATTTCATATGTGTGTGTGTATGTTTTCAGTCCTTGCATCTTTGGGCTTTTATGCAGGGTGTGGATTTTTGCTGTGTCTGAATTATGCTCTGTGCATTTCATTCAGCTTCTACATTAGTTCAAATTCTGTATGTGTGGAGTTCACTCATCCTCACAGTTCATTTGGAGAGCTAGTTATACTCTGATAGGAACTGACATCTCTGTGTGAACTACATGTCCAACATAGTTTTCTCACTGCCACAAAGAGAGAAAATGCAAAGTGTTGATCCACTGCTGAAGCTTGTGGGGGAAAAAACAACTTCGAAAGGACTCTTGAGATGCCTCTGGATTTTTCCATGACAAACCATCGCCTTTCCCAATGTCGAGCGGTGGGAACTGGCCACTTTGTTTGTACGAAGCGGTGTCTGGGAGGAATGCAGGGTTTAGTTGGGGAGGGGATGGCAGGGGGAATGTATGATAACTCCCACTCCATTCAGATTTATGGTCAAGACAGAGGGGCTCCTCTGGATGCATGTCAGGGGACTAATAGAACACCGCCCCTCTACTCTGCGCCTGCCAAAGCAAATGTTTAGTCGAATAACCCCTTGCTATTCTTTACATCCTTCTCTGTCTTTTTATTCTGTGTCTTTGTTTGTGCCATCATATGTTAAAGTAGGTAGGAGTTCTTTTATACAGCACTGTGTTCATATTTCAGTCTGCACTTTGTGTGAACTTTGTATTTTGAGTTTCAGACCTGATTATAAACCAGAGTTGGCCGTGATGACTGATTTTCAAGACTGTGAAGAGTCAGTAGTGCGAAAGGGTTCAGGTTTGAAAAGTATTTTAAATGGGTACCTTTTTTCTTCCGTTAATAGTCAGATATTTTGTGAAAATTTAACTTTCTTAGATTGTTGTCTTAGGTTGTTCTTAGACTACTCTCATGTACGTACGGTAAACATGAAGTTAGCTCAGCTTAGCATAAACACTAACTGCCCGCTCGCAGTAGCTTCATGTTTACTGTACAGATATGAGAGTGGTCACCATTTTCTTCTGTAACTCTTGACAAGAAAGCTACATTTCCAAACAGATCAAACAATTAATGGAAGCGAAAAAGTAAATCATCACAATGCCTGAACCCTCTAACACCACCGAAGCAAGAGAGGCCAATATCCTGCCTGTTAGCCCCTTGTGCGACCCAGTATCCCACACACTTTTGCATGAAACTGGGCTGAGCTCCTAAAAGACATTACACACATACATTTTCCAAACTTTTTAATTTTCCTAGTTTTCTTAGACCCTCCCTGGTTAGTATACATTTCTTAAAACCTCTACACTCTCAATTTGTAATGCAAGCTGTCTTTCATATGACTATATACATCACTATGACAGCATCAGGGTTACTTTCTCAGACTTGACAAAGAGAGACTAAAATGTTTTTCACAGGCTGAATAGTACTACCCAGGACAAGTAGTCTGAACTTGATGGGTAAAATTGGTGCAGCATTTAATTGAGCATCTGGAACAATCACTATTATATCAGTCTGAATATTATCATGTAGTATGAGCTGATTAACTAAAAATGTGTCCTCCCCAATCTTTTCAGATGGGATTTTTAAATGTCGTTTAAAGTTGCTTTTCCAACAGGTAGGCTACTGACAAAGACTTCTGTCTTTAACCTGCTGAAATATGTTCAGATTTGTCATCCATTCAACCAGGTTGTAATTACGCTTTCAGTTTAGCAGATCCCTGGGCATAATGTGTGATATGTAGGACATTAAAAGTCTTTTAAAAGTTTTCAAAATTCTTCAAAGCCCATCTGTTCCCTGGTGAACAGACACAATTGCACATACAGCCCTCAGCCTCCGACTCAGCTGTGTTCATTTTATTCTCTGTTCCAATTCTTTTAACAACTAGACCAACCACTTTGAATGTCCTGTTCCCTTCCGTCCCTTCTCCCCTCCACCTCCTCCTCTTTTCATTACTGTCCCATTCATTCATTCATTCATTTATTCTCAGTCTTCTCCGGGACACCAGCGGGCCCATTCATCTCTCTGTCTGTCTCTCCCTCCCTTCCTGGTCTAATCAGGGGACCACACACTCCCTCATTTCATCTGATGTCTGGTAATTGAAGGTGAGATTGTTTTGGTGGTGGAGGAGAGGCAAGGCCGAGGCGAGTTTGACTGTCTGCAGCCATGCAAATTAGACTGTCAAAACTTCACTGTAGTCTCCATTATTCTATGAATAAAAGCCGACGCTAGCTAGCCTGTTACATAAATCTGCCTTCTAAATTGTAGCATCCAAGAGGGAAACCGCTGCAGAATGCTCCCTGGAGACAAGGCAAAGGGTCTGTTGAAGACTTCTGTTGGACTAAGTTTAGCAGTTTAAAGAGACCAGTCTCTCACACTACTGCCAGTGATGTGATTTTTAGTTTTTAGGCACACTGTTTTCCTTCATTGGTTCCTAATGGTATTCTCTACTTTATTAACTTTTTAGTTTGGGACAAGTCATTTCCTGCTTTTAGCTGCGCAACTGGTCCCACCAAGAAATAGTCTGGCACACAACCACCCATTAAACAGTTATTTTTACATCTGGGTTTTTGTATGAATTAAACAAACAAGAGAGAACTTGTTAGTTATTTCGCTTTAGAGGTTTACCTATGCACAGAGCCATGTTTCCAGTCTTTGTGCTAAGGTACTTTAGCTGACTGCTGGAAGTACCTTTGTAGCATACAGACTTAAAGGCTGTATCGTCTATTCATCTAACTTATGCCAAGAAAGTGAATTAAGCATATTTTGCAAAATGTTAAATTTTTCCTTTAACAACTTGTAGATGATTAACATGAAATTTGGTTCAGACATTCATTTCCCCATCAGACTGAATTTTAATTACTTGAATTACTACTCCCTTAACTTTTTATCTAGTGCCATCATCAGGTCAAAATTTGTCTCATGTATCAAATCAAACCTTCATTCCCATCAGCCTTAGCTGTACTTTGTGTTCCAATTAGCAAATGTTAGCATGCTAACATGCTAAACTAAGATTTGAACATGGTCAGCAGTGTACCTGCTAATGAGCAGGTGAGCATCGATCATGTTAGCATGCTAATATTAACATTTAGCTAAGTACGGCTTCACAGAGCTGCTAGTGTTGGTTTAATTTTCTTATTGAATTAATTAAAATGTCCTCTGCATGTGTATATATCTCTTTTCACACTGTATGTGTACCCAGTCCTCTCTCATAACAAGGGCTCATTAGTTGGCACAAGATGATGGCAAGTGGCCACAGGGACTTCATCTCCTCCTCTGTCTGGAGTGGAATCTGCTTCTTTCCTCAGGCAAGCAGCAAGCGGCAAAACAGAGTGTAAATGTGTGTAAAATAGTTAGGGCTACTCTATGAGATGTCTGCGTCTTTCTGTAAGAAGGAAGCGGAAACAAGACAGGCCTGTTACACGGGATCCTGGGCTAATCCTAATCCTAGCCTTCAATGTCAACCCCTGTGCTGAGAGTCATGTCTAGGTCTGGGTTTAGGCTGGAAAAAAAGGTGAAGGGACTGTCTGCTTCTATGCTGCTGATGCTGCCGCTGGTCAGCCAAACCTGCTGATCCTGGCGCAGCGGCTGGCGGCCCCTGGACAACTCTCCTCCTCCACTGTCCCAATCCAGGGGATCCGATTGACACTATGAGTGCGCCATCTGCCCCTCGACAAGATTACACAGTGTACTGGGCCAAGAAATCCTCCAACACAGGAGATTAAATATGAAATATAGGGCAGGAATAGTTGTGTCTAGATTTAGTTGTGCCATGTCGCTCCTCAGCATTTGTGCCACTGAAAGCTATTTTCCAGGTGTGCGTTTGGATTTGGAATTTTCTTTATTTGTTATTTGTTGTTTGTTTGTTATTTGTGTGTATTTGTGTGTTTACTGATTCTGTGCGGGTATTTGTATGAATCCTTTAATACAACGCACCTGGTCCTCCTCTCGTGTTTTCTCTTTAGATTTTAATGAATGGAGGCCAATTCCCTCCCGCCTTTTTACTAAACTTGTTGGTGGTTGATTTACTCCAAAAAAAGGAAACTGTAAAGGAAACTGTAAAGGAAAAAAGGCAGCAAATCAACAGAAAAGTGAGAGCAAGCGAAGACAACCACTGAAAACGGTTACTATAGAAACTGCCTTTCTTTCCTCTCCTCTGGTCCATTTCGAATCACACATTTTTGTGTAACAGTGGATACAAATTAGCACCACCCACCCCCCCGTATTCTTCCATACAGCCCTGAAGCGATCACTCGGAGCTTGGATTTAAAAGAATCATCACTAGGGGGATCCTGTCAGTGTTGCCTTAAAGTTACTGGAGAAGTTCAATCGATGGCAGGACTCCCTCCCTTCACATATCTCTGTCTCGTCTTCGAGCGAGTTTATAAATCAATAGCATTGAACCAATCAAGGCCCATTTGAAGTAATGCCAGGAGTCATCAACATCAACTATTTCCATTGGATTCCTTTCCATTTTTGTGCTCACTCTCCCTGTTGTATGAATGAGAGTCTTCGACCATGAAGGAGGGGTGGGGGGGGGGGGGGGGGGGGGGGGGTCATCTCTTGGCTGCCTCAGAAAGGACTTTCTTCACTTAACTTGAAACAATCCAGATCCACACAGCCGTAACCCTCACTGCGGTCGAAGCAGTGTGTGTGTGTGCATGCTTTTCGTCAGTTAACGTCTCATGTCTGGTGAGTGAGTCTGTCTCATCTGCTCAGATCTGTTAATGCCAATCTGTTGCATCACACCCATGACAACCATACCAAAGTTTCATTATGCAAGTTTCTTATTTCGTTCTCTGTACGCTGACCACTGATGCCTTCCACAGGCTGCACTGATGTGAATCATCTGTTTTTTTACTTCCTTTTGTCAATCCCTCACATTCTTTTCTTTACTTTCAGCCTGTACTGCATCACATCTTTACTCTCTTTTCAGCCTCGTCCCCCCAGTTCCTCTTGTACCCCCTCTCTGTCCGCTCCACACATCACCCCCCCCCCC
>NW_023339873.1:17406797-17413422 GCF_004916995.1 Morone saxatilis
TTAACTCTATCACACACACACACACACACACACACACACACACACACACACACACAGTGCCACAAAAACTCATTATCAACTGGTTTTGCTTCCTAGATTTAATATCCCCTCCAATTTGGCAAGTCCAATCATCATCCTTCATTCTCATTCAGACTGGCAACTTGGCTGGCTCTCCATACAGATACACTTTCTCTCGTTAAAACACACACACTCACACACATACACACACACGTCTGTTGCCTGCCAAGCATGAAGCTCCGCCTCCGTTAGTCTGCAGAAACCAGCAGTGTCCCTTTGTTGTGGAGAAAGGCGGAGCTAGTACACAGAGGATCTTCTTCCTCTTCATCACCCGGCTGTCTGCAGCCCACTGCAGCTCGCTAATCCTGATCGGAGGCTCTCTTCACCTCAGGGTCCCATTGAGAGTGTGAAACTAATCCAGCCAAATGGGTTTCATCAAGTGAAATGCAACGGTAATGATACCTCTGGCACTTTGGGCCCCTAAGTGTCTCCTTCACTCTTTTTCTTCTTTTCCTCTCCTTTCCTCCTGCCATGTTCTGAGAGGCTTCAGGTTCCCGATGAACATGGCTGGGGTCTTTCTTTGATAAGTGCTTTATTTTAAAATACTCTCATACTTATGGTGTGCATGTGCGTACACACGCTCACATGAATGGGTTTGGGGCCGAGGGGAGCTGAGAAGCATCATCCTTCCAGCTGACAACCCATATCCACCCTCCTTACTTCCCAAAGGCCTTACTGCAGGGTCACTTAATAGACTGAAATTCCACACACCAACAGACATATGCAGGCCCACACACACTCTCACCAACACACACACTCACAGGTGACATCACCAGATGGATGATGGGGGCCACTGCAAGGCCGAGGGCTCCTCTTTCATCAGACCAGTTTATCTTAAAAGTGCACACTCCCCTAGCATACACTGTAACACACAAACTCCCCTGGCACCTCTCCCGCCCCTTTACCACCCACTCCACGCTGCTAAAATGTGCAAAACCCAAAGTCTGCAACCCCAACTGTAAAAATGATGGATGGCGGCATGAAATGCGACCTTTCTTTTTACATTTTTCCTGTCACTGTCTTTCTCCTCCCCCTCGCAGCCTCCTGCATGTCTGATTTGATTTTGCGTGGTGGAAATGAAAAACGTTTATTGGAGGAAAGTGAATATCTGTTATGAGTACATGCATGTATTTTTTTTTGCATGTTCATATATGTGTGGTAGGGAGGAGACAACAGAAGGAGAAGGTGGATTTTTGAATTAAGTGGGAGGGTGGTGGGTCATCCTTCAAATCAGTGGTTCCTAACCACTTTGTCAGATGTACCCCCACACCCTTGTCATCCATCATGTTACAATTATTATTATTTAAAGCTATAATATATAACATTTCAGCATTAAAATGTCTAAAAATGCTAGACCTATGTTACATATTTGACAAGGTTTAAACCCAGAAAAATCAGTAATTTTATTGTGGTTGCTTGCTTCTAGTTGCTATAACTTCCAGTTAAACACGGGATATGTCGGATATATCAGAGGGTGAATAAATAAACCTTTTACATTACATGGTTTGTGAACAATTTCTTCCTGAGTCATGTCAGATAGAATTTCATCAGCGTCATGTTTGATATTGTTTTAATGTGAGCAACAGGAATAACATACTGTATGTTAGTAATAATTTTATAATCAAGTGTAAACCCACCATGACGTTGCCCAGTGGTGTGGTGACAACTGTGTTGAAGCCTTGAGTTTGGCATTATGGCTGTCACCGTCTTGTTGTTGTTTCATGGAGCCAGAAGTGACCACATTTGGATGAGAGCATGGAGCTGGTGGGTGACATACTGCGAGTTTGGCTGCGCTTGGTTTTGACTCCGTTTCCAAGCAGAAAAAAATGGCGGTGTGCCAAGCTACAGACTTTTTCGTATCACAGCTAAACAGTAAACTGAAATATAGTTTTAGGTGAGAAATAGGCAATGTAGTAACAGAATCGTTATTCAGTCAATACAAATGAACTTCTTTTTGCAGCCAGGGAGTCTCCCCCCTCTGGCCACTGAAAAGAATGAAGGTTTAATTTATTTCCACAGTGGCTTCACTTCCCAGACCTGGAAGCACTGTCCACTAATTACATACTGTCAATGATTATAAAGACAATTGTTACAATATATTTTTTATACAATTGAACTGTCAGTACAACAGAACTGTTCAGTTTAGTTGTGTTGCTTACTTTGTAAGCTTAGCCTAGGAGTGGCAGAAGCTGGACATTTCAACCATTTATATAGATTATATATTATTTTAGCAAACTGTAAAGATTATTATTTTTAGGCATTTTATGCCTTATTATTTGAAAGTGACAGGTGAAGATGGGAAATGGGGAGAGAGAAGGGTATGACATGCAACAGTTGCTAGCTAGAATCAAACCGGCTACAGTTGCAGCCATCCAACTATGTGGCATGCTCTGTAAGCATGAAAGTACCAAGGCTCCTAGCTAACTATTTCAACCATTTATCAATTACTTTTAGCCACCTCACTCCATTAGGCCTACTTTTAAATAACCACACCAATTACATTTAACTATTTTATCCATCTCTTATTAGTTGAGCTACTCGACAATGTTTCCACGAACCCCAAGGCAACTGGGTACTGGTACACCTGGTTGGGAATCACTGCTCTAAGTGAAACCACATTACGTCCCAGATGGACTATGCAGTCGTACGATAAGTGGTGCTCTCTTGCTGCATTAGAAGGTTAGGTGCGGGTGGATTGAGCGCACCGCAGTGTTCCAGATGTACACATGGCCTATAATATTTTTGGGTTGTATTTCACAGACGAGGCTGGAATATTGTCCATGTTCCCCTCAAAGTGGTGAAATTTCATGGAGGCAGATAAAGTTGGGGAGAAAAATGAAGAGTGATGGGAGCAAGGGGCGTGTGAACTCTCCTCCCTACAAAAACCTTGCATACCAACCATCATACACACACACACACACACACACACACACACGCACAAACACACGACAGACATTATCATTCCTTTCACTTGGGCATTCACACACAAAAACGTGTTCACACACACAAACACAGACCAAGCCATCAATCACTCGCAAAATATTTCGGCATTCTGATTTTCCACCTCTTTCTTTGAGGTGCGCCCTCTTTAATCCTGCCTCAGGGATTTATGAGCCTTTCATTGTCGAGTTTAATAAATTATAAACAAGTGAAGTGTAATCGTATTCGCACAAATCGAACACATAGCTCAATATTGAAGCCAGTTGAGAAATGCCTTAAAGCGCAGTTACTCCACTGACTGCTGACTCGAAAAAAATGACCACATCAATGACAAAACTGCCACTTTCTGGTTATTTGTTCCATAAAGAAGACTAAATGGAGATATTTTTAGGAATCTGTTTGCTTGCTTGACTGGTATCTCAGCCTCTCACACCACCAGTTCCACTTAGACTCCCCCCTCTTTTGTCTGGTATTAATAAACATGGCAGCAAGTAGTTAACCCCAAGCTTCTTTAGTGAATCCAGAACCTTCTACAAACAAATTTCTTTTCTTGAAGATGTTTCAAAATTCTTTTTTTGAGTTTGAGTTGATTAATGGGTTCGGTCCATGTAGCAAGGAGGCAAAAAATGGGGAGGACTGAATTGAACTGAACTTGCCAAAAATAAAGGCTATTTACTGTTTCAGAGACCTAAATCAGGAAATGTCACTTTGTGTGAACCGTGTCACATATATTTGTCTACACTAGCATTGTTTAGGTTGTTTTTGTAAAGATCTTTGTCCACACTGAAACACCTAAACAATAGGGAACAAACTAAATTACCTCCTCTTCAATCTCATTCCATCATCCAACAACAAAATTGTGTATCACAGCGATCATCTGGACTGGGACAGAAACGTACAGCTGCTAGTGAAACCTCTGTTCATTCACTGTTTGTTCTCATTAACATATTCCTCTGTTTCTGTTGTCAGACAACTGAACAAACACAGTAGTTTGATTGTGGGTCATAGATACCACCTTTTGTACAGGAGAACAGTGACACAGCTGTGCTGATGCTGATCAAATTACTAAATTCTTATAAAAACATGAATACAGGTTAATGAAAATAAATTCATCAGCTGTACTGACATTTACTGTAAAATGAGTAATAACAAAGCGGGTTAGAGGCAACATGCATCCACTCAAAAAACAATAACACCGAGCTGAACATAAGACCAAAACAAAGACAAAAAGCTTTTCAGATTTAGCTGTTTTTTTGTGAATGTAATTTTAAACTAAGTTTTATAACTAGGCTTGGGAACAAACTCATCTCATTTCCGCACAAAAAGTACTTAAGCACACCTCATCTGTTCACTCCCTCCTTGGCTCAGTTTTCACATCTCTTCCCCCCAAAACCCTTTCTTTTTCTTTTTTCTCTCTTATTCAGATATAGCAACCACTGGGGCTCTAACTAAGAGCAAAGAAGAGACTGCTCCCCCATTCTGAGTCTCAACACCACACGGTTCCCTCCCACATTCTTGCCCGATCTCCTCCATCCATCCATCCATCCATCCACCCATCCATCCATCTGTCCACGAACCTGATTTTCCCCCCCATCCGTTCATCCCTCACCCTTCCTTCCCATACCCCTTCATCCCTTGACTACTAACCCTTACCCTACATCCCTCATCCTTCATCCTTCATCCCTCCCACAGTTTATTACATCAGTTCACCGTTATCCATTATATCCAATAAACCATCTAATTCCAAATCTTCTTTGGCGTGGTCTTTGTTTGTGAATCAGCTCTTATCAGAGGGCCCATCTCTCATTTACTGACCTGCCACTCAAGGCCACCGCCTACACCTGCTTGTACCCTAATGAACAAATTTCAGATTCTACCAGATCAAACTGCATCCTCCTTCCTTCCCTTCACAGCTTCATGCTCACCAAAAGGTTTCAACTGACTTAACAAAACATCAAAGCAACACGGCCCACTATCATGTCACATTCCACAAGTTATACCACAACACTCCCAGTCTGAAGAATCAAAGTATTCTTTTGTGAAACCCTCGTAGCCCTTTAATCGCCAGGGCCTCACATCCCTGACCACTCTACACTCCAGAGCAAAGAGGGAGCGCTGTAGCTCCAGAGCAGAATATCACAATAAACTTCCCCACCCCGAACTCTGGTCCCTGGCCAAGCCTCAGACTTTTGTCGACAGTATAGTTTTCATTCCAGCACTTCCCCCCTTAACTGCACCCCTCTCTTTCTCTATCTCCTCACTTACAAACTATCCATCCCCATGTGTACAGTACTGCATGCATAATGAAGACTTGGATTATGAATCATCACAGATGTTTTGTTGGACGTCCACGCTTTAGAGAATTGTGGTTGCTTATAAGGTCTCCTCCTTAACATGCTCTATACACATATGGAAGTTTTTACATCCAGCAAAAAAAACACATGCACGGTTTTAGGGTCCAAACCACTGGAGGCCACAGGATCGAATGTGGGATGTTGGAAAAAGCTGCATTTTTTCACACTCACACCAAAAAATGATGGAATGATGTGCTTGTAAAGACCGCATCCCACCACTTCCATGTGTTCTGCATTACAACCCCCCTTCATTTCTGTCCTCCCCTGTTTTCACTTGCACTGCTCGCCACCTGGTATGTGCTCATCCATGACCACTGTGATGACAAACCTGAGAAATGTATCTGTATTTGCCCTTTTCATCACCTTTTTTCTTCCCTTTTATATTACTCCTCATCATCCTTTGTCTCTCCATCAACCCCCCCCCCCCTCACATAGTTTGCACAAATGGACAGAAAGAGGACTCTTATCTCCTGTCCTGCTCTGTCTCTGAATGAAAAGAGCTGTCCTCATTGTCTGGTGATGGGAGCGACCCTGCACTTATCTCTGCTATCTGGATTCCCCCCCAGCAGCAGAGAAATCCTCGAGCTGGTTGAAGAGAGGAGTCCAGGCTCGCAGTCACATCAGCTGCAGTTACATTAGCCAGCTGTCCACATGTTTCGAGTTGAACCTGTGTTTCTTAGCCTAAAGAGCACATTCAGCCTTGACTGAGCATGGCTTTCTTCTTCGGGAATCTCCCTGATCTCATTACTGAACTGAGGTGGCTGGAATGATGCAACTGATTAGCTCTGATGACCTATGGTTTGTTTTCCAGTGCTGGAGAGCTGCACCGGAGAGACCGTGTGTGATGTCCTCTGGTCATATTCAAGGCTCTGAAGCACCATGAATACACAATGTTTCTGTACAAACCAGTTGATCCTGCACATCCACCCACATCAGACAAAGTAAGTTTATTTAACATGATTTTACTCTGGGCTGTTTTGACGAAACAGAGGGAATATTAATGTGTAAGGGAGACTTGAGCCAAACTGTCTCATATTGTTAGTATTATTATACTCTCCAAAGGCTCACCACACCCCGGTCCTTTCTTGGCTTGTGGGCCGATGTGCAGCTGAGATGAGCGGGTGGGATTGACCATAGAGAGTATGGAAGATGACCTGGATGGGTTTATCAAATATCTAATGAGTCCTCTCCAGTGAGCACAGGAAGATTCCCTTGCAGAAGATCGACCCCACCTTCTATCTATCTATCTATCT
>NW_023339873.1:17413500-17419788 GCF_004916995.1 Morone saxatilis
ATCTATCTATCTATCTAATTCTTCTCCTCCCAACTACAGCTGTCTTGGCCCCAGCTCTCTTTGGGGAGGAGGGGAGTAATTACACGTTGCAATGAAAAACAAATAACACTTGGTTATAGCCATCCACTGGGTTGGATTACGCTGATTGGCTGGTGGGCGTGCTCCGGGCCAACATTTGGAGAATTTGTTATTAAATTTTTGGCCTGTTCTGCCTGCCAGAGGAGAAGAAATACCATCTGCACCTTCTGCAGAGCTCCCTCTGTGATCTGGCTCTGATGTAGGCCAAAAGCTGCAAATCATCGTCTAAGCGGGAAACGATGAACTCACATGAGCCATGTTATGTTTTTAAAGCCCGAAAATGTGCAAGGAGCTGCCCTTTTTTTATTGCAATCAAGTTACACTGTTTGGGCCTGATTGAATTGCGATGATCTGGTGTTTTTTGACTCAAATACTACGTTGAGACAGCCCAGCGCTCTAGAAATTACGTTTGTATTGGACGAATCTTTGCCCCACAATTTACATCCAGTGCCAATGTTCAGTATGTAGGAAGTAGCGCAGCCTTTTTGTAATGAGGGGGATATAAGAGCCTGTTGGTGGATGGGCCTGTTGCATGACTCTCCAAACCTATGGCCAGACAAGAACATTGATACTGGACAATATGTAATACCATGCAACTATGGTATGGATGAGGTTGGAAAAAGATTGTGGATGGCAATTAAATTCTGTAAGTTTATGTCTAAATCAGTCTTTGTCGCAATCCGTGTCAGACTGGTGAATGACTGGTCACAGCTTTGCAAGGTTTGTGCCACAATTCTTGTTTTCATTAAGCCTTCATTGTTTGATTTGTGTGTTTGGATGTATGTTTTTTTTCCTTAACTTTTCAATAATCGTGCTTGGGAAGTGTTATGCCAGTATTCTATATTGTACATCCTGTTACATACCAGGTGTTTGACTGGATGAGAATTCTTTTCCATCTACATGCCGATCCACCACCTCAAGCTCCACACCCTTACTTGTCACTACTACACATAGGGCACACTACTTCCTGGTAAGTTACATTGGCATTGGACATAAATCATGACGTGCGTTATTGTCCAAAATGGATGTAATTTCTAAGACACTGGGCTGGATGGAGACCAGACTTTGCATTCCATTGCAGAAAGTGTTGCCAAAGGTAACACCTTTAAACATAACATTTACATTGAAGTTACATAATCAGATGTTTGGTGAACTGAACATGTTATTCATATCTAAAGAAGACACCAGACAGACAGGAGCCCACTAGGTGATAACTTAGTAGGTCATTATAATATTAGCTCTGAGGCCTCTGGGAATGATTGATGAGTCTACAGTCAGACTGCTTATAGGTTCCTCCTGTCCATACTCCCTTTTTTGTTTACAGACACCTCTGGTTGCACCCCCTGTGTGTACACTGCCTGAGGATAGGCAGTTGCTCAGATGACGGAGGTCACGTAGCTTTCAAGGTGTACTAACAGGTTGTTGTCCTCTCTCCTCCGGGAGCATAGTGTCAAACATGCAGGCCCCATTTGTTTTGCATGTTAATGCTTCGGGATACTATCTTTCAACAACATCAAAAGCATCGATGATCATCAATCAGCTTGACAAGACAGACACTGTAACCTCATTAGTTGTTTGCTGTTTGGATCTAATTGTATTTTATGCCAAACAGGAGCCAAACAAATGTCCAAAAAGTAGACTGCTGTTGCAGTATTTTCCTGTGGCACAGTTGCAAGCTTTGGAATACAATTGTGAGCAGTTTTGTATTGAGAGTACATGTAAAATAATATATGAAATTCATATTCTTTTATTTAATATGCACATTGCATGTTGTGTCTACAGTGCCATCTGTACATTTGGGTGTATATATACCATTATATTCCATATATATATATATATATATATATACAGTACATATATATTTACAACATATACAGTATTTTAAGTGTCTAAGCAGTGCCGAGACAGCTGTCTGCCCCTGGGAAATAGTAAGAAAGCAACATTTTTCACCAGCTTTAGTGTGACAGAGGCTGGGCGATTTAATCCTTCAGTGCGTAGAATTAATTTGGTGTTCCTTGACTCCCTGGCTCAGAGCAAAGGGCCATATGGCACCGCTGGTCCAATATGGGCCCTGGAAGACACAGTTTCAAGCCAGAGGTAAAGCAGAGAGGAGATCAGTTTAGTGGCACAGCAACAGTACGAACTACTGAAAAATATTAGCCTGAAAAGCAGGAGTGACACTTTGCATGTCTCTGAGGAACGTCCCGGCCACTTCTCCTGCCACACTCTGACACTTTTGATTGACACTCATCAATGCTGCCACTTGCCTTGTGTCTAACTTATTGTAGTTGTCACCGTTTTCATACCACAGAATCACTGACTACCCAGAGATCTAGGGCTTCTTGATGTGCCATCCATAGCCGCAGTTGTTTGCGCGGGCGCCCTGCTATGACAAGTCCTGTCTCTGTTTAACACAGTGTGACTCACACGTAGTGAATAGACATTTGACACCTGACCCCAGGGCTAGAGGGAAATGGTAGTGACATGCTGGTGTCTCTGCTGCTCCACTGTGGCCATTACACTGTATGCCTTCTACTGGCACTGCAGAAAACCAAGCTGTCAAAGCATTTCGACTGGCACTATTTGACTTTACTTAGCAGCAACGAGTGTAAATAGGCTGTTTTTGGATCCTATCAACCCACTGTTTTTTTTTTACTGTGAAGATTCATTAAGTGGTTGTTGATTTTATCATCACTCTCTAATGCACCAGAGCTGCCTGAAGAGTCCTCCTGCCAGACTGAATGTTATAAATATATACACGTTTCACTCTGGGATAACAAGTTGAGGTGCTACAGAGACACGTCAGAGCGCCACTACCTTCCTCATGTGGTTGCTCCTGGCAACATCATTTTCCTGAATGTCAGGAGAGGGAGAGATGGAGCTGGGTGTCTGATTATGAAGGAGTAAACAGACTACATGCCTAGAAACAATGCAATTATCTCCTGCGTCATCTCAGACAGCGAGAAGGCGTGAGGATGGGAAACAAAATGTGTTAGTCGTATGTTATGTGTCATGCATCAATCAGCTTGATAATAGTGGCTTTTTACAAGAGGCTGTCAGATTTGCACATGAATGGAAAGTTGAAATGTGATACGTCATTGCATTTATCAAACTTTACCTTTCTTTTTGTCCTTTGTCTCTCTTGGGCCATTTAATAATTTGCTGCATTTTCCTCTGCTGACTTGAGGATCAATGTAGTGGTTTTCGTTCTTCTGTATGAAATAAATCATCTCATTAAGACATCTTTTGTTGCAAATGGCATCTCCTCCCTCTATCCTAACCTCATTCTCTCAATTTCTCTCTCTTTATCCCATTCTCCTCTGCAGGCAATCTAAAGCGGTCCTCTGAGATGCGGGCTTTGCTGTAATTCAGGAGTAGATTGAGAGAAGATATGGTATCTGAAGGCAACAGGCCCGAGAGAGACAGCACTTGAGAGACAAAGAGAGGAAGAGAATGAGAGAGAAAGAAAGACAAAAGACAGAAAGAGAGACAGGCAGAGATTGATGGCTACAGAACTCCAGGTATAGTGAGCAAAAGTGGATCAGATAAAGACAAAAGAGGGACACAAAGAGAAAGAGATAGACACAGACATCAATAGATTCAGACAGACAGTCTTTGTTATTTGCCCACAGGGACAAAGTTAGACCAGAGCCACTCAATTCCTCTTAGTCTTAAAGACTCTCTGTTAATCAGACATCATACAGTTTCTCCTGGAGGGGCTTCCAGATGCTTGGCCCAAGGCACGCAAATCACAAGCCCCACATTGTCACACAGGATGTAAGGATATTGGCTGTAAAAAGCACCAAACATCATATGATAATAACCAATGTCACAGATAAGACAAACATCTACAGTCTGGTGGCTGCTTTGGAAAAAATGAATGTCCTGAAATAAACTGCCAGCCAATTGTAGCTGAATTCAAAGAACTGAAATGGCGGCAGAGTGGCGAGGATCAAGCACCCTCCTTGAGAAAAGGAGACACGGAGGTCCTATCAGGTCAGAGGCTGCATAAAGAACATTTTCATGTGTTATGAGTTATGTAAGGTTAGGGTTCAAGACCTCTGAATCATTGCCAACTTTCTATCATCTCATGTCACAGCCAGAAAAAAAGCTTCATTAAAGATGAATAAAGAAGGAAAAATGGACAGAAAACATGGCTATGGTTGTTGGTTGACGAATGCAGGTTGTACGCTGAAGTAAAACCTGTAGATAGAAACAGATAATTCTTTGGGTTTAACGTAAGCCTAAAAATCTCTTGTGATTATACACAAACACACCTATGAATATTTAATTCCATGTCTGCTAATAGAGCCTCCTAAATGTTACACACTGGACCTTTAAAGTTTTCAAAAACTGTTTGTCCAGTTTGTATAAAGACTAAATGTTCTGTGCTATTATCAGCCGATCAAACAATAAAGTTCTGGTGGGCCTGCTGATAAGCCTTGTCTATCTGCTGTGTGCAGCTCTGCATCTGAAATTCCACTTTTATTTCATACGTTTCTTCCACCATCCACATAGGCTACATGTGCTTTCACCGTCAGTGTGAATACAATAGATAAATCATCTGGAGGATTAGTCTGTAGAAATAAAACCTCACTTAAATACTACTACTACTACTGATTGGTTATAATGACATGTTTTCAGACTGAATAATTAAGTGAAACCAAATGGAAATTCCGACTTATTATCAGGCTACAGTTATGAATGACATTACTGTTAAATCAGCATGATGCACTCATTGGGTTTGTTCAGGTGCATTAGTTTTGCCAGCAGGCTCCCTCTCCTAGTGCAGCCTCACTCGACGACCACAATCTCTCAACCTGCACAGCTTGTAGTGGCGCACTCTGGTTCTCTTCCCGCTGGCCCGTGAAGCATGGCGTCCTACTGAGCGTGCCCGTCACTCTGCCGTAGTTCTGTCTGACTCTGACAGCTGGGACACAGGAACAGTTGGAGAACGGGTCTTCTGGCCACGTCCCATCGCACTGCAGCACAGCTTGGCTCCGTGATCATCGTCATCTTGAGGCAAAGACAAGAGCCGTCGGACTGTTGAACTGCACCAGTAACACCAGTGGGTTGTCTGATGTGGTCATGATGACATCAGACATTAGACGTGTACACACATGCAAATAAACTGACTTTGACTCTGTGTTGTGTTTGTTACAATGCAGTAAATCTGTCTTGTATTGAAATGCACAATACGTCTGTCAGTGCCACATTGAGCCAGAATCTGAAGTGGATCAATACTGCATGCTGGGTAACACAAAACAAAAATCTTCAACTGAAACTTTCTCTGATGTCAGAAATACAAAGATGCACCGTAAAAGAGTCAGCATTCATTGTAGAGACGGGTAATGTGATATGGCTCAGTGTGGCCTAATGCTGTGCACCACGCTGTCCAAACATCACCATAACATGATAACACACTCTCTCTCCTCCACTCTAATGGAGGGGGGCTCTCGCACCCCAGTAACAGGTTTGATTGGAAAGCATCTAGCCCCCAGCAACCAATCCCCCAGCAGTACCGCACACACACGCGCACACACAAACACTTACACATGGTTTCCGTGGCAACTGTGGTGCAGGGGGCAGACAGAATGATTTGGTCTGCAGAGCGAGCCAGACTATGGTGATGAGGGGATGAGACCTCCACCAGAGAGTGTGTGTGTGTGTGTCGCTGATCTGGCTTTAGTCGGCTTTGTTTTCTACTGACCGGATTTCACACAGCTTCCAAAAAGCTGGTCTTTTTGGAGTATATCCGACTTCTAAACCAGTTCTACTCTTGTTTTTACTGGCAATGCAGATTATATCTGCCTTGTCTGCCTCTGCTGTGTGTTGTGTGTTGTGCCCTTCGTTGTGCATGCTTTAGTTATCCATGCTACATAATTGCTATGTGTGAAAAAGAATGAATAGGGAGTAAAAGAAGAAAGATGAGAACAGTAGCACGAGAGAGATATAAACTAATTTTGTAATCATGTTGTTTGTGCTTTCCCAGTCCTATCCTTGTCTAATCAATTGCTAGTCCCAGAATCGCTGCTTGTTAATCTTGCCGCCATTTTGTGTCTGCGTTCTATTGCCAATTCTCTATTCTCTTCTCCTATGTCAGCAGGTAATTATGGCCGGCCTTAATACTCCTCCAGAATATATCTCTATAGCAACTACCTGACAGATATGCTTTTTTTTTTTACCAATGTGGCCATTGGCGTACGCGCT
>NW_023339873.1:17419813-17421663 GCF_004916995.1 Morone saxatilis
GCACTGAGATGTGGCTTGCCATGGTTTTGGGATGTAGGGGAGTTGGGGGGAGTGAGGGGGGATGGCAGAGGGGGAGGGCCGGTGATGTCAGCCACACCTTGATGAGGAAGATGACTGAATGGAGCATGATCCAAGATCAAACTTGTACATTTAAAACTGTTTTTCTTCATTTACTTCCAATTCACCAGCATGCCAGCCAGTGTCTGGTCTGCTGTTGGTTTATTACCAAACAGCAGTGGGGACATGCATGCATGAGTAGAGGAGAATTCTTGTCTTTCTCTGGCTGTGGATCAGACAAGCCCATTTCTGTATTTCTGTGTGTGTGTGTGTGTGTGTGTGTCTGTGTTGTGTGTGTGTCGTGTGGTGCGTGGTGCTGTGTGTGCCAGTAAGACCAGCTTGACTATGCCCCATCAGTGCTCATCTGTCTTCAAGAATCAAATCTTGCCTCTCACTGAGGTTGAGATTCTATCATTTTCTGCATTTCTACCAACCCCACCCACAAAACAGCGCGCCATCGCAATGGTCTCGGGATTTTTTCTTCTCTTCTCCTCACTACACTCCGCACGACGCACACTTCGCTCACCCATCCTCCTCAACAAGCGTCACACACTCACCGATACTTCGTCTCGCAGGACGCTCACATCACACACCACAACTCCTTCAGCGGCACACGCGCGATCCTCAGGACGCAAGAAGAGACTAACGGCTTCAACGGCATGACGACTGGCAAGTCTCTGAGACTGCTGCTTCGCTGAGAATGCCGCTCTCTCTTTCTAAACCTCCTCTTTGTCTTCTCAGCTATCGCTCTCCTTTCCCTCTATCCTCCACTCACTCGTCCTCTCTCTCCTCTTCACCCCCCTCTTCCTCTCTTCTCATTTGTATTCCTCTACTCCCTCACTCCTCTCATCTTCTGCCCTCTCATCACTCCATAGCTCCACCCTCTTCAATACCTTATGTTTTTTTATTCCTGTGAGCATTTTTCTTTACCTTTTGGGTGTGCAGCTTCAATAAAAAATCACAGTCTTTTCAGTCATTGCTATCATCAATCTTAGTAAATCCTGAGATACATCTCCATCCACGTATAACCATAGTGTAAGGTCTGCAGACAGCTTAACCAGTATCTCATAGTAATGGCCCTCTTGACCATCATCAGTCAAGGAGAAGGTCATGTTGTCAGTGCTTTTACAACCATCTCCAAGCCAACTGTAGCGCACTGAGCAACACATTAGCAGAGGCTGACCTTGTGAGTGTGTCCACAGTGTCAGGGAGGACAAGACAGACGGCGCTGTAGAAACATCAGGAAGAGAGATATGCTCCAAAAGGAGGAAGCCAATTCTTTATCTGCCGGCCTTAAAAGATAATTCTAGTTTTTTTAGTAGTAGCGTGAAATCCTATTTTTGCCAACCATTATGATGACATTGTACTTGGTCTGTGATTTGAGCACAAATGCTACTGAATGATCACAGTTAATGGTCAATTTTATAGGAATATTACAGGCAGCAGGGTGTCTCTATAATCCTCTCGCTCCTCCTTGCTACTTGTCACTTTGATCATGAAGGTGAACCTAATCTATAGGGCACATGGGGTACAATATAGAATAGAATTGAGTATTTATATACACCGATCAGCCATAACATTATGACATTATGAAATATTAAGCAGCAACTGAACATTTTGTCCTCAAGTTGAAGCAGGAAAAATGGGCAGTATGAGTATTTGAGTGACTTTGACAAGGGCCAAATTGTGATGGCTAGACCACTGGTCAGAGAAACTGCAGCACCAGGGGTGGCCCAGGTGGTCATAATGTTATGGCTGATTGGTGTATAGTTTAGATTATATTATAGAGCCAA
>NW_023339873.1:17421740-17432550 GCF_004916995.1 Morone saxatilis
TTCAGCACCACAACCATGGATTTGAAATGAACCACAGTTGGGCACCAAGATAGCTCACCTGGTAGGGCTGGTGCCCCATGTGACAAGGACAAAGAATCTGTCCTGTGGCTCTTTGCTGCATGTCATCCACTTTCTCTCTGCCCCCCTTTCCTGTCTATCTTCAGCTTTCACTATCAATCACAGATCAGTGACTAGAAATGCGCCACCATCAAAACCATCATGGTATGGCGCACCTGCCTTGCACACCTCTTTCATCACACTTGGCCCAGGCAGCCAGTGAAATCAAGAAAGGGGTAGGCTTTAATACCTTTCTTTACCACTTCCTTCCTGTTTGGCAAATACAGATGACCCACTCCACAGACGCACAAGTTGTTTTGTCCAACAGTGTCCGGGTAGTGGCCGAGTCTGTAGCGATCCGTCTCCATCTGATTGGCCCTTTGGATTGGATTCTAACTTGCAAAAACTTCAGTTACATAAAAGATCAATGATTTAGTCAGACTAGACTAGCACAGCTTAACAACCCCTCTGCCCCTGCATGCTCTCTGCTACTCGGGGACGGAGAGGGGGAATGGCAGGTTAACAATAGGGATGCATTTTGGTCATTTTGCTAACAAGGGGGATGGCATCCCCCTCATCCCCTCTCAAATCGCCAACTGGTTTTACTCTCCAAAGTGACTGCTGACATTTGGGAACACAACATGGCTAAAATAAAGTGCTATAAGAGCTAGAGCAGAATAATTAAAAATCCAGCTTTGGAACATCACTGTGCTCAACAGTTCGTAATGCAGTTCACTGAATTTGTCTAGACAGGGCTGATTTTTTATTTTTTTTTAATGATGGAATATTGTAATTTATTTAATAGTTCTATTTTTAACTAACACTATTATTTAAGCCTTAGACCAGCATCACCAGTACGTAGACCAGATCGCCTTGACAGGATAAGGAAAGTCCATGAGCGAGTTGAGATGCTGCAGACATGACTGCAATAACAGCAGGACAGACAGGGTGAAACACTGGAAATAGTTTTGAGACAGCAGAGATTACAATGCAGTTGAAATGTTAAAATAAGGACATTAGGAGAGACTGTTGGTGGATGTCATAAATAAGAAAGAAACCAAGTACGCAAGTACGCACTGATCAATTGTCATGGGAGCTGTAGAGTTTTGTACACTAATGAATTAAGAGTTGTTGAGTTAAGGTCTCAACTTCTAACAGCATGTGTTGTAGAATTAATAAAGAATACTTAAAGGACTAGTGCTTAGGAAGTATCAGATTACAACCAACTGAATAATGCTCACCTTCCAAATGCACACTGGGAAACTACGGTTGCTGCAAAAAAAAGCATGAAAGGCCCTGTCTAGAGTCAGTGTTGTTGTGGTTTGTCCATTCTGGGCTACAGTAAAATAAAATAAAAATGGTGAATTCTAACCTAACAAAAACACAACAATACTTATTTAAGACAGGCTAGCTGTTTCCTTCTGTTTCCCAGTCTTTATGCTAAGCTAAGCTAACACCTAGCTGTAGTCTTATGTTTAAGGGACAAACACAATTGGTATCAATCCTTTCATTTTACTCTCAGCAAAAAAAATTAACTATTCCTTTAATGAGACAGCTAATGGAACAGCAGCTACATGGGGAGTGGCATCAGAACTTCAGCCCGCTAAAGAGTAAAAAACATGAGTGGCTGTGCGATCAAACCACTTAATTTGGAGATACAAAGCGAGAACATCTGTTATGTTATTAATATCTCTCATTGCTGTAAGTTTAGCTAATCAGGGAGTTTGTTTAAAGTCTGTCCTGCCTGACTGCTTGTGTTTCTTGCCCCATCAGTCTGTGCCATATACTTCCATCTCAGCAATGATCTTGGTGAAGTTTTGTAACATATAGGAATTATGGCCTAAGATAAGACCATAAGGAAGGAGTCATAAGGAAGTTGTGAGTTTTGTGTGTTTGCGAGTTTGCATGATGCCAGGATATATTGTATATTAGCAGGCTGGTATGCATGTTTGTATGAGTGCATTCTGTCCCCTATATGCCTCCTATCTGCCTCTGTGTGCTTGCATGTTTTCCTCTGAGTGCGTGTTGATTTTAATACTGGTCTCGCAAGACCCTAAATCCCTGGATCTGTCCATCATCCTACCCCCTCCCCTCCCCTCAACTCTCTCTCTCTGCGGTATTAAAGGGTCCGAATCCACTGGCCACTCCAAACCCAACAGACCCGCTGGCATTGAACTCTCTCCAGCTAATCCATTTGTATGTTTTTCAATTACATACAGGGAGCAAGTGGACAGTAAGCTCTTGGCCTCTGCCTGGAAAATGCTGTCCCCTCGTGACCTAAATTTCAAGCTAAAGAAGAGGGAGAAAGGGGGGAGGGAGGGATGTATGTGGGGGGTAAAACAAAACAAACAAAAAAAAATAGGTCACATATTTCCCAGTTTCCACGCCACAGAATTGAGGAGAAATAATCGCAATCATGTTTGAATCCGACGGACTGCCGTGCCTCTCGGTCATCCAGGACGGGCCAACTGGCTCAAGGGATGACTCAGTTTTCTGTGGTGACCGTCGGTCGATTCAGGGCTTGAACGTAACCAAACAAGCAGAACATCAGAGAGGAAGAAGCCAAACGGTCTTGAACTTCAGATTATGGAGATTTCAGTGAGTTTGTACATATAAATCAACGGCATCTATAGAAAGAAAACCCATAACATATTCGATGGTTGAGATTCCCAGGACATGAAATCGGCTGAGCCACATTAAGGAATATGACCAGTAGCTGCCACAGTTCAGTTTTTATCTCAGTCATTTTCAAATCCCTCAACACGATTATTATTTTCTCATTTTAATCTCGCTTCTCCTCTCTCTCCATCTTTTAGTCTGGCTCTCTGTCTGGCTTCCACTCCTCTGTCCCTTCTCCTCCTCTTTTCTGTCTCTGCTCATTATTCATCACTGTTGGGGGAACCGCTTTTAGGCTCAGCAGACCTCGAGCCGAACCCGTCCTCTCACCTCACCCGTCCCTCTTTCATCCTCCCCCTCCCTTCATCTCTCCCCCCTCTTGCTTCCCACAACCTGATGAAGAGTGGCCTTGACAGGCTCATCAATAACGCAAGGAGGCTTAAACACACCTCCAGCGTCAGCCCAGAGCTTTTTATATTTAAGAATTAGATGCTGATGTCTTTTTTTTTCTTCTTCCACATTATTTCAGTAGTAAGCCGTCACTCCTCTTATAATTTGTCTTCATATCTGACACCAGAGCTGCTAATTTTTCCTTTCTCATCCTCTTCCTCATCCTTCTGGAAACACAAGAAAAGACTAGTAGTTGACCCGACCTTTTCCTTCTCTCTGACTTACTCCCCCCCCTCCCCCCGCTTCATCTTACCATCCATCGTTCCATCAACCAGGCCCGAAGGCTGGACTTTAATAAATGTCACATCACATCAGGCAGAGCAGCATCTGTGGAGCAGACAGACGCAAAAGGAAGGGAGAAAGAGAGAGCAGGGGGGCAGGCAGAGTGTCCCCTGCCTCGCCTAGCTTCGATATAAAGCACCATCAGAGGGGTGGAAAGCAGCAGAGAGCAAGATGACAGTGCAATTAAGTGGTCTTCCTCTTTGGCTTTTCCCATGGTTACCTTGTTATGCCTGCAATTTTCCCTGTGCGGCGCTGGTGACCTTTTAACCTCAGTGTCTAATTCAGAGAGTACTGAGTTCATGTTAAAAACACAAACAAGACTGACATGTTTCCTTTGGTGTCGGCGCCGGCGGTTCAAGGTCCTCCTCCTGTGCCTCCTCTATTTAGAGGAGGCGAGTTGATGATGCAAAGCAAAGTACTGTGGAGGAGGTGAGACCTTGAATGTCCCCATGAAGTCGCAGAGTGAGATGTTTTTTTTCCAAATGATTGTAAGAGGGCGATGAATGATGGAGGAAGAGTAAAAAACAAAGACACAACATAAGCAGGTCTTTACGGAGTGCATGTTTATGTACATTAGGTTCACACATGAATGCTTCATATGCATCAGCATAATAAGTGTGTTTTCATGTTTGCATTCCTTTCATTAGTGGAATGTATGTTTGACTGCTGGCATTTTAAGCGCATGCTGCAGTGTTTACACAAAGCTGGCCCCTACTTCCTGTGTCTCATCCAGCCAACCCAAAAACAGAGACGAGTTTACCCCCACATGCATCAGTGCCTCTGTATCGAGTGCGCTCCAGTGAGCAGGGGAAAGTTTTTCATGTTTGGCATTATTTCAAAGTGCTCCTTTAGAAATGACTCATGCATCAGTAATTGGCAGTCCTCAGAGTGCGGCTCTACGGCAGGAGCTAGTTTGACCGTCCGTGCCCCATATAATGTAGTGTCTGCCGTCAGGGAATCAAAACTAGACGCGGCTCAGGCTTTTAAAAAACAATGCTGTGTTGCAAAATAGAGTGGAGTCTGCTGCCTGGCTGGTGTGTCTGACTGAAGAGCTTCATGTTCAGAGTGAGATTGTTTTTGTCTGGCAACCCCCAGAAGCTAAACTCTTCTGCTCTGCTCTCGACCCCACATGACAGCATGAAAGTTTTACACTTGAAGTTTTGTCTTTATTAAAACTATAGGTACCATTTTATAATAAGGCGTACTTTAGAAGATGTAACTAACAGCTGTATTATGGGTTGTTGTTTATTTATAATACTTAGATAATTTTTGGTTGGTTGAATTCTCAGGTTCTCAATCATTTTTTTATTTGTAGCTCTTTAATTCTTAATGCAGTCCCATTCACTATGATTTTTTTTTGGTCCTTCTCTTCAGAGGGCTACTTAAATCAGTTGGCATTCAATCTGACCACAATATCCATTAGCAGCTGTTATGGAGCTTTTGATCATTTTACACAATCTTCCTTGATCTTCTTTTCCTGATTATCGCAGTGGAAGAATCAATTATTACTGATTAACTAACATTTAAACTGTAGGTCTGATGGCTAATGAAGTGAGAAAAGTAATGACCTTTTAGGGTTAGGGTTATTCTTACTTTCATAATTGATAAATCTACTTTATATTTTCTCAACTGATTGATTAACAATTTAGTCTGTTAAATGTCAAAAAACAAAATGAATGAAGATTAAGAGTGTGGTCGAATAAGATTTTGACCATACTCAATATCAATAAGGCAGAGTGTGAGAGACAGAAGATCCTTGTAAGAGCTGTTAATTCTCGATGAGTCGTCCACAGGGAACAGGTGGGTCTGAGATCTGCCTCTCAGGTGGTGTCAGAGGGGTCAGGCGCTGGACGGCTCCTCCTAATTAGGCTGTCTCAGTGACAAGTATATCCAACAGCCTTCCCAGGGCACCCCGTGCAGTGCCGAGCTTAACTGAGCGAGTAATGGGCGCCCAGAAAGAGCAGCGTGACCTCACAGCCCCTCCCCTCCGGCTACGCGGCCAATTAGATGAACACTGGGTAATGACAGCGGTGGCTTTGTTTATTTCAGTGTGTAATAGGTAAGAGTATAGACAAATATGTGTGTGTGTGTGTGTGGATTTGTGTGTGTGTATGTTCACCCTGATGGGGGCCACGCCCTCGCCACCTGCTCAGGAAGCTTTTTTTAGGGCAGCATGTGTCAAATGATGACATTAGCACTTCTAATAGACCACTGGTACTCTATGGCTGATTCAGGCTCAGCCTTAGGTCTACCGTTGCAGTGTGTGAGCCAGCTTTGTCAGCTAAATCAAATTTGTCACACTCCATGGAGCCTCTGTTAGAACAGGCTATTTCAATAAAAAATGATTACCTCCCACTTTGACGATTTTGGAAACGCCAATGCTTAAGTTTATTGCAAATAAGTCACATATACAGTACCCATGGGTCTGCTCATAGGTGGGACACCAGTGAATACACATTCACACACACATGCACACACATAGGCACCCATCGGCAGCTAAGTACCTAAGCAGGGTGCTTAGCAGAACCAACAGCAGGAGAAGGGAAAACAAACACAGGGGCCACCAGTAAATCACCTCCATCTGCAGCAGCTCACCGGGGATAGGATGGCACCGGGAGGCCCTGTGAAACAGCAACCAGAGAGGAGGACTCACAGGACCTGGGAGGTGATGACTGGGGACCCAAAGTCCTGGCAATCAAGCAGAGAAAAAATGTATGGAGTGATTGATGCTGCTGGGAGATCAAGAGGCAGCAGAAGGCGGAAAGAGGATACCCACACTACCCAAAACCCTTCAGCTCACCCCGGCTAATTTTTCCAAGCAGGAGAGAGAAGAGGGAGGAGGGCAGGATGGGTGGAGAAGAGTGAAAGACAGGGACATGGTCACAGCTGTGCCAAGAAATCCAAATAACGTCCCTCCCTTACACGCCCCCGACTCCCTTTCCCCTTCACGCTCCTCCAATCCCACAATCCCAAATGGCAGGAAGTGGAGCATTTGCCCTATGACCTGCCAGGAATGTTTTCCTCCTCTGTCCCAGCAGCCGCAGCAGAGCTCCCTGCCCCTGACGGTCAGCCCCGTCACGAGCTGATAGAGTGGAGCCTGTGAAACAACACTGTGACCTCCTGCACTGCACATCCATCCACATGTGCAGTGTATATACAGAAAAATCCTCATTTCTATCCCCACTGTTCTAAATCTACGATATAATCACATAACTCACAGTCTGCGCCATTCCACAAAGTATGAATGAATGTCAGAAAAGATGAAGCCTCTGATATGATGTGACAGGTAGCTTGGAAGTGTACAATAAGAGCCTATCTGTTCCCGTGGCACACTGCCAGCTACAGAGTGAGGTATTGCACCACAGTCCTGGGTGAGCTGGCTTTGGTAATGACTGTGAATGGGCTGTATCTATGGCCCATTACTCTATGGACTCAGCTGAGGCAGCAGGGTAATGCTGACTAATGGAGATGAACTTTTCGACTGATGAATAGTATATCCCGCTGATGAGGCTGTGCAATGGCCACAGTCCCCGTTTCCTGATGCTTATTTGTTCATTTCCAAAGCAACGACCATTAAAAAGGAAAATTAGTTGGCACAGAACTGTAGATAACTTGTTGTTGAATGGAAGAGGAGAGTGTTTAATCTAGCTGGCTATTAAACTATCAATCTATAAAGCAGACAGCAAATTAATTTGAGGATGTATTCACTCTGTTGTCGCAGTGGTATTGTTTTTCCTGCAGTAAGCTCTTTGTTAATGAGGTGAGTGCAGGGCAATATTGCACATACAAGTGGAAGTTATGTAAGCAGCAGTTGATTACCAATATTTCCAACACTACAGACTGTGACGTTAAAGAGGAATACCCTGTTGTTTAATATCGCATACAGTAACATACCAGGCGACCCTGACCCTCTGCCCTCCTTCAGTGACCATTTTTGGCATCAGGCCCTCAGGCACTTTTCAGGATGGCTCAGTTTCCTCTTATCACCTATTAGATCCAGATGAGACCCAAGCCTCCCCTGACCACAGCCCTGTCTCAACTGTTCACAATTCAAAGCAGATGGCGGCTCCCACAAGCCAAAGCTTGCTGAAGCTGCTGCGGTGTGTGTCTGCCAGGACAAGACGGGGCGGTGTTAGCTAACTCACAAATTCTCTTCCATTAAAGGGAGTGTGATTGAATGTCAGCGGCTGTTAAGCTGAGCTGAAGCTCATACGCTGGAATAATAGTTTGATTTAAAAACATTGATCTTAAATGCTGTTTTCTTTTTCGCCCAACAAAAACTGTCAGTCACAATGGTATCTACAGTATGGCTGAGGCATAATCTCATAAAGACCTATGGATAATATGAAAGGAGGAGACACCTCCCTAACAAATGTGTCACACACGACCCAGGAACATAGGGCATATCACGTTGAGGCTGTGTGATACTGTCACACACTCATAAAGGCCTCATTTATATGTGTCTAATAATTTCCTCTAAAGCTGCCCTGAAGTCTTTCTCTTATCAACTGCATCGACACACCTATATCATTAAACAATATATGTACACGATTTAAATGAATTTATTCTGCACAGGGTGGAGATATCTCAGTGTTAACGACCATCATGGGGCACTAAAACTCTCCAGTGAAAGTCATAATAATAAAAATATTAGGTTTGGGTTGGGAGCTCTTTAAAGCAGGTTTAATTACAGGTTTTATAGACATAAAAACCCTAAAGCCAGTGAGTGAAATTATATCATATTGGCGTGAGTTAATTTTGGAACATTTTGATTTAATTCTAATCTTTGTCTTTTGATGAAATGTTTAACCAAATTCTTTTTGTTTGATATTTGATTATATATCAGTGTAGTTTTTTCATTTTAGATTTTAGTCTGATTTTCGTCTTTGTATTTGTTTTTATGTCTTTTTTTTAAAGCCAGAGCTGTCAACATCTTTGATGTACACAGTTAGCTGTTCTCATCTATCGCAAAGTTTATTGACTTGATTTACTCACACAGTACTCATGTCAGTCTGCTCTTCAGTAATACAACTTATTCACTCATTCCTGTAGGATCATTCTGAAGCTGTATTCACTCACTTTTTCACCCAAATCTGATTCACTGTCTTGAGTCTAGCAGCTACAACACTGGATATATTACATATATGAACATTATGTACCCTTTCTACCTTAAAAAAACACCTTTAAAATCCTGAGATGTAATAGGGTGAATTGTGCTTCTGTCATTCCTATTCTTTGTATATGCCTGTTCTTGCACTATGTAACTTTGGTATCGATTGGACGTGTCAATAACACTGTTAAACAGTACCACAGTTTGTTGTGGGTGTTACTGCTTGTTTCAGCTTAATTGTTGTTTCTGGTCTAATTTTAGTTTTGATTTAATAAATAAATTTAGTCAATAAATCAGTAAGTTTGTCCTTTAAAGAACCGGTTATGTTATTACCAGCAGAAACATAACCTTACTGAAAAACAAGCTGCTGCCTCTTAGTGCGAGGTCAAGCAGCTAAATTAGCTTCTGAGGTAGAAATAGTTTTGGGGGGCAGTGGATACAGTTTTACCAACAGCATGCGACGTAAAGTGATTTCACAGAATAATGCGGGTTGTTGAGATTGAATTTGGTTTTAATTCTTTGACCAAAGTTGTGATTCAATTCAGTTTGCTATAGCAGTTTAGTTTTAGCCTCGTTTTCATGGTGGAAGTAAGGTCATTCTCAAACATTTTCGCAGCTTCTGACAATAACATTAACACTGGTGTGGGATGACCTTAAGAGTCAAATTCCTGATTTAGATTAAAAGACCAATGTCAGTCCAAACCAAACCAAATGCTGACATTTCAGGCCTCTACACCCGTCAAGGTGTCTGCGGCTGCTTGGTTTGGTGCTGATATGCTGGAGGTCTCTAATCTCTGTTTACGTTGCTGTCTGGCCTGTGCTTTCAGCACATCAGAGCTTCCTCTCTGACCTATAGTGGCTGGTTGACCTTTAACCTTGTCCTTCTATATATGCAGTCACACATGTATACTACCAGACCATGTGTTATGCAGTCCAGGACGCAGCTGCACTGGTGCTGAAGAACAGAGAGAAGTGGAGTATGAGTGATTTGCAGCTTGTCTGGTTTTTAACAGGGGATTCTTATACTTGATATATTATTTTGTCATCTCTCTGTCTGTCTCTGTGTCTCTTTTCTCTTTCTGTCCCTCCCCTCTCTCTTCTTCTCTCCTTCTATTTCTTTCAAGCCACAATCTACCCTACAGCGGTTTCCAATTAAGATTAAGCCCCAAAATGGAGGACGGCCAAAGCTTTTGCTCTGGTAGGGGTGCGACATGTGATGTGATAAATCACTGAGAATTAATAGGATGTAATAAATAAATAGTAAAGAGTCCAATAAAAAGATAGCATATCACATGCTTCCATGCAGACCTCCTGAGCTCATCCTATGGGGAACTGCAAGTTCAATCTTGATTAACTCCAGTTTTCCTCCATTGAACCAATAATTTTCAAATCACATGGGTACAATCATCTTTAGATAAGCCACCTCGTATAAAATGGCTATGACCTTTATATAACCTAAGGTTTGGAAGTCTGTGTGCGTACGTCTGTTTTTACAGCGATATGTAGGCTGTTTTTCTACTAATTCATACTTAGAAAACGCACTCATACTTATCAATGTGTTAAAGGACTAGTTTGATGTTTTAGGAAGTATGGTTATTTGCTTTCTGTTGGAGACTTTGACAAGGTGATGATTCTGTTTTACGAGGGATTGTATTAGAGCAACTGCTTGGAGTAGTCCGACACATAACCCTCATAAAATAGCTCTTTGTCGTTCAGTTTTTGTATGGATTATACAAACAAGATATGATGGGTTAGTGAGGTTTCTGTAAGTGGATTTTGTTACATTCGAATGGAGCCAGGCAAGTCGTTTCCTACTGTTTTCAGTCTTTGCCCTAAGCTAAGCTAACCGGTTGGCTGTAGCCTTATAAAGCATTTAACAGACACATGTCATGTCTTAGGAAGCCGTACTACTTGTACTTACTTACTGTAATTACTAGGCTAATTTTTCAAACTCCATTGCTTTATTTCTCCAGAAGTTTAATGACTCTTACATACAAAACCTGAGAAAGTAAAAAAGATTATTTGATTATAATTTTAAGATAAATAGGCCACAAAAGATAATTTCCTCAATCAGAAGTTCATTGCAACACAGTACATGTTTTCAAATCAAATAACTTCAACACAAACTTGCTGATTTAGGATACTATAAATCTACTAAACTGCACATTTAAACCTTAGGTCCTCTCACAGAATGCACATATGAGGTAATTCCAGCTGCTGACTGTGTAATTAGCTGCTGTCTTATTAAATCAGGAGCTAATGGCACTCAGATTGTGAACACACATTCAGTGCACA
>NW_023339873.1:17432565-17443502 GCF_004916995.1 Morone saxatilis
AGACATTTTTCTTTAATATCTTACCTAAATGGACTCCAGAAAGCTTTAATACATTCAGTACCTAATTGTTTGGAAAACTGCAGGGTGGTGCTTTAGATATGGATGGTCAATACTTTCTCTTCACTTCACACACATATTCTTGGGAACACTTTTAAATGCACCACTTTTTTTCTCTTGAAACGCTATTAATCTTAGTCCATCCTGATGCTACCAAACTTCAGCCTTGAAATATGTTTTTGCTTTTGCCCCCAGACAATTTGGCTTCTGTTAGTGAACATATTCTGCAGCTTCCTCTTCTCTGCTAGGAACTGGAAAATATTTTAGTGAAGCTGTGACAGCCACAGGTTCATTTTCATGGAATGATAACAGATGTTAAAGTATAAACCAAATGAATGTACAAAATCCTCAAGCCTTTATTGCCTTGCAGCATATTTTAGCACAATCCATAAAATTGTCTTAAACCTTAAAAAATTCCACTTTGGTTTGCCTCCGTCTCCACAAGGAAGACATCTTAAGGAAAATGTTATGTTAACAAATGCATACAATGCTAACTGTGCTGCTCCAGGCTAGAAAAACAACATATGCACATTGTGAACTGCATGGTATTTCCTTTTAATTCTTGTTACACCACAGTGTCACAGTGTCTTCTTGCTGTTCTTTAAAAAAAAAAGGAATCTTCTCAGGCTGTGAGGACATTTATTCATCACAGTGGTCTCCCTCACTCTGCCTGTAAAGAGATGGCAGTATTCAATGGAGCACCGACAGACCTATTCATTCCATCACACACAGAGACTCAGTATACTGTATGATGACAAAGCAGAAGCTTCTTCCATTCTTTGCTTCTCATTTGCATGTGTTAACGTTTGATGCATGTGTGTTTTATTAGGTTGCAGCGAGGCAATTATTAGGTGGTCTGAGGAGTGTTTTAGCTTCTGCTTGCATGTGTGAGTGTGTGTGCACACACCCGTGTGTGTGTACAGTCCATTGATCGTGCTCTAAGCCTGGCAGCCGGCAGTGAGGTAATGGATGAAGCTGCTGAGCGCTATCTGAACCCCCCGACCTCTGCCGGCTTGATTGACAGAGCAGGGAGAGGATCAGAAAGCAGATAGAGAGGGTTAGCTACATACCATACATCCCAAAGACAGCAAACAGCGCCTCAGAGCTTAGAGACAAGAGCCACCAATTTAATTCAATTGTTCTCCGAAGGGTCTGGGACAGAGCAACTTGACTGGGGGGGAGGCAGTTTACAGCAGCAGGATGAAGGGATGAGAAGGAGAAAGGCGTGACAGGATGATTGATTGAAATTATAGGATGAAGAAGATAAAAGATGGCCTGATGAGAGAGGATGGTAGGATTTGCTTTTGTGGGTCAAAATGTGTCACTGGTTGAGTGATCTTTCAAATATGGATTTCATTCAATTTATCCCCACAGGAATTGCCTGAGCTATGCAATGAAATATGCTTTTTCATAATACAGAGAGCCGGTTGTGTTGAAATCCCGTCAAAGCACTGTTTGTCCCTTTGGATCAGAAGCTGGAGGCAGAGCAGCCACCCCTGAAGATGTGTTGATCTAGCTAGCTCATGTTTCCCAGTGTCGTTCCCACTGCGGCTGACCACAGAGACAGTCCCATGGTGGGCTCCGTCCCAACCACCGCCATCTTACATTCCACAGCAAAGCATGATGGGGACAAACCTGCACCCAAGGAGTCACAATCACAGAATAATGGTGCAATAATCCCCTCCCACCACCCCCGCTGTGAGAAATTTTCCCATGAATTCAAAGCCAAGGAAACACTGAAATGCTGATTAATTGTACATCTGCTGTAAATCAAACTGAATTCTCTGGTGGTTGTTCAGCTTTTTTGTCCTGCATACATAGAATGTTTCCCCCCCTCTGGGGACTATTACAGTACAGATTTTCAAACCACCAAAGCAAACACTCACTATTCCAATCCCATTCCACCAGTGCAGCCAATCTTGAAGGAAACGAGAGAACCACATTTAGTTTTTGCTGAGCTCAAGATTTTCCTACATTTCTAAAGAAAGAAACAGCATCTGAAGACAAGGGGGAAGTGATGACAGTGAACTTGCTCCAGAGTAAACTTTCTTTACTTGAGTCAGCTTCTGCAGTCTCTTTCGAGTGGATTTCCTCTTGTGTCGTCCATTTAGACTGTCCGTGGTTGGCACTAGTTGCCTGTTGTGATTGGTGTGTAGTGAGGGAACCCTGAGCAGCACACTTATCCTTTATTGATCTACAGATGGCTATCATGTAGTGTTGCTCAAACCAGTACAGCACAGAGATTTGAGCTCCACATGCTGTGAAATTGCAGCATTTCTCTTGTAGTGTGCGTTATACTGAGCACTTCCAGAAAGTGAATACATTGTTTATATTATAAAGTCAAACTGAGTCTCACTTTTTGTGTAAGGAAACATAATCTATAATGACTAGAGTCATAGTTTCTAAAAAACATGCTGTCAACTTCCATGGTGTGCTTCTGACTGCAGCATGTATAGCCTATGAATGTGTAATATAATAACATTAATGATTTAAGACGTCTGTCCCGCTACAGTTTGCATTCCACTGAAAAAGTGGCAGCTAAGGGTCAGGTTATGCTCAGTAAGAACTAGTTAGTGAGACATTCTGTCCCACCATTTGGAAATCAGAAGTGTTGCAGTTATTCTGAACAGCCACACTGGAAGGCAGAGTGAAAATCCGGCTGTCATAGAGAGATATTGTTAAAATATGGGGATAACAGCATACATGTCTTTCCTGGAAAATCCATTCCCTGTCTCAACTCCTCACATCTGGATAATGACAGCATGACGTGGATGTGATTGTCGGATTGTCGTTGTCGGACAGTTACAGAAATGGTCGGACGCAGGCCCCCTAATCTAATGGAGAGATATGGAGGGAGTGGGTTTCCGAAGGAGCATACTAGCAGCTTAAGATTCTGACTGGATGGGTGGCATTTCCCATGGCAGTGGTTGACTGTCAGCGACTATTTTTATTGTCCATTAGTCTGTCATTATTAACTAATTAGTCTTTTAGTCCATAAAATTTCAGGAAATGGTGAAAAATGTTGATCACTGTTCCCCAAAGCCCAAGGTAACTTCCTCAAATATATATATACCAAAGATATTGCATTTACTGTCATAGACTAAAGAAACCAGAAAATATTCACATTTGAGAAGCTAAAATCAGAGAATAAAAAATGATTCAAAACAATTAATTTATTCTCAAAATAGTTGCAGATTAATTTAATAGGTGACAACCAATCGAATAAACGACTAATTGTTGCAACTGTAGTTGATGTTATAGGCGTTATATGGGATCAGCTTCTGTGTAGCACTGCTGACTACAGCATGTCATACTGTAAAACCTATTCATGTTAATAAAGCTCATAGAGCACCGGTTAGCATTAGCGTTGGCCTTTACCACCTTCACCAGGATGTTGGCACTGATTTGTTAGTAAAGGTGATTCTTCTTTTTACTTCCACTAAGTGCTGTTGTGGTGCTTATAATCACACTTCATTGTTGGATAAACACCTAATACCATAAAGACAGCTTGCAATAACTACACTTTTTGGCGATAAGCACTATGTCGTTTGTTTTTGTGATTGTAGTCATTAAAACTTCATATCCATGGGAAGCAGAGGCTTGGGCATTGGTATGTCAACACTTACCAGCAATATCATTTCAACTATTTCCTGAAGTTTATTTACACTCAGTCTGGCGGTGAAATTGAGCAAAGGTTAGAAGTTTGTCAGAGCTGTGAGGCAGGCTTCCTAAAACTCTTTTTGCAGTCCCTCCATGTTTTTTCTCTATAATTGCTAATGTACATCTCCTGGATTACTTTCTGTGATTAAAGGACTAATTAGGAAATGGAACAAGCTAAGGACATGACAAAACAATAACTTGCAGCCAGTGCTTTTTCTGTTTGCATTCAGCTATGAGTAATTTGTTTTTAGTCTGGTTTAATAACAGCTGGGGCCCAGCTAACGGTCCCTTTGTGTGTGTGTGTGTGTGTGTGTGTGTCTGTAGTAATGCATATGCAGTGAGTACAGACTGTGTACTCACTGCATATGCATTACTAGCTGAATGTAGCGATGATGGGAAGCTGGGTTTGGCCTGCTTGTGTCCTTCCTTTTTCTGTGTGACACTGAGCAGTCACTGCTGTGTTTACAGGAGCAGAGCAGCTCAGAGGCAGCAGAGGTGTCGCCGCCTGCCACAGAGATCAAAACACACAGAAATAACCACTTGCTTACACACGGAAAAGGAGACATGCACTGTGTGGGAATGATTTAATGTTCACTTAAAAATGCCAAACTGTTGACACACATTTGTGGATCTGAATAAAAGTAGAGCTGACTTTTGCACACATTTGTGATCTAGAGAAGTGCAGGTTGAGACACACACACATGCAGAGCCTACATTCACACATTCACACTCCGTTCTTGTAAGATTGAGACATGTGTTAGAGCATCATGAACAAAAATGTAACCAGCCCTGTCTCATGAGAATGACAGTTCGTCAAATACAGTTGTTTTAAAGTGGCCTTTCATGCATGTACCTTGTTCATCTGTATGAGCAGTGTTGATATCTGACAAGCTGGGATGAGAATGTGTTGATCATTTATGCCACTCTAATGTAAATGTAATGTAAATATCTAATGACAAAATTATTTTAGCCCCTATTAAACGTAAAGGGATTTGTTGACAACTGTGATCGTCAGAAAACTCTTAAACTGACTGCTGCAAGCTGTTACATATAAATCAATGTGATTTAAAAATCAACAAATTAATACAGTCATATACTGTTTGCTAAATATATGAAATCATAAAAACAGCTCCAACCTTACTCCAACAGACCAATGCAAGTTTGGTGTCAATTGGCAGAGATGATGAAGAGCAGTTTTAATATAATCATTTTCTTCTGTATGTTTAGCCATAGTGTCATTTGCTCTGGGGATGGCAATATCAGTTCACAACTTTGGTCATGTTGTGACAAACACACTGACAGACTAAACTACATATGCTGTATTTTCCCCTGATAATGGTTTATTTTTCACACAGAAATGGTGTTTAACCAAGTCAGAGAAGTTCGACTAACTTTTAGTATAAAAGAGTATGTCACAGTACTTGACCTACCTATGGCGTGAACACAGGAAGAGGAAGTAGCTTCAAATTTGAAGACCTTTTTGTTTATCCACATCCAACCAGTCTTGGACTATGTTAGAAGTGCTAACATTAATCTAAGACTTCAGTGAAAGTCTCTTCAGTACGCATGGATAACGTTCTCTGAACTCATTGGTCGTTGATGAGCTACCAATGTGCTTTTTATGCAATCATGCATTTTATCCAAAGCCCTTTTCAGCACCAGCTTACACGACTATTGAGAGCACCATAGCATGTATAATAGATTTATCACTTGTGCTGGACGCTTCGGAAATAGACATTTGGACAAGAGGGCCGACAGTGTGTCACTCGGCTCTTTCCCTAGCTGACCTTCTGATGCGCCTAGTGATAAAAAAAGATGATCATAAAGCATTTTACGTAAGAAGGAGATTGTGTGGGATTATGACGGTGGCGAATGTACACAGCCTTGCACATAAACACACCGTTAGTGGAGGACAACAATGCAAACAAGGCCACACACACAGATGTGATTTGGGTCAACCAATAGTGGACCATGGTTTTAATTCTGCTAATGACAAAAACCTGTCTGTCTCTTCTGTGGCCTTTACCGCAGCTCGGCCTTGCCAAAGGTCACAATCTGAGGACACACTCATCAGTAGGCTGCTAGTTTCTGCTGCTGTTTTGGCTCTGATGAAAAGAGAGATGAAAGAGAGGAGAGGAAGAGAGACAGAGTGTCTTGTTTCCTCTCCGCCAGTAGAGGAAATACTGCTTGAGCAGGGGTGTGGGAACGCCAAAGCCAGCAGCTAGGGGCTCAGCGGGGCGCCGAAGGCCTCCTTGGCAGGATGCAAGCAAAGGGGATTGTGGGAAATTACACGGGATTAGAGCGGGCGTCTAATGCCCTCATCCAGCGGGACATTTTCATCAAGAAACAGGGCTTTTGGACAGGCACAAAGAGAGAGAGCGAGAGAGAAACCTCAGCCGACCCTTTTTTCCAGCTCCCCAGGATTAGACCTTGCAGAAACCTTCTTTCTTCTCCTTTGTGTTGCTTTTGCAAGCTGGCACCTCTTTGAGCAATTGTCCGTGCACATGGAAAGCGATGGGGAGACAATAAAAAGGAGAAGGAGAGCAGTACGGATGCTGACGGGTGGAAGTCATGCTGTTTAAGTTGTGATTGGGTTTGTGGGGCTCCAATACTGCTATACCTTCCTTTCCCTTCCTCTCTCCATCCCTCCACATGGGGTTTGTAACATGGTAGCCTTTGAGTCTTTGGAAGTTCACAGATCCCTCTAAATAATGAGTTCTTAATCTCAGGTCCCGAACTCATGGGGCAATTGTTTTGAGAGGGGATCTTCATTCCTAAAATGAAACTTCCTTGTTGGATTAATAAAAAAGTATAAAGGGAACAGAAGAAACCAAGCAATTCATTGCTTTCGTTTCCAATTTACCATGACCCAAAGTGTCAGTAGTCTTTCTCTAAAAAGGCTCACCCCACCTTTGATTAAGGTTACGGACATATTGTTGTTTCGTTAAGGCTCAGGGAACATTTTTTGTGCATTTTGTTTGTTCACATTATAGATGTTTAACCAACTAACCACTATCTTTAAGGAACTGTAACAGCCCTGAAAACCGTTTTTATCAATCTTCCTACATGAATTCACACCAAAATTCAAACAGAGATTTTCTTTTTGTCTCAGTGCTTATCTCATTGGTTTGAAGTGGGCTGGACTGGAGTTAGAAAAGGGCACCAATCAGCATTCAGCAGAATTTGATTCAGAATTTGATGACGAATGATGACAGTTGTTGGTCATTGTCATGGTCATCAAACCATACCAGCAAAGTCCTGGTGACATAGACTGACTTAGTTTTTGAGGGTTTAATTCTTAATATATAATACCTAAAGATTTTAGATTTTTTAAACTGTGAGTGTTAACTTATTAAATCAGAAAGTTTTCTGGTGCTTTAATCAAGCACTTTGAGTGGCCTAAATATAACCATTACATTGTTAGTTGTGCTGCATGCTACAACTGTGTTATTGGACTGCCAAACATCCAAGAATGGTCAGGTGTGTGGACCTGAGACAGTATGCAGGACTTGAACAAGCTCTCTTTTTCTTACATCCTTTACTTTCTGTGTCTACAACTGAGTGCAACACCATACTTGCCTTTGAGGGGAGTTTGGCCAAAATTATGTTTTATCCCCATTTGGAAAATTACTATTTCTCATTTTTACAAGACTTGTTCTTCAGAACCTGTACTTCAATGGCAGACAGGGACAGTGGCCATGTTTGTTCCCTGTTCTTTTGGATATCTGTAACCCTGTGTCCATTATGAAAGACCCATCAATGGCTTTGTGCTTTCTCCTCATCTGAACTGCCTGGTCTATGAGGTAAGGGAGTCCATAAAAGTGACAAAAAGAGCTCAATCCCTGCTGCTTTTAAAGACAGGCTGTAAAAGCAGATGCCTTTAGTGCCACTTTACTCATCCTAATGATTCAGGACATTTTAACACACAGAGGAGAGAGAAAAAAAAACAATCCTTAGCATACATTTCCTATGGTTGGCGAGGGTGGAAAAACAGGAAGCCGCTGTCTTTATAAGGCAAAATAAAACCTTAATGGCCTTTTTAATATTTGGGTTGCCAGGTGCTGCCTACTCTGGCATGCATTTCCCCCTTGGCTTGCCTGGGCCTATTCTCTATTGGCCTCTGTTGAATGCTGTTGGAGAAGCCACTGAGAAGCCATTCACTAACCTTGTAGTGGTTTACATGCCCATTAAATCAGGCTTAAACAGTGCCTATATAGACATGACTGCTTTGTGTAATTAGTCGTAGAGGGATAATTGCGAGGTCACTGGGTGTTATAGTGTGCAATCTGATTAAAAATCCTTCATTTCTGGCCAATGGCTAACTAACTAAAGTTATTAGACCTTGAAAAGTAATGGATTAATAAGGCTTTGCAGAAATATACAACAAAGCATTACATTTCAACCTTTCAGCAGGTTTAAAAAATATTTCTACATTTAAATTTGATTTAATCACAAAATTAGATTATATCCTTTGATGGGACTTTGTATGCGAATCTCTATGAATGCCATATTTCATAAACATAAAGAGGATATATGCACAGCAGAACGAATCAGTAAATTTAACTCAAAGAACCATTGAGATCTTACACTCACAGGGTTTTTCCTTTCTGATTTCTGCATTCCAATAAAGCCTCCTCATTTTCACTTTCATTCAATATATCTTAAAATTACATTTTGAGCCATAAAATTGTAAATAATGCCTTTTCCACACCACTGCCATGCTAATGTCAAACAGCAAGTCCAAAACTGCATTTGCCAATAGATAAAATAGGCTACTGTTATCCTACAAACTTAAAAGAAACAATTTATATGATACTGCAGCTATTGTGCTTCATTTTCCATTTTCTAAAGAGGATAAAACAATTTTTGGACATATTGTTCATATTCTAGTTTCAAGCTAGCAGAGCTAGCTAGAAAGCTAAATCTAGCAAGCTAGGTTACACAGCTTCCCCTTTCTGAGTGGAAGCTAACGTCAGCACCATTGACACATAACATCACATCGCCACTTTCTCCCACTGTACAAAGATGAAGCCAGAATATCCCAGATTTTTCACCATTTGGAGTAGTGATCAGGGATTTTGCTGCTGTACCGGGGGCCCAACTCAGTCACGAGCAGAGCTCAGCTATCAATTTAGATTAGATTAGATTAGATTCAACTTTATTGTCATTGCACAAGTACAGGTACTAGGCAACAAAATGCAGTTAGCATCTAACCAGAAGTGCAAAGTAGTAAAGCTGCAGAGTAATATGCATACAAAAATATGTAAAAAAATAATAATACATTATAGATATATATATGAATATACTAGCAGGATATTTACAGTATGAACAGTATTAAGAGAAGGACATGTATATAGATTTTTTTGTTTGGCCGTGTCCCATCTGCTAACATGGACCGCGTTTTTAACGGTTTTAAAAAACCTCCAGTATACTACGCAGCAAGCAATCAAGAGGGCGATTAACATGTTTTGGTTTCACTTTTGGAGAGCTGTTATGTCTTTATTTATATTTTATGTTGCAGTGTAAGACCAACGCTAAGATAAATCAACCGTTTTGGGGCTACTTTATGTCATGATATTTATTTTTTTTAAATAGTGCAAATGCCTATTAATCAGAAAAGGGTGGCTCATTTGGCCTATTTTTAATGCATATAATAGGCAGGTGTCACTGCAGAAAAATAAATAAAACATATATATTTTTCCTTTTGGTAGGCTAATTAGAATTCTGACTAGTACATAAGTCTATCACTAAGGATATATGTACTGTATATACTGATGTTTTCACAAAAATGACTTTAAATTTCAATCCAACTTTAAAGATGCAGCTTGTGAAATGTATGTTAAATATGGATGTAGTACTAGTACTGTTCAATGTAATCTATGTCCTTTACAAGCATTTAGTAAGTACAGAACAGCCTATAAATCTGACTTTTAACACCACAGATAGCATGTTGCAACTGCCAACCAACACAAACTCAGGGTCACATGACTCTGGTTTACTAATCCTTCCAAGAATCAAAAACTGCAGGCGGCAGGACTTTCCAAAGCAGAACACCACTAATATGGAATAGCCACAAATAAGGACAGGGTACAGACAGCCTCAGTGTTTAAAACCCAAAGACTGTGGTTCTCCTCTGTCTCCTCGAGGCTCAGAGCCCCCACGTCCAGGAACAGCAGTGTCCTACTGCTCGACTTCACCCTGATAGTCCCCCATCTCCAGGAAACTGCAAATCCTCTGTGCAGTTAGACCAAACAGTGTACCAACAATGATGAATAGCTTGTATTTTATGATGCATAACAAGAGTGATTAGTCAGAGAGCTAATTATTTCTTTTGAGAAGTGTGGGGAGAGACCGCAGGCTTTCTCAGGAAGCATTTTTTATTTATTGTTTAAACTTAACCTCAAGAGGCGGACAGGGGAAATGAACAGTAGTGGTTTTAGGTGTAGAGTTTAGTATTTGCCACAAATAACACAGGATTCTGCTACTTTGTTTAGGTATTTCCCTAAGCCTTCCTCAGTTTTCTGGTTACATCAGTGACTTGGTTTCCCACCTCAAAACCAGTTTGTTTAGCCATAAGCCACACAGGGTGTCAAGTTGGAGCAATCCTAAAATAGCAGCGTAACGTGATAAGTATTTCGCCCTGCCAGGTTCACCATGTCAGCGACATGATATTAACAGTTTTAATCTTGAACAGTTCTGACTCCTTTCATCTACAACCCCTCTGACACTGAGGGAGTTTCACACATTCAAGTCAAAACCCTCATTACATGCTGCTTTGCATTGCTGCTGAGCAAGTGAGTCATATTTGTGCAACATTCTCGAGGCAGGAAGTCACACACTCAGCTGTGACTTTAATGAGAATAAGGTTCATTGGTATTGTTACTATGGAGATTTGTATCAGTTGTTATTGCTTCTACCAGACATGTTAAACCAGGATGTAAAAATAGTAAAGAAAGCTTCATTTTTAGCATTTAGGTGAGCAAAATCTGAGATTAGCACAGGAGAGGTTGAAAAGGTTACAGTGGGTAGAAACCATAACAAACATTAGCGTAGTAACTTTGCACACAGCCACAAGTGAGTGCACTAAATATACAGCTTGTCCACTGAAAAATCAACAGTGTCACAGCTGGCAGGCTGTTTGTACCTCCCCGACAACCGTCAAGCTCTACAAACAATGCTGCAGTACAGCCATTGCCCTACAACTCACACACACACACACA
>NW_023339873.1:17443570-17448857 GCF_004916995.1 Morone saxatilis
CCCCACAAGCCGATTGGTTGACTGTGGTGGAATTGCTGATCAGGTCCAAAGATCACAAAGTCGTGCCAAGAGGTGACATCAGCGTGTGGAGCTTAGCCAATGGCCGAGAGATGCCTGGATGACTCTAAAGCAACATCCTATTTACACACTCACACAAAGCAAAGCAGCTTTCAGCAAATGCAACGTGTGGTGTGTGGCCCTTCGCTCCATCCAGCTGATACGTTGAAGAGGATGTGAAGCAGCTGAGAGTAAGTTGTGTTGTGAATAAAAAATGTGCTGTGGTTGAGCTTTGGGTCTGTTTCTTATTGACTCTCACTTCCACTGTTTATAATAACTTGACAGTTTGACACGTCTGTAGTGTGTGTATGTACTCTACAGCATGCACATGCTGGCTGCTTTACCATAAAATGTATTTTTCAAAAGGATGCAGATTTCTTTTCCACCCATATTTCATGTCACACATCTATTGATTATCTTTCACGTCCTGTAATCCAACACAAACCAGCTGCTGACTATGTGCCAGAACTCTGAAGTTAATTTAAAAAACAACAGTTAAAGAGTGATGCATAGTTTTTACTCAGATATGACATGTTTTTGAAAAGTAAGTAGTAAAAACAGATACATTCCCAGATTTTTTCTTAATAGAATTAAAATAATAAACTCTACCAATATGACATTGCATGTGTTTCTAACATGACATAACTTTCTCTCTCTGGCGTCTTTATAGGAATAATTCAACATTTGGGAAAAGTTCTTATTCGTTCTCTTGCTGAAAGTTAGATAAGAAGATTGACACCACACTAAAGCCAGCAGCCACTTTACTTAGCTCAGCATAAACACTGGAAACAGGGAAACAGTTAGCCTTGGTAACAAATTCGCCAACCAGGACCTCTAAAAACAAAGTATGTTGTTTAATCGGCACAAAGACCGATGAATAAAAACTAATTTTAACAGCATTTTATGTGCCAAACAATTTCTAGACTGGGGCCAGTGATTTCCTTGAGGCAAATAAAGCCACATGAGCTATTTTCATGTTTGCAGTCTTAATGCTAAGCTAAGCTAAGCTAAACGTCTGTGGGGGTAGCTTCATATTTACCGTGTAGACACAAGAGTGGTATCAATCCTCTCTGCGGATTCTTAAGGAGATAAATTATTTATTGTATGTTTTTTTCAAAACCTCAAACTTTTCCTTTAAGACTCTTCAGAGAGGTATTCATGGGTGACTTATCAGTCTTTTCAAGCAGAAATCTACATATGTGTAGGGTGGGGGGAATACAATGTGTGTGTGTGTGTGTGTGTGTGTGTGCCCTGTTGTGGTTCAGCTGAATGAATGCAGTCTAAACCACCAAGAGAGACATTATGAGTGAGTCACCTCTTGATGGGCAGCCCTGCTCATAAGTTTGCTTCTCACAAGCCAGTTCCTGGAAGGAAAAACATTTATCAGCTCAAAGTGGGTCTGGTTTCCATTCAGTAATGTTTGATTTTTCATTAGAAAAAGAAAAACTCAATCCCCCCTCAACATGACATTGATGAATCATTTGTCTTTGAAACGGTGGTTAACAAACTTTGACTAACCAGACTCCTGGAGAGCTTCCCACAAAAACTCCCAGGGAGCACAACAAGAGGCCACGTTTACAGCCTTAGCGATGTGGATAAAAGCCGGTCCCAGCGGCCCCCTGTAAGACTCCGCAAAGACTCTTTGGGTTAAGCCTTCTCTAAACTTGACTGTGTTTGGAACAAAAGGCCTAGATGCGACTGAGCCATACTATTTTACTGACTGCTAACAATGGGCTATAATGTCTATATTGTACTGTCCGCTATATGAAGCTCAGACATAAATACAAATACAGGATCCTAGTTTTTCCCTTGCCTAAGAGTCCAATATTAAAATGACATCTCTAAAAAGCGACATTTTGGATTTGGGGATTTTGGTAAACGAGTGTGAGCTTTCTGTTCCTGTCTGTCTCCTCCTCTGATGCAACAAGAAAAGATTAAATTGTCTGTTAGTTTAAACCTCTGTTAGTTCAGGTACTTTTTTAGTCTTAGTCCTAGCTGGATATTTCCCCAAGTCTTTGTCACAGAGCAGGCTGGGGAGGCCGGGGACTTTTCTTTCACCTACTACTCTGCCAAGTCGAAATGTCACCCAAAGATGGGCAAGAAACACACTTCCTCTTTTTGCTTTCGGTTTCCTGTATGTTTGAATCTAGTGGGGGTGTTAAACAATGAGCAAATGCAACACAAACCTTTAAAAAAAGGGATTTGCTCATTAGGTGACAGACATTTCGGCCCACATTTCACAAGAGCAGCCATTGAGGGCTGAGGAAAGCACAGTGTGTGGTAAGTCAGGGATGGGTGAATGACAGGGCTTAAGAGTAGGCTTCTGTTAGTCATTGTATATTACAGTTAACGCGTCTGACTGACTGGCACCAATTCCAGTGTACAAGAAGGAGCGTGAAATCCCATCAGACAGTAGAATCATGTCTCATACACACTCATATGTAAATACAGTGGTGTAGTTACACTCTGCAGACTGGTTTGCCTGGTGATGGGGGAGGAGTCTGTGTGAATCTTGTCTGCTTGGCAAATAGGCTTTGACTCAGCCTTCTTGCACTTATGCTGGTGGTGGCAGCAAAAGAGGGTGAAGTTCCTCTAACAACTCAATCACCAGAAATCTGTTTATACCAGCAGGATATGTACTAACATTTTTTCATTTTCATTTAGTGTTTCACCGAAAAACAAACACGTTTTCTGTTATCTTGTCTAAAAAGGCATAAACGTGTAATCCTACAATGTAAGATCCTCTTCATTTTTAAATCCTAAATTCCCAGAAACATTAACATTACACATGACATTAGCCTTGGAGTCATCCATGTTTGCTACAGCGGTGACTGAGAGTTGAAGCTGCTATTGATATTTTTATTAACAACAACAGATCAAATGACTAAGTGTAATGTGGAAGAGGTGGTTCATAGTTTTTCTTCAGCCCTACAGATAGTTTTAGCATCTTTCAGCTCATTGCTTTGGTTTCTGGGTCTGCAGCTTTACTCTTCTGGTTCACTCTCTTTGTTTCCAGACACCTTGGAAAAACCTACCGAAAAATTTAGCAACTAGCTGGTGAGCATAGCATTTAGAGTTACTGGATACCAAAACCGAGCTTGAAGGATACCGAATATTAGACTTAGATTCATCAGGTTTCAGCTGCAAGATAATATAATGAAGCTTAAAAGGAAGCGTATAATTGTGTTAAAATATTGCACAAGTTGGAAGCAAATAATAATAGATACCTGTGCTTTAACTGTCATGGAAATAAAGATGTAAACAAGCACAAGTACTTATGATACTTATGATTATTGCTTCTTGTAAGGTGGCATTTGTGTTTTTTTAATCAATTAATTTGTCTAATGTGTACACTGTGTTGTTTTTTTATTAACCACCATGATTAATAAGTGGGTGACATGCTGGACCCCTGACTCAAACACCCCTGCTCTTTTTATTCTATATTTCTGGGCTTTCTGATGGAGGAGAAGCCTCTAACACTGAGTGGCAGTATGGCATGAATGCTTTGTCTACAGTGTAAGCCTCTTCAGCCTTTTCAAACTGCTGGCTTTTCCACTTAAGTTTTGCTATATGCAAATTGAAAATGTGCAGAAAAGTAAATGGATGGAAACTGCATTACAAAGAATCTAAACCCACTGCTAAAGGCTCACAAACTCACAGTGTATTCTATTTATATACTCTATGTTTACCTTATCTTGTTAAAATCACATAGTTGCCACCATTATTTTCAAAAATCAATTAAAACAGCTTACAGAGACATACTGTTGCATTGATGAACATAATCCATCACTGTAAATGTGACACCTCAATTTGTTCCTCGCATTTTTTCCCCAGCATGGCTTTATAAGACAACATTGATTGCAGATATAATCCTGTCAACAGCAGTTTTATTCATCCAGAGTTTGGTAAGAACAGGTTACTGCACATCTCCTGTCTTATCTGTCTCATAATTGTTGACTCTTCTCTGCCACCAAAAGTCTATGTACCAGTAGCCCCAAATTGAAAATGAAAAACTAGTTCTATTAAGTGTGGTAATTAGCAGCTTGGTGAAGTCCTGTTAGAAGAAATTACGAGTTGTCTCATTTAACAAGATGGATTGCATCTCTTAATACAGCACTCTGTCTCTGTCAGCTGTTTTTAATGGAGTTTTTAAAACAATATGATGCCAACCAGATCCTGAAGAACAGACAGTAGTTGGTAGTTTCTGACAAACTACAGGGTCGGTTTAGAAATAAAGATTCCCTCTTTAAAACAACACCTACTTTGTCTTGGTGCTACTTAAAATATAATGGTTTTTGCAGCCTTGTTTCTTTTTGATAATGATCTGAGTACAGGCTTACAACTTCACTTAAAACTTTTCTCAGAATGTGTTGTTCATCTAAACTTCTTTATACCACAGTTAGATAAGTGTATGAATACCAACAGGCAACTGGCCATTATATTACAAACTGATGGGTGCACCTGAGGTTTTTGGCACCAGTAGAATACACTTTTTTATCTGTTTGGTGATTTAAAAAAAAATCCCTGCTTTAATGCGATTTTACCCACCATGATTAAGGATGTACTAGTGCTGCACAGTAAAATATTTACTAAAATACACTGCAGTCATCGCTCACCTAAAATGTTCTAAAAGTCATGAGAGTGATGAATGTTTCCCACAGAGCTGGTTTTTCCTCAGTACTAAGTGAGAAAAGGCCTGCAGCTCTGCAGTTGGCGGTGGCAACTGATATGAGATGAAGTTGGCTTAGAAAATCCCAGCCTGTGCATAGGGATATAGGCAATAAATGTACCATAAATACCATAAATATCACATTGGCAGTTAGCAGAGCAATGACCGTGACTTATAAAATGTTACAGGACTCCTGATGGCATGAATTTGTACGTGACAAGATGAATCTGTGGTTCTGTGTTTTCACAGACTGCTTCCCAAATTACATTGAAGCCATTTAAGTGTTGATGAGGGTGTTTTGTTTCAAGTAACTGTAAGTCATAAAATATGAGTATAAAAGTCAAGTCCAGTTTGAGTAACAGATCCATGAAATAAAAGACTGAATGATTTTACAACAAAAACAAACTCCATCGTGATGATCACAAGATAAAAAGAAGTATGGTGTTCATGGTACAAAGAAATCTACTAAGAATGTATAATGAATAACAATATGAGCACTAACTGGTGAAGTTAATAACACTGATGATCTGGTTATAATGGCACCTGTCAGTGGGTGGGATA
>NW_023339873.1:17448925-17449110 GCF_004916995.1 Morone saxatilis
TTAGAAGCAGGAAAAATGGGCAGCGTGGGGATCTGAGCAACTTTGACAAAGGCCACATTGTGGCTAGACGACTGGATCAGAGCATCTCCAAAACTGCAGCTCTTGTGGGGTGTTACCGGTCCGCAGAGGTCAGTATCTATCAAAAGTGGTGAACTGGAGACATGGACGGCCAAGGCTCACTGATG
>NW_023339873.1:17449208-17450517 GCF_004916995.1 Morone saxatilis
GTATGGGGCTGCATAACATTATTGCAAGGTTGTACTAAGACACAGTGTTGCTGTGTTAAGTAGATATAATGTTTACCATTTTCACTGTGTTGATTGTATGAATGTCCGTTTTGAAGATATTTGGTCATTAAATTAAACTATTTAAAGGATCACCAAAGTGATTACAATTCATCCTGAGGGGAAAATGATTGTGTACCAAATTTCATAGCAATCACAGTTGAGACATTTAACTCTAAACTACAAATTTAAACCTTGTAGTTGGTATAGAGAAAAGGTCAGGGGATCAATAAAGTCAATAAGATTCACTGTCAGGTAACCATGAAACACATTTTATGACAGTCCATCCATTAAGATGAGATATTTCAGCCTAGATCAAAGCGATGGACCGACAGACAGTCAGAGCCCCACTGCTAGTGTGGCTAAAAACATAACAGAAAGCAAACAGTAGTACAACACTTTGTTCTACGTTGCCACACAATGAGCATTTCTGTGGTTTTCTCTCATTTTCGAAATACACAACGAAACTGGCCTCAGCAGTTCCTCAACAGTTCTACTTTGTTCCTCTGCCTCACCTCAAAAAGTCCGGCGCAATAGTTGCAGCAGTAGATATTGGGCACCTGAGAGAGAGACTGACCAAGCCAGCTGTCAGGATTCTTCTCCATGTTTCAATGTACACATCTCAAAGGAATTGATACAATTCTCTATTCCTACTCTCAGTGACTCTTACACAGTTCCACTGTAGTCAGTGTAAGGAGTCCATAAATAAGCTCTATAGGGAGTATGACATGGCTTTGGGAGAGTGACAGCTTTTTTTGTGGTTATATTGTGAATATTTTATTTTAACACTAGTTGGCTGAGTCAAAACATAACTGCGCGTTCCTGTATCGCACTGGAATTCAATCTAAGCTGCAGTACATGGGCCCGTGCTTTTCAGCGGGCTTTGATATCGATATGGCAGCAGAGTGTTTTGACAGCTTTCAGACTGTGATGGAGAGAGAAAATAAAAAGGGGAAGGGGGGCAAAGGGAGAGAGATGAGAGGGAGTGGGGGGAGGTGGGTGTGGCAAAGAAGGAATCCTGGGCTGCTCAATGTCACACTAGGGAGGACTGCAGGGAAAATAAAAGGGGATGGGGGAGGTTGGAAGGACAAGCTTATCAGTGTGTTTGTGAAGATAGAGGGGAGCAGGCTGGCTGCATGAACCACAACAGGATGGAGAAGTAATCCAAAGAGAAGAAACACACCGAGGAGCTTGCAGAAACACACACACACACACACACACACACACACACACACACACACACGTATAATAT
>NW_023339873.1:17450659-17455210 GCF_004916995.1 Morone saxatilis
GGGAGTCCAATGGAGGAGGAAGAGGAAAGTAGGGCACGTCTGCAGATTTAATGAGGCAAAAAAGCGCTGTATGACAAGCTTATGTTTTCTCCTCCAGCAGAGCTACTCTCTTCAAAAGACAGACTCCATTCTCTCCTGACACACAGCCACAGAATCCAGCATTATTGAAGCCATCTCCTACAATTTCGTTTATTTGTAAAAAAAAAAAAAAGTGGATTTTTGTGGATACTTAGAAGCAGCGATGGAGGCCAGAGAAATGAGTCCTATCTACTGCATGTCAACACAATCACGTATGATCGTTTTTAGAATGTAATCCCATTGAGTAGGCTTACAGTGCATTAAATCTCAAACCCCTTTTCATTTCAAATGTGTATTAGGTTGAGCCACAGTGCAATATTGGAGGACAATTATCCAGACATCATTAACTCAAGAATTCTACTCATATTTGGGCTCATCAGGGAAAAATTTTTTAAAAACTTGCCCTGGGATGAAAAAAGGAGGAAATCTAACTGCTTCAATTAACATAAAGTGCAAAAGTGACAATAAAAGAAGAAGTTTTCAGATGTTGATTAGGCCTGAGGGCAAACCAGCCTGAGGATCCGTGGTACTAGTCCCTACATGGCTTTCTCTGATCCAACCACAGAGCTCTGAGAGAAACTCTATTTTAGTAGAGATGCACTCAAGCTTATTTCACCTGGGGGGATTCTAGTTGCTAAAACAGGGCCGCATGCTCATGCCATCCCTTTCTAAAGAACACACCCACATACAAATAGGCACAAATGTAAATACTTTGCAGCAAGTGCACATACTTAAGCAGTCTGCAACCACCCTCAGTGAGGAATCAAGACAATACAGGCAGCCATGTATCCAGAAACAGCTGAATATGTGGCTAATTACATCCTGAGGTAGGTCACTGCTCGTATTTGTGCTCCCTCATAAGACCTTGTTTACCGTTGGCAGCAGATTTTACACCAAGTCATTGTGTCTCTAATTGAGGACATGGGTTGTTTTCGACAAGGTCTCTGTGTTCTACTGACCAAGCGCGCGGCAAGTGGCAACACGGCTCAAAAAATGTTTGTTCAATAGGTGTCACTGAGGCAGAATTTCCAGAGGTGACTGTCAATTTGTTTTTCTACATTCTTAGTGCAGGAAATCAATGTGCAACATTGTGGTCTGTGGTCAGGGTAACATTGGTAAAAAAAAATTAAAAAAAATAACACAATTTCTTTAAAGGCAGAAAATTTTAAACCACTTTTAAATAAGATTCCTACAGATTTGTGTCTCAGCAGCTCTTTGAAAAAATTCCTGCCTGAAATGTGACGATAGCCACAAACAAGTGCTGTTGCACAATGCACAATGTTTCCTTTTTCCATCCGTATGCCAAAAAAAGGCCTTGTCAATATGTGCATGTGTGTTTTTTTTCCCCGTCTCACTCTGAAATGAAAAATGCATCTCATCATGTCGACTTTAAAAGCGTCTGTCATTTTCACCCTGGGTGAGCTGGAAGGAGAGAGGGGACGCAGGTAGGGAGGCAGGGGGAGAGAGAGTGAAAGACGGATGCTGTTCTGAGTGCTTTTGATTGCTGTCTGATTACAGCTGCTCCTGGTGGGATGGGTTCAGACTCTCTCTTACAAACACACACACATGGCAGAGTTCATTAGAGGCCTGTTGAAATCAGATAGCTGGACCTACATCATACCATCATAGTTGGGACATGGGACACGAGCATGCATACAGAATGTGCTCAAACATCCAGAAAGGCACTTTGGAAAGCAACTGGAGACAGGCTGGCGTGCGTGTGTGCTTTCCAGGCAATAATGTTTTGATGTAAGGTATTCAGTGCCTCACGGGACTATGTTTCTCATGCTAAAACTGCATGCATATTCTATACCATGCAACTGGCTTTTGTGTTTTTTGTGTTGCCGGTGGTTTTATAATGGCTTTCTGCTTCGCCTCGGGTGGATATGGATGAATTGAGCGTCTCTCATCGGGAGGAGATGAAGGAAAGGAAGGATGTGTGTTTGTGTGTGTGTGTGGAAGAGAGACTGCAGCCAAGCCAAGCGGCCCTTGTGTGAGGGTGATGGAGGGATGCTTGGCGGGGGGGTGAGTGGGTGGAGATCTGGGGGCCCCTTTCCATGCCATCGTATCCCAAGGCGTCCCTCTAAAGTTACCCACTGTCTGTGGCTGCGCCCAGCGGGCCTCACATCACCACGTTCATTAAAGCACCGCCGTAACCAGATAGCCTTAACTGGACCCAAGTCGCCATCATATTTTGGTCGGCATGTATGCGGTCGCTCAGCTATGCACATACACACTGTTTCTCTTCATGTATCCGTCTCACCTCCTCTCCTTCAGCGACTTTAACAACCTCTAATCCCCTTCCCCAATACCACAGTACAGGCCGGTTTATTACAGGTCCAGTGTGGTTAATGAGAGATGTGAGGTGCCAACAAGGTAAATCACTTATCACTAGCTTGTGCTGGCACTGTGACAACACTGCTAATGCTGGCCTGTGTATGTGAAGAGGAAGGGGAGTTAATTTTCTTCTTTGACATATGAGTCACACTGAGAAGCTTCTTGTTGTTACAATCATGTTCAAAAACACAGGCATTAACATCTGACTGTCTCCTAAAACCAGATTGAAATATGTAAAAACCTTTCAGGTACGTGCCCTTGCTTTTATGTCTGTGATTAAACAGGGCCACACAGCTAGGAAATGAGTACACTGAGTAATGCTGTGGATGTATTGATTTTCTGTCTCTGCCTCCCTCTCTTTCACCTCTCCTCCACCAACCCTTATGCATGAAGGAAGCCTCGTCTGAGCCTGTACGAGCCCTTGTACGTGAGGCGCTACTGGACGCCGGAACTGCCCAGCTTCTCAACCCCGCACCAGGGGAAAGGAGGGTACTGGTGGAGTCCCCAAAGGTACCAGGAGGTGGGATCCACATGGAGGGACACACGCCGACGCCGAGTGGTCTTCCCTGGAAACACTGGCTTCTCTGATGTGCCCTCGAGTCTGAATGCAGGCTACTGCCACCTCCACCCGACCTTGGTGTGAGTGGACCACTACAGATAGGATGTTGTGGGGTTACAAACATACCTCCCTGCATGTGTGTGTGTGTTAGCATTGTGCTCTATGTTCCTGAGAGGCCTGCTTTTGAGCCTCTTCTTAAGTAGAAGTTGGTTGTCAGCACTCTCAGAGAAGCAGACGACAGACCGGTTAGTACTCAATCAGCACTCCGCCGGCTTATCAGAGGCCAGGCGTGGAGCCACAGTCAGGAGCTCTCCTCACACTGTCACCGTGCTTGTATGTCACCAAGGCCACACCTTCAAACAGAGGCCATTAGGCCTGTCAGAAAGCATGTACACCTACAGGGTCACCTCCTCATCTAAGATCGTTCTGCCCATCTCCTGTCAATGCTGTGGTCGTCACTAACCTATAATATCTGCCAGTCTCATAATGTACAGAGAAACTGACTGAGGGACAGGATACTTTTATACTGTGTGCCATATACAGTCAGCCAGCTTCAGTGCCACTGGTAGATAGCGACAATGGACATTTTACAAGCACCACTGATATCTGTAGCAAATTTCATGGTAATCCATGCAATAAAGGTTGAGATATTTCACAATGTCATGGTGGCTGCTTGCATTTCATCTTTTAGTAAAAGATCTAAATACTCCCACCGTTGCTTACTGCACACCCCCACAACCTCTTCACCTCAGTATCTACACTCCATACCTATGTTTTCTCTGTCACTGAAGTGTCTATTTCCAACCTCCCTGCCCCATCACCAACCCAATATACAGTATATATAAATATCCTCTACCTACTCCACATCACACCCACATCCCCCCCAGGATATGATAACCTGACCTAAATGGATGGGCAGAGTAATTGTCTCCACGCCCCAGAGCACCTTGTTGTCATGGCAGCAGAATGGTTGTGACCGTCTGGGTGTTCCCTCGCACTGATCTGATTTTTGCCGCTCTGTCGACTGAGGCTATTGGTATAAAAGCAGAGTATGAAGGTGTGGGGGATGAGGAGCTGTTATGTACTAGTGGGTTTGAGGGAGGAATATGAAGTGAGGTGAACACCCCATCACAGAAAAAGGCCTCCCTACAGGGAAATGGAGACAGAAAGAAAGAAAGAGAAAACAATACAGAGAAGAATAATACAGGTACAAGAAAGAGAAAGTTGGGACCTTCAGAGAAAGAAAAAAAGCAAAGTGCTACAGGGGAGGCCCAGGAGAGTTCAGAAAGCGAAGGAAAAGGATAAAGAGAGACACTTAAAATGGAAAGAGATGGTTTTGAGCGAAAGGGAGAAAGATTGATGGTCAGGGGGAAAAAAGAGAGAGGGTGAAAAAAGGAAAGAAGTGGAAATAGCAAAAAAGCCAGGGGGCTAATGGGCTCGTGGCTAATCAATCCTGAGTGATGGCCACTTTAGAGTGGGCCAGGCTGACAGATGGAGACCATCCCTCTGCTTTAGCTCTCCCCTGACTCCCCAGCTCCTAACTCACCGCGCAGGAACACATCACACACACACACACA
>NW_023339873.1:17455250-17456024 GCF_004916995.1 Morone saxatilis
ACACACACACACACACCCAGAGGGCATATGACATCACGTATGTGCAACACACATACGGAGGCACACTCGGCCCAGCCAGGGTCTGTCAGATCAGCCAAACCATTTATCATGTGAGAAACGATCATATCAGGGGTCCATACTGTTATTCCTGACATGGATGAGTTTGAATGAGAGCAGCATCAGTTGTAGATTGATTCTCCATAAGGATTGATTGGACTAAATGAGCGTTGGGATCGATTGCTGGAGATGGGAGGGGTGGAGGGTGAATGAGTTACTACTCAGGCAACCACATGGTACTTTTGTACACTTGTTCTCAACGAGTAGAAAGAGGGGAAACTGTTCCATTTATACAAGATTACTGTATAAATCAGTGATGTGCCACCACAGCAAGAAAGACACACATTTTCCACATCGCTGTGCAAACCCACAGCATGTGGACAGAAATGGACAAGAGGATAATGAATGGAAAAAAGGGAAAATAGATGCTATTTAAAGAGCCTTGAGATGCTGTAGTTCTTACTAAATACACAGGGATTGTGGATGTTAAATTATACTTTTAATAATACTGGAAACACAACCAACAATAATAATTTCATATATATTTCACCCACAGCATCTACAACTATAGTCCCACCATTAGAGGTTGTTTACAATCTTGTACTGAAACCAAGCCAGGATCCAAATCAGGGCCAGACAAGAAAGCAGTGTCATAAATTGCACTCTGCTGGCCCTGTTAAAAAAGATTAAAGGGAAGAAAGTGCAATGCAGTGACAG
>NW_023339873.1:17456124-17491364 GCF_004916995.1 Morone saxatilis
GAAAAGGCAGAGAGAAGGGAAAAAGAAATGGATCTGGCTGGAAACGAGGGAGGAAACTGAGCAGAGACAGGCCGTTTGTTTCCACAACCCAGCGCACACACACTGGAACACATCCATTAGGATTAAGCCAGAAACTGTATTGCTTTACAGATCATGAGGTATTCTTTCAAAGCATATTCACTTTCATACCTATTCAGAATTTCCAGGGTTAAGTTTTTTAACAGTGTTGACTTAACAGTGATTTATGATGGTAAGATCACAAACGCTCCTTAGCAGTGAATAGCACATTTGTGAACAGAAGCTTCTAATCCATTGACATTTTGAAAAGCAAAGTCTGGCCTCTTGGTGCTGTGAGAAAATCACCTGCTGAGCTTGGTAATTGAATGACACTGTTCTGCTATTATTATCCCGGTTCACCTCCGAGAGGCTGACATGCTCAATAATGAAGTCTATTGTAATTAAGTTAGCTGATTAGGGAGGTGATATATAATTAAATTCACAGGGAATTGTCTGTTTCATTGTTAGCCATTTTTGGTTTTAGAGGAGATTAAAAATCTTTTCTTTGCAACCCTGAGTATTGGGCAAGTGCTTTAAAAAAATTAGTCAGTTAGTCATGACACATTATTAATTGAAAAAGTAATTAACTAATTTACCTCTTACTCAACTTAAGTTTTTTTAGCTACATTACTTTCCATTTCACACCTGGAGGTGACACTTGCACATTACAACTTCTGCATGTAGAAACAAAAAAACAGACATTATGGTTTAACAGCTAGCCAGCTTATAGTTTATAGTTATATACTGAAAGTTAATAGCGAGATAACATTGTTAACCTCAGCCTGACAGTCAGAACTCTGAACAAAACCAGGTAGTTTGTGTAGGATTACCAGTGGCTAATGTTAACATACCAGCTAAACCTGGGGACTTACTTGCTCTTTTTCACCAATGTCCTCTTGGGTCTCTTCACCTCTGCCATGATGTCCGTAGAGGCTGCTGAGCCCGGTTACATTGCCTGCTCGACCAGCTCTGGTTCTGGTGCCCATTTGCCCATTACAGTGGCGCATTTCATGCTGGCTCCCCCTTACCCAGGGCCTGAAAACCTCTTCCTCCCAGCAGTCCCATGCTCCTGTGCTGGAGGTGTAAACACTGAAGCTCTGATGACTTGAGCTAACTAGTTAACGGCAGCTAAGTTACAGTAATCAGCAGTTTGCGGGTAACTTACTTTAGCTTTCTGTCCATCAGGCAAAGCTGTACATCACAGAGAGTCAAGGCTGAGTAGCCAGAGGACATCAGAGAGAAACCCATAAAACATTTTCTGAAATAAAATATGATCCAGTTTCACCAAAAACAGTAACATAGTTAGTGGTGTGTTAACTGCTTATGAAACAGCCTCAATTTAATAGTGACGCCTCCACATGACCCACAATAACAAAAAAAACATCAACGAGAATCTATTTTTTCCCCTTGAAATCAATGAAACGAGGCGATAAAAAGCACGATTTTGTACACCAAAATCAACACAAAATGAAAATTCCATCTAGGGGCTTTAACAAAACTTTTGCTTACACTAGCAAGTTATCTGAAATACTCCTTGTTGTTGCTACATTGTACATATGGTCCACGTATGTCTCACATATGCTTATAGATGTGATGAGACTTATCCATATCATATACCTCATCATCAGACTGCATCCAGAAGACACTAAAACTTGTTTCTAAAAAGTCTTAATCAATGACACTCTTTTTTTACACTGTTTTTTTCAGAGCCGTTAATATATACTCATATCAGGCAGGAGGTATGGGTCGGGCATTGACAGACCCGCTGTCAATAGATCCTCCTGAATCTTTAACACTGGACTTTTTAAGAATGATTATGAATAAAGATTCTGCTTTTGAATTGTGTTGTGAAAAAAAGTGTTAAAAAGTCCATGCAGGGACATTTGAACATTTTTCTAAGTAAGATAAACTCCGATTTAGACTGAACAAATGATTCTGCCTGGCTGCTCCGAGACATGAGTTAGTCATTAAGGACTGAAAATCAAATAAGTGAAGTGCTAATGCTTGACAAACACCCTTTTCGTCACACCCTCTCTGTCGATGCGTGGAGCTTCTAGTGAAAGACGACGCCGGGCAGCAGAAGGCGGCGTGCTGAACAGGTGACAACACAGGGCCAGTCCCTCCCTGAGAGGACCAGCCAGGCTCAGTTTACTGTAGAAAGTCACACAGCAGATGGTGTCCAAGGAAGTGAATTAGCACCAAGAGGCCGTGTCCACACGCACCAGATGGGGGTAGAAGAAGAGACAAAGAAACTGGGGGAGAAAAACAATGACATAAAGGAAGAACAGCCAAGGTGGAGAGGGCGGGTGGTGGGTAGGGGGGGTGGGGGAGGCATTGTATGGGCTCATTTGTTTGTTTGCTTCTGTGTGTGTGTTTGTGTCTTTGTTGGCCCAATGCAAGCCTTGGCCAAGTTCACGGGCCTGTCGACCGTGATTAGACCCATTCACTGACTCATTAATAGGCCAGATCTCACATGTAACACGTCTCATTTGGATGATAATTGTACATGTGTTGTGCAAAGCAAAGCTGTTCAAACATGCTAACTTGTGTTTTGTTTTCTGGGTGAAAAGGTGGAGGTATCGCTGGCAAAAACTGAGGGAGAGGGTGCCTCAAGTGCTGAAAGGAAGAGAGTAAGAAAATGAAGCCTGTTTCCCCCAAAGAAACAAAAATGGTGGCGTATTCCTCAACCTGTTTCTAATATGATGTTTTTTCTCTTTTGGCTCTTTTTCTCTTCCAGTTACTGTCTTGTCCTATGAGGTTTCTTTAGAGTCTCAGAGTGAATGTGGAGCCCTGACACTTGATACGAACATATTATATGGGTGACAAATCGCTCTTTCAAAAACAGTAAATGACTGCTGCAATTTGTGTTGAAGCTGGAGGGAAACAGCCATGTTTTGGTCAAGGTAATCTAACGGTGTCAGTGGTTCAGGAATGGGCTCTGGAATGTTAATAAGGGGGGAAAAGGGCAACACGACTTAAATGCCACACAGATGTGGCCTATCAGTGATGCAATCTAGAGTTGTAGCGCTTGCAGCCGCAGGACTGTGTTGGAGGCCGTTGACTTTATGTATTGACTGTACATAAGACTGTAACTAGAAATGTCAGAATAAAGTTGTGCTGTAACCGAACTCTGAAAATGTCCCAGGCTATCTTGTTTTTCAATCTCCCTCTCTGTCCACGCCCCTCCAAAGCCCATCTGGCTGTGATTATTGGCTGTGGCCTAATCCAGCACTGTGTCCCTTTTGACACAATGGGGAGGGCCAACTCTCTGTTGTCTCACTTAGCCCTTCACTTCTTCTACCCCATTTTCTTCTCTGTTTCTCTTTCCCTGATTCTCTCTCTTGCTCTTTCTCTTTCGACCTCTTTATGTTTCAACTCTTGTTCCTTTTCTCCTCTTTGCCTGACTGCTGCTGCATCTGTCACTAGCCGAGCGGCAAGCGCCTGTGTGGCACGCTGCCAATGCTGACAGCTGGTAGAGAGAAAGAAAGAGAAAAATAAACGGCGGAGGAGAGAGGGCAAAGAGAAAAGGGAGGGAGGGCGGTCGATAAATATCAGCACAAGTCAAAAATTCCAATATCACCTTCCTGACTGCAAATAACATTGCAGAAAGAGCAAAGGAAATCAATGACAGTGTGACAGATAAACAACATTAAGGAGTGATACAAGAAAAAAAACTTGCATGAGAAAGGAGGGAACCTTTTGTCCTTCAACTTCAATCGTACTTCTCTTATTCTCCTCTATTATGTGTAGTACCTCTGGCCATACTGGAAGTGGTTTGAAAACACTATAGGGACATTTTTTTCTCTCTTTCTGTTGGCAGGCAGCCATGTTTCATGACAGGGGGTCCACTCAGGAAGAGAGCTCTAACTGGACTGCTCTATTTTAATGACCTTTGTTTGTTTACAGGAGTAAATAAATAATCAGCTGATGGATTTTGTGTCGTGCTGAGTGACTGCAGAAGGATCCCTAATTCTGAAATGTAGTACATTATTCAAAAAACGTCCAAATACTTCCAAATGAAACCACAAAATTCTGACACCCCTTTGGGAGGAATGACATAATTTATCAGGGGACCTCAAAACCCTAAAAAACTTAAAAGAAAAGAAATGGCTCAATCTTTCTCATACAAATTAAAAATTGAATTCAGTTAAACACTCTCTGCTGCTCTAGCCTTACTTGGTGTGGTATGACCAGTAGCTTATGGTGGCTAATGTTGGCTAGCGTTATCAAAGTTTAGATAGACACTGCTGTGTAAATGCCATCTCTTGAGCAGCTCACTAACTTAATGACTCAGACAAAAACAGCTAGTTAGGGTTACAGCAAGATTGTTTTGTCGACACATCGATCCACCTCGACACACAGTCACCACAAAAGGAAGGGGTGTGTTGGGTGGCAGAGGGGCAGAACGGGTAGGTGTAGTCATTACATGTGGCCTAGAGAAGTCCGAGGATGCATTGCTTCACTCAACATCCTGCTGAAAGACAGACTGCAGCAGGCCAAAGTGGGCTCACAACACATAGGGTGGTCTGAACAAATATACTAGTTCAGACACAATTTTAAAATAGTAAGGATTTGATGTTGCTGAGCTATAATGTGTTTACATTAGCTAAAACTGCAAAGAGAAAGTTGGCATTAAATCTTGACGACTGTATGACAGTATGGGACTCACTCAGGAAACATGCAATGTTGTAAAGTAGAGGTCCAGCGAGCCAAGCCTTCAAAGACGACAGATTAGTACATCGCTCTCCTGATGCAGCATGGTTCTCATGTTAGTGTTTAGCCCTGCATGTGACGTGAAGGGAACTCACTAGGTGACCCATGTTAGAAATATCTGCAGTGTGTTTATTTGGCAGCACAACATAATTCTTTCACTCCTCTCACTGCAGTGTAAAAACAACAGTGGTATGTTCATAATATATACATAGGAGAGCTCTAGTGGAAAAATATTTCCATATTGCGCAGTCTGGAATCTCAAGAATCACAAGGGTCCTTACTCTGACAACAGAAGAGGACTGCAGAGGGGATTTAAGGGAGGGGGTGGGTATGAAACAAAGATGCAGCACTCAAGTGAAGAAGACGGCTTGTTGTTGCACATTTTAGACCGTCTGAGGACAGAGTGTGTTATGGTGGAAATGTGCTGCTGGAGAGACTAAAGGAGATTTATTGAGAAGATAGCATCAGGTTGGGTGAGGAGAAGAAAAAGAAGAAAGTCCAGATTTGTTTCCACTGTGGTCCTCCAACATTTGCGACAAGCAATAACACTCAAGAGAAATGAAGCTTTTCCTGTGCAGCATACAAAATGGTTCACTCACACTTAGGAATGAGCCGGTCATAGTAAGTCTGATTAAACGGTGGGGGAGGTGGACAGAGAGAGAGAGAGAGAGCGAAAAGGAGTAAATCTCCATTTTTCCATCTGGAGAATGTATGTCAGTGGGCTTCATTATCTGCCTGGCCCACATCTCTCGCTCTCTCTCACTCTTTCACTTTCTCAGCCTTTGTGACTAGGACTGATTCAGTGTAGTGAAGTACAGTAGTCTGTTGCCAATGCAGCCAATTCATATTCAAAGTGCGTACTCGGCACTCTCTCACAGCACACACTGCACACTCCCATTGACTGGCTAATGGACGAATTGAAGAGGTCTATCTGGGCAGCACATACTCAGTTCATTAAAGTCACAGTCGCTCTACTGTAACACTTTTTTTCATATCCTCAGATACTATAAGGGAGTTGTATAATATCAAGTGAATTCAAACTCTCACAAGAACATTTACTTACAATACATGGCCAAGGGTATGCAGACAGCTAAACATTACACCCATATGAGATTGTTAGACATTTCAAAATCATGTGCATTAATAGTCGACTATAACTATAACTCCATAGTCCTCTTCACTTCTGGAAATACTTTCCTCAAGATTTTGGATGCTGGCTGCAGGGATTTGCTCCCGTTCAGCCACAAGCGCATTAGTGAGGCTGGGCACTGATGTTGGGCGATAAGACCTGGCTCACACTCCATCCTTTATTTACCTGGCTTGATACAAGAGGGCATTGTCATGTTGAAACGGGAAAGGGACTTCCCCAAACAGTTGTTACAAACTAGGAAGCACACTATTGTACACAAAAGTATCATAGTGTGACATCCTTTTTGGCCGTATATTTCATATATTCAAATACTATGAGGATCATGCAAAATGACTAATTTATGGTATATGGTAGCTTGAGTTTAAAGGAATAGTTTGACACTTGTTCACTAAGCACCTCTAAAACTCACTAACACTTGCAATTTTGTCCAATCAAATGCAACTTTTCCACAAATTTGATTAATCGTCAAAAAATGTTGCGCCATACTTCACCAAACTCACTTTGTTTATAGTAGTGCAAGCAGGTGTGACGCAAACTTCTCACATTTACCCTCCAAACATTGCCATTTTATTCTCACTGGAGTTTCCTTTGATTTTTAATTAATCATACAAATAATAATAATAATAATCGTAACCATTTTTGCAACTTTCACCTTCCTCTGCAAATTAATTGCAAAACATTTTGCGACATGCATCCCAAGCTGACCTGAAATCAGCCATTTTAGGCCGCATCAAACCCAAAAAAAACCTTTGAAATCCTGGAGGGGCTTTATAACTTCACTTTATATATAATTTGTATAATATGTAGTAGTTACATAGTTATGTGTCTGACTATTTTTTGGGCAGGAGCTGTAACTATCCGAATATCAAGACTCATCAAAGTAACTACATGTACAGATGAAAGAAAATGATGTATAACGTTTCAATTAGTGAGCTTTAGAGGTGTTGGCAGGCACAGAGCCAGACTAGCTGTTTCCCCAAGTGTCCTGTCTTAATGCTGAGCTAAGATAACCAGCTGCTGGCTGTAGATTCATTTACCTTACAGACCCACAAAGGGGAAAAGTGGTTATCTATCTCCTCAAACCAACAAACTGAATAAGAGCTACTTCTTTAGTATTGTTGCAGAAGGGCAATTGCAGATGAGCTCTTTGAGCAGATTTCAGAAAAAGGTTTTAAAAAAAAGTATTTATTGTTGTACAGCTTACACCTGAGGGAAAAGGGGACATTCATCCGCCCCCTTGATCACAGTAGCATGGATTCAGGAGGCCCCGAGACAACCTGAAACCGATTGGACGCCACTCCCCCTGCGTAGCTCACCATTATTCGACCCCGTCCTGGCATGATTCAATAAGACGCTTGGAATGTATTTCCTAAGATAGGTAATGAATTTAAACTTTTTAGATTATCAGCCTGTGCTTGGGGGGAATATTCCCGCCCTGGCACAAACACAATTATATGCACATACTCTCCCTCGCCCCAGAAACCCCCCATGCCCCCAAATTGAATTAGAGCTTTAATGAAGAAGTTATTTACCTCCAGCCCCTGTATAGACCCCCCGAGGCCCAAGAAGAGCAAAGAGCCAAGCCTGGTCTAGGCGAAATATGACACCAACAGACGGTTTCTTATATGCCACCAGTTGATATAGAAGATAGTTTCTGTGTGTAACAAGTTAATCAGATGTGATGATGTCTGAGCTGAGGAGCTGTGCTGTGTGGCATCTGAAAACTTGCTCCACCAGTCCTGTTTCCTGTTGTTGTGGTTCCAGTGGGGCAACAGCTGTAGGGGAAGTCCCAGGGGGTTGTTTGTGTTAGGGCACCTTGTTTGTATATATATATATCTTGATATATATATAATATATATGTGTGTGTGGTGTGTGTGTGTGTGTGTGTGTGTGTGTGAGCATACACAGCCTGTTCTTCCACCTCCCTGCTGGGGCTGTTCTATTTCCTGGTTGCAGGTGCTGCAGTGAGATCACTTCCTGCCGGCTCCCCCCTGTGTGTATATCCGTGGGCTCCAGCCATTTCCTGTCCACAGGGAAGAGGAAACTATAGGAAACAGGATGAGCATCCCGGGCAGGAGGGGTCAGAGAGGGCTGGGAGAGGTGGAAGGAGGGGGTGATGACCCTGGAAATAGGGAAGAGGGACCACAGATACATGGATGCACCATATCAGAGCTTGTTTGTCCTTTGTTGAGTAGATAGTGATGCCTTTTTTAACATTCTCACAAGAGATAGTCAGTATATTCTTGTACTTTCAGGGGGGGAATTTAATGGAAATCCCAGAATGACTTAAAGTCCACCTTTATTTTTTGGTCACAAAACAGGATGACAGTACAATACATTATAAAGCCATGGGTTGTGGGAGCTACTCTCAACTCTTCCTTCTTACTGCCCTCCTTAAAGAGGAACTGTGCTGATTTTACACATCAAAGTCTGTTTACAAGTCACGAGGAGTACTACTGCATATCTGAAAAAAGTTGTATAAAGCCATTTGTCTAATAAATTGCCTCGAGTGATGTCAATTGAGTCAGTGTCGGCTGGGGAGGTAGACTACAAGTTTAAAAATGAAAAATATCTGTGGGTGTGGAGTAAGCTCACCAGACCTCATCTTAGCTTGAGGCGACATTAGCTGCTGCTACCAAAACACACCTCAATCTCCCACCAGACCGCTGGTGGTCATGTTGCATTGTGGGTAATGTAAGTGGCAGATATTAACAAGGAAGAAGAATGGGTGGAATATAAAACATTATTATTATTAATATAGTTCTGCTGATACCTAAAACAAAAACCTGTCCCTCTTGAGTAGTATTTTAACCTTTCTCTGTTCAGCCTTTTCCAGGATGGCTTATGTTCAGAAGTCATGATGATGAGGTAGCGCTCCTGTTTATTTCCTGTCTTCAACTCAATCATATTCCCTCTAAATGACAAGAAGCTTCCCTTCTTACCTAGACAATGACTTTCAGAGGAGACAGGTGTTATTCACCGTATACTCACATGTAGTCACACATACTGTACATCCTGACACACACGGGCCCATTCATTACCCAAGACCACGGGCCATACGAAGGGCAAGCCCGGGCAAATAAGTCTCTCTTCTGACATTTCCGCTTCACTTCTCGCTGCCTGTCTTACTATTCTCCCCTTCTGGGAAAAATTGCACTCTTCTGGAACACATTTTGTGATGTCACCATTTTAAAGAGGGTCTGTGTGTGAGTGTTGAAGGATGTAGCTTCACAAGTTTTAGGAAGATATTTCTTCACAACCAGTGGAGGTTATTTTGTAATATCTGTCCTTTATGGTCTCCTTTAATAGCTGGTCAGACTCCAGTCAAAATAAAATTGCTGAGGAGCTCCCGAATGCACTATAACTTTGAAAAGGCCCTTGCGATAGGAATCTTTTTATTTTATTATTATGATCAACTTGGTGCACAGTAAAATTGGTTTCATCTTAGGGGTCACCTTAAACATTTATTTTGTCTGTGAGAAGAGAGAATAAGAGAATAGAACCTGAAAAGTTCAGCTATCAAGACATGTGATCTGCATCTTTCCAGGAAATTCCTCTCTTTATGGCCTATCTCAGCTCCAACTGAAAGACAAAGAGGATATATCCGAAGTCAAAGGATGATCCAATTCCTATTTTTGTAAACCCCTAAAACCACCCACACAGATCCCAACCTAAACCCAGCTCTCAGCTGACCTCTGACCTTTTCATATCCTGTCAGAAGTTGCTGCACCTCTGACTGCCACACAAAGCTTCATCTGCTTGGCTCACTGGTTATGCTCTGCACTTGTGTGTGTGTTTGTGTGTCAAGATTTATGAATGAACTGGCGGGCCAAGCTAGCAGAGCTTCCTGACTCGCTGGCATGTGTGTGTGGATGGAACTTCCTGTCAAAAGATGTGTGATTTCCCGTGAACACAGCTGTTAAATGCTTTGGGAAAACACCCTTTTGTACTGGGAATGCTTGAAGCTAAATAGCTCATACATACAGTACAATGTGATTGAGTTCTGAGTTTTATATTCAAGTTTTGAAAGAACTGTTGTGAAATGAAAAGAAATAAACTCCATTTCATTTATCTTCCATTAAATTCTCCCTTTTTCCCAATTGTTAGGACCCCTCTCAGGTTTTTTCTCGTACTGATTAAAGGCCTGGAGGTACACGAGGAGTGAGACACACAGGAGTCTTTTAAACTCTCAGCCGGCATTCTTATAGGCACGTGTCATCGCTCTACTCAAGCTTGCCAGGAATGTCAAGAAATACTGAAGGGGAGAGACACAAGATAACGGATGGACATGGTTTGAACAGGTCAGTCTTCAAAACAGCTCAATTCGGGGTTTAATGAAACCACAAAAGCTTCGTCTTGCCTCTCTTGTGCCAATATCAATTCGTCAACAGTTCACAAGTGTTATTACTGGCTTGTAACTGACTGGAATGTATGTTGTTTTGGGCCGTCCGTGTGAGATAGTCGTGCATTAATCTAAACAGTCCGTTGACCCGTCATCTGTTGCTTCAGAGCTTTGTCCTTGGGAAACAGTGCTGCGCCCTCAGGGAGAACTTTGAGAGAAATCAGATAAAGAATATCTAAGCATTCATCTCAGCTGAGTGGTGTGTGTGTGTGTGTGTGTTTGTGTGTGTGTGATGAGATGAGACGAGTGATTGTCACGTCATTTTCACCGTGAAAGAATGTAATCTGGTCACTTACAGGGCTGGGACACTTAAGTCTTAGATTATTTTGATCTGGCCTGACACATTGCCTGAATCACAGACAGACAACCTCATTCCTGACATTATCCCACTCCCCTCTCCCCCAACATATTAAACGTACCCCTTCCTCCTTATTTATGAGGTCCTAATTGGTGGAGGACTGCCTTTAGGAGGCAGCCGGGATGGGCCACGTTCAAGAAACTCACTCCTCAGATCTCTCCTGGGGGTTGGTTAATGGGGTAGCATCAGGCAAACAGACTGACTGCTCAGCCAGTTAGCCCCTAGGACGAGTGTGTCACAGGACCATTAACGCTTTAGCAAAATTGACTGGTTTATATGAGGTGTCAAACCTGGTGGGACGACACATTTCTAAACTGTAAAAAGGAAAACCCATTGAGAAGTTATGTTCCCTAAAGGTTACTTTAGTTTGCTCAATGAATCAGAAAAGTCGGGAACGATTAAGGCAGCTGATTAATCTGCCGTCCAGGCATTAGACTGTGTTGTTAGTCTCAAGTGGAGGCTCATTGGTTATGAAAGGATTTCCTCTTTCCTCCCAGGAGCCAAGGCCGGAAGCACTATGTCCAACCTTAACTGCACATCCTCATTTTTCATATCTGCTGCTTCATTAACTCCACTTATCTGGGTGGTTCATTTCTTTTGTCACTGAGAATGAATGGCCTGTTATCAGTATTTGGTCTTCAGAGCCTCAGTAATCTGTGACTCAACTTCAACGCAGCCACTATCACCCAATATCCTCTGCTTCTGGGTTCTGCAGATGTGGTAAATTCTTTGAGCATTCATCAGCCCGACACTCAGACTCAAAGAGTCAGATTTAAATCTATCACTGTCTCTCTCTGAAAATCCTTTACACATGTGTCATCCCTTCATATCTCTGGGGAAAACATGCAAGGGCTCTTCCTTTTCCTGTGGGACGATCGGCCCGGCATCCTGCGTATGCTCTGCTGCCCAGCGGGGTATTGTCACTTCCTGTATAACCTGAGGGCAGAGGGGGTTCAGAGGAATGGAGGAGGAACAGGTAGAGGTAAAATCATGAATATGATTCAAAGTGCGAGCACATCATTCCAGGTGTTGTGATGGCCTGAATATATCATCATTATGACATGATTAAGGGATCATTTGGAAAGCACCAGAGACACTGAGACTGAGACTGAGTGTGCAGTGGCTCCTCATTCACATACATGCTAGTCATTAGTAAGTTAATTTTCCTTCAGCAGCTTTTGTCCCACTTTGTAGTTGCTATGGAGCTATTTTCAATCTGAATTAAAATAATTCAAGAGGAAGAAAATATATTGCTTGTAGTAACTAATCATCTACTAACTATCCAATTATGCAGTCAAAATGAAATGTAAAGTCTCTCTAAAGGGGTTAGAAATGTAATCATAAGCTTGTTGTAGGATCTGCCATAGTTACTAGTTAAACTCCAATAGTTGTGTCTCCTGCCTCGTGTATTCATATCCTCCCATGGTAATTATAGATCGGCAGCAAATTATATAAAGGAAAAGTCTGACTCTGTCTGTCTACTGTGTCATGCAGTAGACCCTGCACATATCATGCGCAAGTTGCCAGTATTGTCAAGAACTGTTCAGAAAAATGCTTTAAAAAAAGTTACATGGTCAGAAATTTCAGTTTCATCTCCATGGCACTGGAGGTCACCCCCCTCGCAGACATGACTTGATGTTTGTCAGTATGAATGACAAAAGTACACCAAGACTGGTGGGGAGGGTGCACATTTAGACTCAGCCAAAGAGGGGGAAAAAAGGCAATATTCTTACGTAAGATAAAGAATCAACTTGATTTGCGTGATCATCAGTTGGGCTTTGTGACTCAGACTGATAAGACATGAACTTGCAAGGGTACAAGCAAAAGAGGAAAGCAAATATAAGACACACCGTGAACTAAACCCTGAATTTGTCTTTGGGTGCAATGTTTTTATTTAATGTAATGTTGTAATCAAGTTATTTCATAGGTTTTTATTGTGATATAAGTCAATAAACTGACTAGTTTAACTAGTAAATGCCATTGTAGTGATACAGCTTACTTCTGTTATTTAGATTGTAATAATGAGGCAGCTCATCTGGTAAAGCTGGCACCCCATGGACCAAGTTTGAGTCCTTGTAGCAACGACCCATGACCCTCTTCGATCGATTAAAGGCAATAAAAGCCCAAACAATATTAAAAATGCAAGAATACAGTAATTGCAAAGACAATAACTCATACTGATGATTGAAGTATGGTTAACATTGAGGTAATCACAAAGTTGAGCTATTGAGAGTTTTTTCTTCACAGAGCAGCTGACTTCACACCTTGAACCGGGTTGCGGTTGTTTCACTCCGGATAAACTCCGGTTTTGGAAATCTAAAACAAAGAAAGAATGCACTTACAACAGTGCAGTATAATTACTACACACAGTCAACAAGTATCTTCTCGTCTTCATTGTGAAAGAAAATCTTCACTCGGCGAAATTATAGATTTCCATTCTCAGTGAAGAAGTGCCACAAAAATGACACTTATTCTGACACAAACATGAAAAAGAATGCGGTCAGGCACACACATGCCCCCTGTGAAAATTGGCATCCCAGAAGTGGCAGACTGTTTGCACTACATTGTTATCAGTGTGTGTACGCGGTGTGGTGTGTTTGTGTTTGTGTGTTCGTGTGTGTTTGCATGCATGTGTAAACAGTACCTTACCCATAGCTTTCATAGCTCAGATTCCTCTGGTTGTCCATGTTTACAAATAGCAGAGAGAGACTCTCCTTTGCTTGTATTCCTCCTAAATGAGATGAAGCTGAAAGAATGTTGGGGTTTAGATAGTTAGGAGATTGAACCAGAAATTGATGTCAATGAGTTTTTGATTTTATGGGCAAAATATTTTTCTCAAGGTGTTTTTGGTCCAGTTGAGGTTAGAATCCCTACAGGAGTTGTTTTCGTACTCTTCATCTCCCTCTAATGTACATTCTCTGATCCCCATCTCAATGTCTGCCTCCTCTTTTCAACTTAGCTCTATCTCACTGATTCTTTCTCTATCCACACGGTAGGGCAATTTCATTCGGGATGGAACTTACGGGACTTAGATAAAACACACAAAACAAAAACAGAATTCCACAGAAAGTCGTCTGTGCACAGCCCAAGACACATCGGAACGTCAAATATAAAAGACTGTTCCCTCTCAGCTGAGATATGCTGCTGTAGATCTTAGTCAGGGCCCAATGTGAAATAAATAAGAAGTTAGATACAAAGGAAAGTTATTGATATTTCAAGCTGAGCATGTCAGAATACTTGGAAATGCCTGGAATGTTTGGATCAAACAGATCAAATGAATTTCATCTTCCTAACTTTACATACAGATTCTCCATGAATCTTTAGGAATGTGATCTCCAGTACAGGATGCATTGCACTGATACATGGCTTGACACGGCATGCATATATGTGCAACACATGGCAGATTATCTGGAATGTGCTGAGAGGAAAATATGGAGGAAACATGATCACACACACACACACAAACACACACAAACACATTTGATCATATCTGGGATGTCAGTAAAAATGTCCAAACTGTTTCCAGTCAACAATAATAAGCGACTACTGCTTGCCAAGAGCTAGTTCTAAAATTTCTTACCATGAGTAATGACATACCAGTGTATTAATCTTGCATGCCATATACGTGCAGCACAATATGTTTGACCACAGTTACACTGTGGATTGTGTTACCAGGAAGCATGCAAGACTTTCTACAAACCTCAGCCCAGTATCCCAGGGAATGTATTCAGGAATAATGATCATGTCTACTGCCAATGTTCAGTGCTAATGTAGGTAGTAGTGGAGACGAAAGTAAAGGTGTGGAGGTAGGAGATAGCTGTGTAGCATATTTGACTTCACAATCCAATGGCAAAAAAACTGTTACCTTTTTTGGTGTTTTAGTTGCCTAAACCTAACCATACTGTAGTTGCCATGTGAACATAATGAAAGAAATGATTTGCAAAATAGGCATGGCATGGAACATAATCTGGTGTTTTCTAAAAAAAGATTAAAACGAAATACATATTACTAATTTGTAACAGCAAATACATTTCATTATACATTTAATACTACCTGGATCATGTTTACTATCCACATAATAAGGAAGCCTTTTTAAAGACCATATCTGCCAAGCCACACATTGTCAATACCTAACATATTTGCAAAATGTCCACTAACAACATATTTAGTTTGTTTTTAGCCACGCTGGCAGCATGGCTGTCAGACTGTCAGTCACTCAGCCTGTCTTTCCACCACGGTGGTACAGTCTCAAATATCTCACCAACTACTAGAGGAATTGCCATGACATTCATGGTCCCCAGAGGATGAATCTGAGAGGATGAATCTGACTAACTTTGGAGATGACTTTTCAGGTCAACTAACATTCTTTTACTGAAATATCTTTCTGCACTTTGTATTTTTGTAGGTAATTAGCAAACTAAACTACACCATGGTACAAATATGATACCTGCTTAATATCAGCATAGCATTGTCAGTGTGAGTATGTTAGCACAGCCTCACACAGCTGCTAGCATGGCTGTAGACTAGTCTTGTTCCTACAATATCCCCTCATGGTTATGTTTAGGCACTCAGAGCACTTGGTTATAGGGATAGATTGTGATCTTTATTTAATATTGAAAAAGTCAACACTGTACCATGAAACAGGATGTGTTTGTGGTATTAACATGTAACCAAAATCACAATCTTTTCTTAAACTTTACAAGAGTGGTTTTGTTGCCTAAACCTAACCACACGCAAGGATGCGAACTCCGGTCTCTGGTGTCGAATTCCTGCTATACCAGGGAACATAAGTCAGGCAACAGTTACATTTCTACTCGACAAATATTTGGAAATTATTAGCATATAAAAGTAATTTCCAGGCGATATGGTTGGAATAGTCCAATATCAACACTCTGTCTTGCGATAAGGTTTACACCTATGAGTGAGATTCATTGTAACATACAGGTTCCTCCAAAACTTGTGACCCCATATACAGTAATCAATCATCAAAATTGTTTTACAGCACGTAATTCTGTTTTCCAAAATTTTGGCTTTGTTTATGAGGCTGGGTTTGGCCTCCTTGTTGATCCCTCTGTGGAGTTGAACCTTCTCGAAGGCCAGAGTGAGGCCTGCAGCGGAGCCTGAAGGGACTTCTGAAGAGGGGGGCAGTGGTCGAGGACCGTGTCAGGTTATTAAAAGTATCACGTTCCCTTCTGAAGACCCAGGGGGCTGGCTACTTCCTGTGGCCATGCGGCAAGCACCAAAGCCTGTAAAGACAAGACTAGACAGATGGACTGGGTAGAATCCGGGGAATTGAGTACTTCCTCTCAAACTGAAGCTCTTCTGCTCCTCTTCTGCACAGACTCACCTCCTTCTATCAGGGTTACGATCTCTGGTTTCACTTCTTTATTCTCGCACACATTTCTGTCTTCTTTTACTGTTTTATGAGGCTCATTTATTTTCTGAATCACTCACTTGCATCCAGCCCCCTCTGTCTTTTCATTCTACTCCTCATCAGCTATTTTTCTTTAAAGCTCACACCTCATTTCCTTTGAACACACTCCAAGTCCGTCTTATACTCGTGTTCAGCAGAGATACAGCATTCCCTCACAGCTCTGACAAGACGTAGCCTTGCATCTCTTTGCTCTCCATGATGAGACAGTTGTGGGACAGAGGTGTCAGATCTCTGACTATGAACATCTGGAGAATGTTAATATAATCAACGCAAATCAGATTCCTCTAACAGTCACTGGCAGGAGTTCAGGGCTCGGGAGCAAGAATGGGCTCGGGAGAAATGGAGCATAAAGAAAAGGAGGGAGTGCCAGCAAGGCCATGAAAGAGGAAAAGGTTGCTGGTGTCCTATAGATTTAAACAGGCATGCTGTTAAAGAGGTGGCACATTCTTTTTTTTTTCCTTTTGCTGATGGCTCTGGTGTTTCATCAAACTGTTCTGCTCATGCATAGAGCCTGGGAGATTAGAGATGAACCACTTAGATGGTGAGAAAACGGGGCCCACTTCATAACCGCAAATGAAACCTCAACCCGTGAGATGTACGATCATGTAGCAGTGCAAGAGAGAGGGGTTCAGGGTCACTGTGTGTGTGTGTATGTGTGTGTGTGTGTGATTAGTGTGCCTTTTGAATGGCTGAACGTGAGAGTGAGCCATTTGTACCGGTAACCTTTGACCTCTCAGTTCAGGGCTGTCGTAACTACGTTTCCTCTCCCCTGGGTAAGTGTGTGTGTGTGTGGGTGTGTGTGTGTGTGTGTGTGCTGTCACAGGGGGAATTGGACGTATTTCCTGGTGCAGAGTCTCCCTGAGTCCCAGCGTAGTGACTGACTGGGAAAATAATGATAATGCAGGAGCAATGAGGTCAGCCAGCCGGAGGACTGCCTCTCTCTCTCTCTCCCAGCCTCTGACTGACCCAGATTGCTGTAACAGCCAAAGCAGATTCTGGTCCAGCCCTCCCGACCACCCTACCCCCATGGACAGAGCATGGCCCCCGGGCTTGCTTGTGAGCCACACACTACTCTCTTCCTACTCGTGCCCACCACATTTATCATTGTGAAACTGTCACTGAACACCACTCCACTGTGCACGAGTAACCGTAACCACTGATGATATTCACACATGCTGCTACAGTGCGCCGCGCTTGTAGGCTAGACATAATAATTTTACAACAACCAGTGCAGTCTGTCTTTGCATTGTGCTGTGTGTTTTAGGTTATACACACAGAAATATAATACACAATCTAAATAAAAATATAGTAATATATATATAGCATGTTTATTTTCTTTTGTCTACGTGTTTCTGTCAATACAGAAAAAAACAGAGTAGAGAGGAAGGAAGGCAGACGAAAGAAGAATCAAGCTGAGGGAAGGATGTGAAGGACAGGATGAGGTAAAGAAAGATACTGAAGGGAAGCTTGTAAAAGGTATTTATACCCTCCTATTGAGCCAGCTAAAGGACAGACAAGGAGACAGACTAACAAGCGTACAGCCAATATAGAGGCAGAGGAATAAAGCCAGGTGGCTGAACCAGGCACTGTGCAATCAGAAGTGAAGATGGGAAATCTAAGGGTGAAATTTTTGGATAGCTGAAAAAGCCTTTGTGATCTGAAACAAAGCCAGACATCATGTAACAGATGTTAGTAGCAAAGGGCAGGTAAATGCTGTCTGATACAGTCTAGAGGGAGGAGGTGATAGTTAACACTGGGAGCTGTTATTTTGAGTAGATGGCAATAATTAGTCCTGGGACTGGAGGGGGCAACAGCCCGTGGTCCACACACCTCAGGAGAGCTATAAAATGACTCCCTACTTTCAGATATCACACATTTCATTGGTATTATGATGTTGGTACTGTTAAACTACTTTGTGAAATCTGTGCGTAAGGACAAGCCTGCACTATTACTGATGTAATTATGGAGCAAATAGGCCTACTGACCAAAACCTATAATTACGTGCCTTGGGTTGGCAGCAAGATATAGCAAATATGTTTTCTAGCTTTTACTCAAAGTAGAAGCTAGTTAGCCTTGCTTGCTAATGTTAGAACTGATTCTCACTAAACATTATTTTTCATGTTGTTGCTCAGCGTTAGGCCAAAAGAGCTCCGGATATAAAATTACCCAGATCTACCGCTTATGCTTCCACCTCTTGCAGCGCTCTTTTAGACTTTCCAGATATTAATAGGTGGTACACAAGTCAAAACAAACACTATGGATATATATACTTTTACCAATAATAAATGTTTATTTGAGTTCGAAGAGGGTCCCTCCATACCATTATACCTATCCTGGCACTGGAGGATGGTGATATCTGTCTGTATAAAGACCCTCAAATAATCATTTAATGCTTAGTCTGACAGCATATTGACCACATATGCATTAAGATATGGGCAGCACTGACTTATAAAACAAGTGATCAGTGATAAGACACAAAGTTGGCTAAAGACATTCTCAACCGGGTCTGTGAAGGTTTCACAACATATGTAACTGTTTTCAAAAAGCAATTTTTTTTCTCATCTACACAGATTAAATGTATTCTCTCCAGAGAGTATTTTTGAGAAGCTCGGTTTTTGATGGTGGCAAAGGCGATTTAGTTTGGATGAAGGCCAAAAAAGAGAAAAAAATATGCTGTTTCAAATTTATCTCCATTAGTGTGGACATGGCTTGAGTAGAGCCTAGAGGGTGGGGAGGGTCAAACTATCACCTTTCTGCCCCTGAGTTCTCCCACAGCTGCCACCTCCATCCCAAACAATTACTGTCAAAGGCCCCCCCACATATTGCACACTCTCTCGCCCTCTTCCTCTCAGTCGCACAAACATCAAACACACACCCAGACCAAAAGCAAACCAGTAGGGGGTCAAGGTTTTTTTGCCATTTCTTAGAAACCACCAGACATTTGTCCCTTTTCAACTGTAGACTTTCACAACTCTCTTCCTCAGTAGTCTGGGAGACTTTGTGAGATCCCAGAATTCACCAAGGAACACTTGTGTGGCACTTGTGGTGGGTCAGACTAATGCAGGCATGCTGTGTGGCACTGTGTTGGCACAAGGCACTTAACCTACTTCCATGCAAGCATTAAGACCCAGTCACGTTAAGAGTGTAAGCCAGGGGCTAGGAAAACATCAAGCATTTGATTTGATGGCCTTGTTTGATGAAATTCTGTACTTCCATCTGCACAATAACATAATATCAACACTGTTTTCATAGATAGATATGACAAGGTGTGGTAAGCCATGACTGATGAGCAGAGGCCAATTGTAATGACCTATAAAGTTAGCACAGGGCGTGGTAATCAGCTTAGAAGTTCACGACAGCTCCTGAGAGTTTGATGGCGGGTGGTAAAACCACGATGCATTATGAAATAAAGAGCTCAAGGCAGCCCCTAACAGAGTAATGTTATTGAGTTATCCCATAACTGGCTCAGCCAAATCCGCCTGCTGCACTTTGCTTAATGTACAACAGCTGGTGGCAGCTGGGGCCTGTGGCAGCCATGATGGATGTGATGTCATATCGCAACTCCCGCCCACCCTGACCTCCCATGATTCTTCATCTGCTGCAAGGCTTCAGGAGAGTGGTGAGTGTGGCTGAATGAGTGGTGAGTGCTTGTGGTATGCAGATTGTCCACAACTTAACATAGCAAAACCTGCTTCCTTTCCCTAGAGAACATACATCATAGCTGTGATACGAAGACGCATATACCTTTGCTTCACTTAAATATATGTCCTATATATATTTAAGCCATAGCCCTGACTTAAACTCTTCCAACCTCTCTGTTTAAACCAACTCAGTATCTATATTTATTCCGCGATTGTTTAGTGCTAATACAGGAAGTAGTGTGCCTTATAGGTAACATGGTGAAAAGTAGGAAAGTGGGTGGATGGATGTCCAATTTTTATGCAACAAGCTACAAGCTTAAACTTTACAAATCACAGCTTGTTTTTAAATCTTGTTCAGTTCTTTTGCATGTGTAAAAAAAAAAAGTAGAAGGTGTCAGTGCTTTTGGTGACTACTTCGGTAGATCTGATAAATTGCCTCAAATGATCTCACTTAAGTTACGTTTGTTGGGTCTGAACCCTACAAGTTTGAAGGAAGGGTTAGGGTAATGAAGAAGGGGTGTGGAGTTAGAAAGAAGTGAGCTTACCAGAGCTTTCCAAGTTGCATTGTGGAATTTGACAAAGAAGACAAATGCATGGATAAAAAGACAATATCCCTGTTTCTGCTTCGATTCAATTCTTCGATTTTGATACTTTTTTAAACAGCGTAATCAATAATCTGACAATATAGTCTGAATCTGTACTTTTAGTGTTTTAGTTGCCAACTTATTTGCCATAGCCACCATCTTTCTTTTTTAATGTCAACAACGCCATAGTTGCCATGCACAGATATTGCAGAAAGTAAGAATTTGAAGAATGCTGTCTTTGTGGTGTCCAATACTGACATTTCTGCCTGGTCTGTTTCATGACACTCAGAAATAGTCTTGCTATTAATATGCAACAGAGTACAGCAAGTTAAAATTGGACATTCATGTTCAACTTCAGCTTTGGGGCAGTTGGAGCTTTCATTATTTCATGATGACATACTATGTATTGTGTCTGTGTCTGTGTGTATTTTATCTGTGGTTCCAGTGGGGCGGAGATGTCCACAGACATCTACCAGACGTGGGGTTCCTTGGGTTCAAACTTCTCCATTCATGTCATCCCAGCCATGCCAAATGAATTCCATCACCGTCGTCATGGCATTGTCATGGCAACCACTTAGACCCCTGTCATTGATGCCGCTGCTCAGTCAACAGGGAAAGTGAGAGTGAGACAGAGTAAGACAGAGACTGAGAGAAAAGCAATGTGGCTACAGGAGGAGGTCGAAAGGGGGAAGGTGTGGAGTCAGAGAAACAGTGAATGACGAGACGAGAGTAAATATTTTATGGGATTTGACCATTAAAACATTTTTAATAATGTAGAGAAGCTGAAAAGAGTGGTACTAGTGACTGAGGGCTTTACACTGATTCAGTCTATTAACAGGCAAACCCACTGACTGTCCCCTCCTCTCTCTCCTGCAGGGATACTGGAAAAGAACTGGGATACACAGCAGGTACATGGTTTATTAATGAATATGACTCTATTTCGGTACTCTATGTGAGGAACGTTTGCCTGAGAGGGCAAAAAATGTACAGATCACACTTGATCTTTACGTAGCCGAGGGCACATAAGCGCCTCTTCTCCTTTTCATCTGTGTCATGACATAGAAACACAAATATGCAAAGTAGATGCAGATTTCATGATCGCTTAACCACATGTTACATCCTCAACCTCCTGAATTTTACTCATACCATCTCACAATCAAATATACATTCAAATCTTCTTCCTCCATCTGTTTTCCTCCTTCTGTCTCATTTTTGTTTCACTCTCTTACACACCAACAGCAACACACACACACACACACAATGTGGATACACACAGACATGCATATTTCACTGTGCCCTGACACAAGCACCCTCCCTTCAGACTGGGAGCTACAAGATTAATCCATTTGCACAGCAGTAAGGGAGAGAGAAAGGGGAGACCAAAGGGACCAACACAGAGAGAAAGAGAATTGAGAAAGAGTCATTTGGTGTTAGTTGTAATTTGACAGAGACTTCAGTGTATCTTTTACACTAAAACTGTGACAATCAGGCAGTGCAGTCGAAGACAAAGGAGTCAGGGACCTTCGGGTCCATCTTCACCACAAATATGCTTCTTAGAAACAGTTAAATTAATAAAACAAGATAGATGTGTGCATGTACAATGCATGGCCGTCAATGTCTGATGTATCAGTGGATGATATGTGACACGTAATGATGCAAGCTGATGAAAGAGTGAAAAGGGCTTCAGCAAGGGAATGTGCTTCATGCCTGCAGGGAGCATGTCATGGCTGAGGAGAGCTGTCTTAATCTATATTAGAGTGTATTGGAGCCCATGGGAGAACAATTGAAGAAAGAGTTACACTGGCTGATTCCATTTTGAGAAAAGATAATGGCTTTACTATCTCTGACAGTGAAAAGGGAATATGTAAAGCCTCTGTGTCTGTTTGCAAACCTCAACCGAATTACAGACACCAGTGGTTGAACATATAGTCCATTTGATACTCTACAACTCTCGGACTGGCTTTCATCAGCACTGTGTCATTACTGTCTTCACTGTCTGGGCAATTGCTGGAGAGACCCAGGCCAACGCAAAGATGGGTATCTTTCCATTACAGTGCCCTCCTGTCATCCGTTACCCTCATCTGAAAGGTGTGTCTTGCTATTGATTTCCTCCACCTGCCAAAAGCTTGGTGAACAGCTGCTTGGCCGGACAGCCACATTACTCATCCTGGACACTTAGCAGATATCAATAATCAGCCGTTTTCCTCTTCTCTATTTGGAATAACAAGGCCATACATCAGGACCAACAGTCACTTGCTTGCTGCCAAGCTGCTTGAGGCTCCAAAGTCTTTCAGCCCTTATAAGGTGCTTCAGTCTGTGGTTGGACAAGGGAAGCAGGAGATGGGTCTATAGGTTAATAACACGCCCAGCAGTGAAAGCTGCTGTGTCTCTGCGTCGTGTTTATGTTCAGCTGTGAATACCAAGGCATTCAGCTCATTAAGCTTTATTTCTGCCTAAAGCCCAGCCATTACTGCCCTCAAACAACCTCTTGTTATACTGTGACACAGCACTGGGAACACACACACATGTGACATGCACATCGATCAAGTTAAAGACTGTGTCCTTGGACAACCTTGGGTGTATCTGTGTGAGTGCAGGGATGTGTGAGCAAGATACACACAGGTGTGCAGCGCATTGTTCTGTCAACTCAGAGCTAAGCTAGACTCTCTGAAGGTTTGAGGTGTTTGATGATAGCACAGGAGCCGAGATAAAGGCGGTCAAAGCGTCTTACTGCTGGTCGTTAATTACTCCGGATCACCCTGACCTTGAGGATACTGGGTTCACTCGGCTTTCCTGCGCAGAGTCAACTTTCCCATGACACCACCATAAATCTCCTTAAAATAATCCTTTGAATGTTCTGCAGTGAGCATAAAACACTTTTAATGCCCTTTTAAGCAGTTTACTACCTGCCCATCTATGAAATCCTGTCAACCTGGGATAAAAGATTTTGGGAATTCTGAGGGCTTTTCCTTTTCCTGTCCACTCTGAGACAGCTGGAATGTAAGGCTATGATGGTTTTGGTTATCTCCATACTTTCAAATTTGGGGAGAAAATCGGACACCTAGGAATGTTTCAGGAATGAGACCCTTTTGGGGAAATTCTTAAGTCAGTGAAAATGGAGCTGCCCCATAACTAGCCACATCAACATCCATCATACGCTGCAGGGATAAATCATGACACCAAATAGCCTTGATAGTTCAACAGTCTTTACTTACCATAATGAACCCACCTCCATCCCAGAGGGCACTCCGCACCAGCAGGCGACAGAAATCAGGCCACAATGGACCATGATCAAATTGCTCCTGTTGTGTGTGTGCCACATCAGTCTGGTCATCTCCCTGTGACACAGGTTATATGCTTATGTTACATATCCATAGGCTTAAATCCTCCAATGACATCAATAAAAAACTGACATTGTCATTAAATTATGGCCCTCTATATATATCTGAACCACTGTCACTGGGTTCAAGCAGATTATCTCCCACACGGTCTTGAATGGTGCCTGATCGGCTTACATGCTGGGTAATTTCTGATGTTATGGAGGTCCACCAGGAGCACCTGATCATATGGCGCATAACCTCCTGAGATCTTCACCAACTGATGCCCTTGGCCTCAATACCATGCCTGCTGTCACACCTATCCCTCCTGATCGTCAGAGCTCCATTGTGGGACACTAAAGGTCTTCCAACTGCTTTCCAATTGATCTCCAGTCCCAGCTCATCACTGACCCATGATAACCTTGTTAGTAGGACCCGAGGAGACGACACACAAAGGCAGCATCTCCCTTTGGAACTGACAAATGCCTTTTTCTGCTGTTGTTGGAGCAGGTGTCTTTCATATTGTACCTGTCAGCAGGAGATTTATTTATCCCGTTTTGTTTTTAATGTATCTTCCTTTCAGGGCGGCATCTCAGGCTCTGACAAGGAGTGAATGCACGAGAGAATAATACAGGCAGTAACTGTAAATCTTGGCCCAACTTGACTGCACTCATTTCCTGATGAGACACAAGCGTAAATAACTGCCCGCAGTAGCCACATCCTTACCTCACTCCACATCCACCCCTATCCACTGTTTTAACCAATCAATCCCCAATCAATCACTTGCAATCACTGTCAGACGGTAGACAGAGTATTATGGGCTAACCAGACCTCAGCTAGCGGGAGGTTAATGCAGACTCAACTGGGCAGGTTGGTCAAACTAGCACAAATCAATGCTAGCTGTCTCAGCAGAGCAGTGGAGATGAGGTCAGTGCTGCACTGCAAACACAGTTGGGCAATTCTAGATCAATTAAAGCACTGATAAGAGGGAGGGAAGACAAGCAAACGGGACTGCCAGCAGTCTTTGGTAAGTGCAGTGCTACTGATGGTGTGATGATAAAGTTGTGAAGGCTGGCTAGAGGTCAATGTTAGCAGGCTGGGTGAGATTTTGACAAGCTGCAGCCATTGTGTCTGAAGCCTCATAGACAATAATGTAAAGAAGAGAGGCTGATCTTTACACCCTTCTGACTCAGGACCTCATTTGCATGACTGATATCTGAGGTCTTCAGGTGATTACCCAAACCTACAGACACAGCAGGCATGTAAAGATCCCCAGTGAAACAAAACAAAAGTTCTAATCTTGTCTCCTTGTGTCAATTGTTCACTTATCTCTATGTTTAAAAATATTTCTTGAGCATTTTAAATTATTATTTATAAATTATTATAAAGCTTGTTGGTCGTAGTAGCTTCCAGAGCAATATCATAGCAGGAAGATGTGTTCTGATCTCAATTGGCAGAAACATCCTCTTCCTGATCTACTGTAACAATGTAGGTTTCTGTATTACACACAGAAATAAGTCACATTACAGAAGAAATGCTCTAGCTTCCATTTCGTGGTGACTCAGTATTTCAAATAAACATGTGACAGTAAAGTTACATGTCTCCGTTATGACACTTCTGAGCTAAGAATATCTCTCAAGAGTGAAATTTAAATAACCCAGACCCACACCTCAACCCGTTTTCTGAATTATTTAATAACACAAAGATTTTCATGCCAGAGTGACGACCCAGTGCTGGTTCAAAGGGAGCTGTTTTTACGTAACCATGTTTTGATAAACTGGAGGAGGACAAGAAAAGAGAATTGGGGGCAAGAGACAGAGGGGGTGGGTTATAAATAGGTCACAAACACAAACACACTGCAATAATGCTCCATGACAACCCAGCTGCAATGGCAGATGGATAAAATGGAAAACTGGAGCAAAATGACAACCAAATAATAAATCACGCCAAAGCTGAGTGAACTACAAAAAAATCTGATTTTTTCCAGACCGACTTGAGTTGTGCCACCTTATGAGGGGGAAGTCCATCCCTCAGCTGGAGGACCTGCGTCTTTTTTGGCAAACATCTACTTTCCTTATCTGTGATTGACTCTGCAACTGAACCTGCACTCAGATCCCTGTGCAGGAGGGCCTGGAAATTAGAACAACAAATCATCACATGGGTATTATTATAATAAATGTCTGTGTAAACAAGTTAACAGTGCTCTAATCCTAATTGAACCAGGCATGTAACTGTGTGCTACTTTGTTCTTGTGTGTTTAGAGTGCAGTTCAGGATAATCAAAACGGGGAACGAGGAGTCAACAACAGAAGTGAACTGGCAGTTTTTTTCGGCGCAATAAGAGGTGCAGAGTCAATGAATCCATCCCACACACGGCTCATTAAAACACAATGGCCGAGTATCGACTCTAGACATTTATTTATTTTCGCTGGGGGCCTTTTTCTGCTCTCTACCATCTCTGCCCTCAATTCTGGTGTGTGTGTGTGTGTGTGAGAGAGTGTGTGTGTTTGGTAGGAGGGGTGGGGTGCATTGTCACTGGAGAGCAGGCAGGCAGGCGCTCGGTAAAAAGTCAAGGATAATCAAGGTATGACTTCTCCGACAGCTGGGGGAAAGCGTGGCCGAGGCTACAGACGCTGGAGCTAGACTAACCCAAAATGCACACACACACACACACACACACACACACACACACATACACACATATACACAGCGATCACATACTAATCTACACCCCGACTTGCAGAAAAACCCCAAACTTAGTCACACTATCTAGGTTTTACTGCTCCCACACAGATAAATACAAAGATTAATACATTGCCATTTGCAAATTATGATCGCTATTAATTTTCCACTCAGTTTGACATGGTATTAGTCTCTGACAGACGGAACAACAACATGACCTCAGTGACATTAAGCTCATTATGTCTAGACAGAACAAAACGCCATCGAACATCCTATTCTTCTCTCTCCTGGATGAGATTACTGCTGAGGGAAGATACGAGGGGCGTGCGTGCCATCTTTTATTGAAAGATCAGGCCGGGGTGTTGATATCTGATGTCTGAGTCATGCATACAGGCTGGGGGATAACCCTAGAAGCTCTCTCTCTTTCTCTCTCTCTTCTCGGGCTCCCCTTCCCCCAGCCCACGCCAGACCGCCCGCTGAGGCACAGCAGGCCTGCCAGGTCATACTTAACACTAACCACAGCCTCTCCACAAACCACCTCTCTCCCCATCCCCCAACTCCCATCCCCCACCCCGATCTTTGAATCTGCATTACAATGAAGATGGTTGAGGAGGAGGATGGGGGCTATGGGGTTTGAGGAGCGGGGGGACTGATGGGGGGCTTAGAGAGAGTGATGATGTCACAGATTGGCCAAAGAAAAAAAAGCCCCAGCTAGCAAATAACCCAGAACTGAGCTAATGAGTCTGTCTTTGTGAGTGTAGTGGTGGTGGGGGGGTTGCACGCGAGTGGTTGTTGTCGTATATATGTTTTGTGTGTACACTAAACAAACAACACTCATGCTGCCAGCTATTTCTGAGGAGCAGGGGAGATGTCTGTGTGGTACATCACTCTTTTACAACATGAGTCATTCAGAAGTGCTTATACTGTTTCTGATAAGGCACATTTTAGAAGTGTTATTAAGTCCTTAATGCAGGGTGAAGGGTTAAACATTAAACATCAATTCTTGTATTATTAATGTTAGTAAAGTCATTGATAAAAGGTCATGTTACCCATTTTCCATCATTTTCTAGGCCAACAGCAAAAGTTACTGACAGACAACCAGCGGAGTCTTTAGGAAGTCACTGGGCTCGACCTGAGCAGAAAATTGTGCACCATAAAACCAAAAATCTTTTTTTGTTTTGTACGGATAAAACAAACCTGATATAACGTATTTACAGTGATTCTAAACCGTGCTGGTACGCAAATTTTTATTACCTTTGAGTGGCGCTAACCTTGCTGTTTTCTTCTTTCTTCATGCTAAGCTTAGTATTAAGCACACAGACATCAGAGACTCTTAGTTGTTTGCAAACTGATAAGAAGAAGATTTAGCCATTTTTCTATTGTTCGGGCGTGTCAGTATGGACGAGGATCTTGCAAAAACCACTCTTACAAGCTATTGTGGCTTTAGCATGCTAATATTAGCTAATTAGCAGCAAACAAAAGCTGAGGCTAATGGGAATGTCATTTACATTTTGTCGTTCGTTGAACATGAACTTTTGTACAAAATTTAATAACAATCCATCCGATAGTTGTTGAGATATTTTCAGTCTGGACCAAAGTGATGCACTAACAGACCGACATTAGCTACACGGCGGCGCTAGCATACAAAAATGAGTTGACGTGGGTGCACGTAGGACTAGCTAACTAGCTAAAAGCTAGCTAAAAAAAAAAGTGTTATGTTGAAGGAGGATAAACAACAGCCAATGGTAATTTTCATACACTGGTAAAAGTATTATTAAATGTCTTAATAACCATTGGTAAAGGTGGTAGCTACAACCAGTATTAACCCTTTATTAAAGATGGCTGCCTTCTGTGCATTTCAGCATCTGGCCGAGGATGACCCTATAGCTACTGAACCACTCAGACCGGCTCCGTCTTCAGTCTGTTTGGGTTTACTTGTCTTTTCTGTCTCTGAAGCTCTGCGTCTCTCAAATTGTGGCGCGTGTGCTCAGGAAGAGGAGAACAACTGCAAGAAAGCGTGGGAGGGATGAAGAGGGAGAGCGCAGGAGAAAGAGCAGGCTGTGATAATGATGAATGAGATGATGGCACACTGACCTAGTAACGCTGCAGTGCCGTCGCCAGTGGGGATGAGCTGCCATACTACTGCGTACGTCCCTGTCTGACACACACACACACACACACACACACATAATCTGCCCAGCCCCTATCCTCTCCCTCTGCTTTACTCATCAACACTTTCTGTTCTTATTAACCCCTCACCCTCTCCTTTTACTTGTCTCGCCATCTGTTTTATGTCTTCCTGCCTCTACCTGGCCTGCATGTTACTACATACGCAGCACTGGGTGAATTTGCCTCAGATGTTGGAGACAAACAGAGAGAGAGGGACTGAGAGGATGTACAGTGGATGAAACTGAGAGAAGGAATTTATGATGAGGAAGAAAAAATGGAGTCTGACAGGGAGATGGCGAGGGTAAAGGTTAAAAGGAAACCACGCTTCATTTCCCTGTGGTCACAGGGAGGTTGAGAGTCCCGGCTGCGTAAATTGTGGGAGTCAGAGTCATCTCAAATAAACAAGCCAGAGATGATAAGGCAAACAAAAACAATGCCAAAGCCATATCCTCTTCCATTCTGCTCTTGACTGGGTTCCCACCAAACCACGTCCTCCTCCCGCAACATCAGCCGGAGACGTCGATAGAAGCAGTAGTTGCCATGGCAACCGGTTCCGTGGCATGTCTGCACGCACGCAGAAATGTAGGGAGGGGCGTGTCGCGTCATGTCTGCCACCTTAGGCACAGAGAGACGGAGAGAGAAGGGGGGTCGGTTGGGGCAGGGGCAAATCTACACACATCAACATGATTACTGTTGGTTTCCCTCCATTTTTAGAGGTTGTGTTGTGTTTCCAAGCTCCCCTGTGATGTGAGCGACTATTTCATCAATGAGGCGAGTCAAACACACGGGTTAGGCTGAGCAATGGACATCCAGCTACGATCCCTTCCTCCTCCTCCGCCAGAGCCCGACAGACTGATACATCTGCACAAGCCCCCGGTCAAGATGGCTGCCATGTGCAGCTTTGTGGTTGCCTGCTGTTGAGGGCCTTTTTGCAGTCAATAAGCCAGTTGATCGAATTAATTAGCATTACAAAGGGCTTTCTTTTAAGTCAACGCACCCCTATTCATGCCACTGAAGAGGGCTGTGCATCTGATTCTCCTTGTAATTAGGTGCTTGGCAATGCAAATGTTCTGTTTATGCCACATCTTTGCTTAGACGCCACTTTTGAGCCGAATTCAGGGCTGCATTCGCGTTTGTGATACATTAAAATGAAATGTTTTTGTTCTGCAACTCCGTTGGGGCTATATATAATTCACTTTTTGCAAACTTTATTCCTTTATTTCTTATTATAAAACCGTTTTTATGACCGCGTTGCATTAGGTTTTGAAGAATTTGGGCCAGATCAGATGTGCAAAACTACAACAAATTTGGGACCATCAGTGTCTCACAACACTATAGGAAACACACAGGAAACAGACTGCACTCTCTTGTTTTAGTGATTGTGTATGCATGAATTGCTGAGGAACTGAAGAACCCTGGGAAATTACATATTCATCACGCTGATATGCTCAAGCAATCTGTTCAAGGTGACTGTCATAAAGACAACTTTTCTCCTCCCTGAAGCAAAAGTAACCCCAGAGACTTGTCTGATTCTTCTCCGTCGCTCCAGTCCTCCTCTCTTCTCTTTTCTTTTCTCTCACTCTCCTTTCTCCCTCTCTTTCTACTTGTGATGCTCATCAATTGGCTCGCCGAGTGAGAGAGAGAGAGAGAATGGAGGCTTTTAGCAGGATTTGAGAGCTCATCCTGTGTCAGGGCATGAAAAATGGGCAACCACACAAACAGGGGCATTGACCAGCTCAGAGGAAAAGTAGTGTGTGAAGAGGAGAAGAAGCACCATGTTAAACGTGATAGAAATAAGTAGGGAGGCCGAGGCCGGAGGAAGTCCTCCAGCCACAATCCCATTTATCTCAAGGAAATCAGGCCTTGTCATCATGGCAGTGTGTGTACTACAAGTGTGTGTGTTAAATAAATGGTCATTGTCAGGATTCACTGCAGATTCAGCTGGTTTGTTGTTAAGGCTGAGCTGGTGAGGACCACATTAATGAAGGGGGTGTTGAATATACATGTAAAATACTTTTATTAACCTTCTTGATGAAATCATGTCTGCATGCTGAATAGCTGTAGCTTGCAGCCAGTTAGCCCAACTTAGGAAAAAGTCTGGAAACAGCTAGCCTGGCTCTGTCTAAAGCTCATAAAGACCACCTAAGAGCAACTCACACTAATTAACACGCTATATTCCGTTTGTTTAATCCATATAAAAACTGAAGTGTAAAAACAAGGCTGTGTTTCCCCATTCCCAGTCCATGTGTTAAACTAACTGCTTGCTCTTCACATTCAGCATTCACACATGAGGGTATCAATCTAAAGTTGATTGTCCACACTGAAATGCTGAAATTGAAAAACACACTGTGTTGCATAGACCCTAGCTTGAGATGTTACACAATTTAAATCAGGAAGCACTTCTCTGATGTTTTGCTGTTTACAACAAATGGAAAGTACAGCAGGCAACAGCAAATCAGGATACTTCAAAATCTTACACTCATAAGTCAAAGCTTTCAAAAAAGTCTGTATTTTCTTTCCAAGCAATGACAGAGCAGCACCAGTTTCACATTTGACCTTAGATTTTGTTATATGTTTTGTAGTATATAAGCAGTGGTGGAAGTATTAACACTAATACTAACTACTTATAGTGTTTACTTAGTGATGCACTACATTCAATAAAGGTATCGTATAATTTGTAAAATCCTCAAATCTTCCTTGCCCTCATGTTGATTTTGCTGTAGTTGCTCAGAGGGGCAACTCACCATGTTATCATTCTTGTATATTCATGTAAAACCAGCATCAGACTAGAGATCTAGATCTAAATCTAGCAATTTTTTGAGTTGTGTTACAACCTGTTCACTCATTAGCAATAAAAAGTGATAAATACAGATCAGAAACAGAATCAGAATCTTACTTATGGCCCCTTTACATACAGTTCCTGAGTAGTTAACTGTATATGAGTGACAAACCTGAGGTAAACCTGGGCAGAAGTCTCTCTGCAGAGGCCCTGATACCCTGCTGTGAAAGCAACTCTTTCTTGTGCTGATCAAACCAGGAACATCCCTTTGAAATTTGACAACTTTAATGTATAGACCTCATCAGAATGAAGACCGGGTCAGACGTCCCACATCAGAGAGCAACGAAGAATTCCAAAGCCATTATTGAGCTATGCGCCCACTTGAGGTGAGGGTTAAAGACATCATTCAAACATGTTGTTCTCCTTCTTGACTCAGTTCGGGAGAATGTATAGAGTGGTGGTGGTTGGTTTGGAGGGGTGGGGGGGTGCACATTTTAAACGCCTGGGGGTGTATTCCACTGTGGGAAGCTCAGCCCACTGAATGGATGGAGATCATTCTCGGGGCGTATGCATGCCTCGCATACCACTGCTGTGACATGTTTGTGTGAGTGTGTGTGTGTGTGTGGAGGGGTTGTGCTGTGTGCCATCGGATTGGTGGAAACAATGAAAGAAAGAGAGAGGGAGACATATGGAGTCATAAAGGGATGCCTCAGAAGAATACAGGACTTTTAATAAGAGGAAATCATAAATTCCACTTAATGAAGTCCTATAAAGATGACAAGCAGACAGAGTGCCATTTTGTTAACATGGATTCATCTGTGGGATAAATGAGGGCCTTATTGTTGGGAAAAAGAGGATAATTTGGTTAAGGTTGCCAGAATTAAGAGTAACGGCTTGAAAATGAGGCAGCTGGCATATATAAATGCATGTGTGACCCTGTCTCATGACATGGCCGCTCTATGGAAGCAGTCCACTGGCTCTCATAACTCAGCTTAAAACACATGACCGCTGACCTTGCTGGATCACAAGAGGAGCCCATCAGCTTCGGGCTCCCAAAAAAATGCAGTGTCAATGCTGCGATCGTGGGATTCGCTCGTCTGGCCAAGGGACCTCATTACTGGCTGACAGGCTGATTCACTGTCTCCCTGTCTGTGTCGGTGACAAAGCAGCCCCAGTGCCATCGCAAGGTCTCCACTGAGTGCAAGGCTGGCTGTGTGTTATGTAACCAGTTTACTCTTGGAAAGCCGGGCCTGTCACTCAAAGTCAGGCGGAGGCCATTAATGAGTTCCTCAGTGTTTGAAATATCTGATTATCAAGATCATCTGAGGATTTTGACGTCACTCAAACAGTGGTAGATCATGTTAAACTTGAAAAGAAGTTGACATTATCTTTGTACAAAGTGTATGAAGTCTGGAAACATGAGCTTGGGGTATTCTCTGCACTGGTCCCCAGTCTTTCTGACTCTTTAAAGCTATAAAATGTGTATTTGCACCCCTGTATATTAGGAATATCTTGGAGCTGTGAGTAGTTCAAAACAAAAAGTGATCTTCCCTTCCCATATTGGCCGATTTGAATAATTCTCTGAGACCTGATGAGGCAAAACTCTGGTAGTTTACAAGAAAAAAATCCATAAAATTTTTTTTGTGGTTGTCATAGAAATCCCGAACCATAGTTTTGGGAAAAGTGATCTCATGATAAAATACTTTTATTGTGTGTCTGTTATCATAAACAGTGAATTTATGGCATCATTTATAACATTTATAGTATTGTTTGTCCATTTTGGTGTCAAGTTAACATCCTTCTGCGACACTATAAACCATTTATAGATGTTATTTAAATAGAATCCGCATAAAGGGACTTCTCTCTGATTATGATGGTCAGAATAACAGTTTCTTGCAACAAGTGCTGAGTAAGTTTATGAAGAAAGTTTTAAAGGTTTAGAATGCCCCCAAATCTTCCAGACAACTGAAACAGTGGAAAAAGTCTAGCTGAGCAGCAGACTGTTGCAGTGACAGGGGGGTGAAGGAGGTCCGCCCCGCCCCCCCCGGCTGCAGATTGGACAAAGCCTGGCTGACACGCCCATGGGAGGAGACTGTGGTCGATTTTGAGGCGCGGTTGAAATACTCACAGTCTTATCACCGACATCCTTTAATTTGAGCTCAGCCGCCGTGGGGTTCACACTCACAGAAGGGGGATCTTCTCGTTTGCAAAACCTATTAGGGAGAAGGAGAGCCGTCGGATTTTTCACCTCTTTGGGCCAAGATCTTACCCATCCCAGAGCTGGATTTTTAAATCTCAAAAACTCCTCGAGGTTTTTCTTTTTCGATTTTCTTTTTTTGTTCAGATCACCTAAAGGATCCAAAAAAAAAAAAAAAAAATGGGAGCCCAATTGTCCAAGGGTGGAGTAGCTGTTGAGGGGAAAGCCGCCGCCGACCCTGCTGCTGCCAAAGCCAACGGCCAGGTGAGTAAAGTAGGTCCTGATGTGCACAGCATCAGCGGGGAGCCACATGGCACCCAACGCCCACTGGCAGCATGGGTGCCACGGCGGGGCTCCGGGCAGCGATGGGAGCCGAGCAGTTGTTGTTTCACACTCTGCTCTGAGATCAGACCCGCTCCCCTGTTGAGCACACTGCTGTAGTAGACAGGATAAGTTTGAATGAGGCTAAAACAGGTTGTCTGAGATCCAGCGGACCTCCAGCAGAGCGGCCGTCCACTGGCCATGCTCGTCCCCGCTGAGCGCGCCCCCAGACCTGCCTTTTGTTAAATCCCGTCTGCGGCTCCCACGGGGGGGCAATTCAGCCGCAAACTGTACGCGAGAAGGGCCCAATCTGGTCGAAATGTGTGTTTAGACCGTGTTTTCTGTCATGAGTTGGCTGTAGTCGGGGGCGGGATAGTCGCTCTCGCGTCGAACAAAAGATGCGAGGCAAACGGCGCAAAGGATGCAAATGCGCTGTGCTGGAGGCGCATGTTGCGGAGAGGAGCCGGTTCACAGCCCCGAACCCACAACAGCGTCGATTCTCATACAGCTTGACTGAATTAAATACGTTTGCGGATAGGAAATGTGTGCTTTAATGACCAGTGTGTAGTTGCTTATTGTTGAGAGTTGAATGAGTCTGACCCCAGATCAGATCAGGGAGCAGTGTGTGATAGAAAGCGATGCCAGTTCATGAACTTGGAGTTGGCTGAGTTACAGACTTATCTCTCCCTTATCACTCCTACAGCTTCATTGACTGAATATAACCGGATAGCGGCTCTCTCTCTGTGTGTGTGTGTGTGTGTGTGTGTGTGCTGGCTGTAGTCCGGACACACTGAGCTCCTGCAGAGAGCAGTGCTAGATGTGAGCTGCAGCTCTCGGATGAGAGCAGAAACCAGGTTTCACGGGGATTCCTTTGTTCCCCAGCTCGCGGTCTGTGTTGACGTTTAGATGCAGCTCTACTGCCCCCATGTGTCTGCTCAGAGTCGTGCAAACAGCTGTTGAACCCCCCCCCTCCGAACCACTGTCAGGGGCAAGCAGCTTTCCTCAAGTATAACATGGATTAACTATTGGAGTAAATGGGCTAATGCTAATCTGTCAGATCTCTTTAGATTTATTTGGAATATTAGTACACATCTCATCTGCAGTTTATCCAGCTGTGTATGTCAGGGATTTTTTTTCCCCCAGTTCCAGCGGCGATGTGTTGTATTTTGACCCAGTTTGATTACTGTAATCCATGACTAATGAGTTCTCTTCTCTGCAGGAGAACGGCCACGTCAAAACCAACGGCGATGTGTCGGCCAAACCCGACGGGGAGGCGGCCGCCGCGGACGGGAACGGAACCGCCGAGCCGGCCAAGGAGGGCGAAGCCAGCGCCGGGGACGCCATCGAGCCCGCTCCCGCAGCCGAGGGCGAGGCGGTCAAGGCGGAGGGCGAGGCCCCCAAGGACGGCAAGAAGAAGAAGAAGTTCTCCCTGAAGAA
>NW_023339873.1:17491464-17507963 GCF_004916995.1 Morone saxatilis
CTAGTGACCCAAGAACGCACACGAGCCAGTGCCGACACCTGGACAAAACTAGGCCAAACCCCCACCAATTGGCCTTAGTTCACCCAAAACAAGCAGAGCTGGAATATCACTCTTGGGCGTGGACAGCCTTGAAGAGGACGAGTGCGCTTCACCCTCCACGCAGGGCTGCCCTGTCGTTTGAAACAGCTCACGTAGAAATACCAAAGAAGGTGAGTTTCAAAAATGGAATAGTAAATCAAGGGCGTAGGGAGAGCCATGCCTGCAGCTTGCGCCGGTGGAGAGTTGGAAATGAAAAAGAAGAACAAGAACACTGTTAAAGCAGTTGGGGTACGAAGGCGAGAGGCAGATTTGAGCACGAGCTGTTTTACCGTATTAATTTAATTAAGCCAGTCGGTTGTCCTGAGCGCGCTGAGGCACGAGGCACTGCTCCACGTAACGTCCACAGTGCTGGAAGAAGAACAACCGCGTACAGTTCTTACCACAAGGCAGAGAGGGCAATAGGCAACTAAGTTTAGGCTTTCAGCGGAGCGGTTATGAGGACTAAGACCATGCGGAGTGAATTTGCCGCATCCATTGTAACGTCTGACTGTTTTTTCGTCACTGACTCATCGACAGACAGAAGGAACTAAAGCCTTGTGGAGACATGCGCACATCCGGCTACCTCTCGCATGCTAGCGGCGCTCTTACCATTGCAGCTAATTCCCCTTGTACGGACTGGCTCTTGCCTTGTGGTGCCCAAGCTGACTTGTCCAACTTTGTTTGCTTTGTCCCTGATGACTAGCGCCGTCCGACGGTCCCCTTGAAAACCATAGATGCCAAAGACGAGGTGGCCGTAGTGGTTAACGGCGACTGGGAGCTCTGCTACGATCCATTGTGCTCTGGCACGCATGGGTTCGATCATCCTCGTCGCAGTCAAATTATGTCAAGTCTGCCATCGTTTCCACATGTCAAGAGCAAAAAGTGCGACAACGGTGGCGTGCAAATTAAATTGCAATAAGATGGCCTTTAATAATTTGTAATTCTTGCCTCTCCAGCGTTTCTTTTCATGTCTCCTTTTGAAATGAGCACAATTATGGCCCTGTGGCAAAACTTGCCAGAGTAGGACAAAACAGCCAGTGCCCGACACCTGGACAAAACTAGGCCAAACAATTGGCGGCTTACGTCACCCAAAAACAAGACTGAATTCACTCTTGGGGTGGACAGCCTGAAGAGAAGTGCGCTTCACTCCACAGGGCTGTGTGTGCTTGAAACAATCATAGAAATCCAAAGAAGGTGGTTTCAAATAATGGAATAGTAATAAGGAGCACTTGCCTGCAGTTGGTGGAGGTGAATAAGAACACTGTTAAGCAGTGGTACAAGGGCAGAGCAGATGACGAGCTGGTTTTACAGGGCATTAACATGCTCAGTCGGTTTCCTGAGGCGGCTGAGGCACTGAGGCACTGACTCCAGTTAACGTCCACAGTGGCTGGAAGAAGAACACACGTACAGTCTACCACAAGGCAGAGAGAGCAATGCAACTAAGTAGGCTTTCAGGGAGCGGTATGAAGGACTAAGGACCATGCGAGTGAAGTTTGCCCATCCATTTAACGTCTGACTGTTTTTCAGTCACTGACTCATCGACAGAACAGAGGAAACTAAAGCCTTGTGGAGAATGCGGGCATCGATCCCGCTACCTCTCGCATGCTAAGCGAGCGCTCTACCATTTGAGCTAATTCCCCTTGTAGACTGGCTCTTTGCCTTGGTCAAGTTATGTCAAGTCTGCCATGTTCACATGTCAAGAAGCAAAAGTGCGACAGGTGGCGTGCAAAATTAATTGCAATAAGATGGCCCTTTTAATAATTTGTAATTCTTGCTCTTCAGCGGTCGGTCCCCTTGAAAACCAGATGCCAAAGACGAGGTGGCCGAGTGGTTAAGGCGATGGACTGCTAATCCATTGTGCTCTGCACGCGTGGGTTCGAATCCCATCCTCGTCGCAATGTGTGTTTTCTAATCGAGGTTTAATATGCTATTCTTCTCGGCTAATACAGATCAATTATCCGCATATTACCGACGTTGTGAAGTACATTGCATGGAAAACATGTGAGAAATGATAAAAAGTAACCTATCAAAAAATTTAAATTTAAAGTATTTAGTTAGCACCAATTACAGTATAAATAAGATTCTGAGTAGCAAGTGAGAAGCCATATTTTGGACTTTTCAAGAAGCACTTGAAGGCAGCATTGTGTGTTTTTGTCCATATGGTCGGGGTACGTGCGCCATCCATATGACCAGCTGTGTTCATTAAACGCACGCCGTCGGCACGTGATTTAAAAAAAAAGGTTTTGTTACCTTTATGAAGAGGACTTGTGGACTTACTAAAATCAATTAATGTTAATTTATTATCTTGCAAATTTCAACTCTTTGGTCAAAATGCCCCAAAATGTCCACAGATTTATTTTTTAAAACCTGGAAAATGCTGCCATCTAGTGGTAACAGAAGATAGTGAAACCATTTTCAGCGCGAATGTTGAGTATGAGCAACTTTAGCCGACTCATCTTAATGTGGACATTTGTTTAATGAGATTCTGTAAAAAATACTGCCTTAAAATACCAACAAGATATATGCATCCATCTGCACAAATAGGCTTTTTTATGGAAGATATTTTGTCACATTAGGAAAGGACATACATAATAAGTAAATAATAAAAATAATGATGACTGAATTCCATTCAGCTATTTCAGTATCAGAGTCCTGGTATTGAGCATACAGGATCACTGTCATTGTTAATGTTATTAGTGTCATTGTGAAGTTTAGCCTTCCCTTTCTCTAGTGAGTATGTCACTAATATTACAAACAATATCAGTGGGGGGAAAACTACAGAAAAGACCTCTCTGCAAAAAAAGACACTGAGCTTGGTCAGCATTTTTATTTCACAAGCAATTAAATACATAGAACAACAAGGCCCAATAAAAACAAGTCTTAAAAAAAACAATTAGGACATTCCAGTTGACATGTAGTCACAACAAAAGTAATCTGCTTAATATACAGTAGAAAATATGTTAAATATGTCCTCCTATTTTGAGTTATTTATTATTTCCTATTTATTTTTAATGTATTAACATTTTTTGAGTAAAACATTAAGTGTGACTGCCCCGACTTGGTTGTGCCCAGTACCCTCATTCAGTGCTGCCAGCTTGAGGACTTTTCAGACTCTTTTAGCGACTTCATGTCTAAAAAGCCACTAGTGACTATGTAATTTCCCCCCACAGGTGTGTTAGTCAGTAAACAGTAAGCAACTAAAATTAAATGTGGAAAGGCAGCCATTGTCTCAGGGGAATCTCAGACTATTCCTTTAAATGTGAATTCAAATGTCAATATAGTCCTCAAAACTGTTCTAAATGTGCACATTTGTCTATACCATGGTGACACCCTTGTCTGTACAGGTTCAGGTTCACTCTCTTGACTCTAAATAAATTATGAAAATGCAAAAAAAGTATTGAATCTCTGTTTAAATAAATGAGCCCCCTTAGCAGGATAGGCTAAGAAATCCGCTGGTTGTCGGATATAGCAGATATGAGCCTCTCTGATCCACTCGATGGTTCAGAGTTAAACCTCGATTGATAACTCGACACTTCATGTCGGGCATCGGCTCATTAAATATCCCAAGCGGCATTTTGGTCCCTTTTGTAGACGAGCACAGAGCACCCGAAGCCATCTTCTTCTCAGTCACACAATTAATAAAGCTATTAACAACATACCAATTTACAATACTTACATCAAGGTGTTACATTTAAAATGACATACAGATGTTGATTCATGATCAAACAATGCCCTCACACAGAACATCAGATGCCATTTGTGCTATAAAAGCCAACTCCTGGACGTTTCTCCTTGTACAGTCAGCCATACGTTGGTCAGATCTATGGTACAACGTTAGGGATGTGACATCCTGACATAGTAATACTAGTAGTCTTCTTCTTTCACAGTGTCCTACAACATACAACCAGCCAGTGTTGGAGATCCTCCTAACTGAGAGTCATGAATGTTTCAGCTGGGTCACAAGATCACAATACAGAGTCTTTTGGTTTAATCATTGTATTAAGTAACTTGTGTTCCTGTTGTGAGACCAACCCATGGTTTAGTGACCTCTGAGTGCTACAGGGTCGTAGTCGCACTATTTTCTCTAATCTTCTCCCTCTTGCTTAAACTCAGCTGGCTCCCTGCCAGCGTTGGGTCAGTCTTACGGTACTGGGACCTGGGTGGGGCTATGTTGGTGAGTTCATGCTGCTCAGCAAACAGGACCCTCTCATTCTCATGCCGGATCCTTAACAATTTGGAGATGCGTTTGCCGATGAGATAAATCATCTCGCAGATACACATGAGGATGCATAGTGAGCTGGATATAACCATGAACAACATAAAGATCTTCTTCTCTGTTGGACGACTAATGAAGCAATCGACGGTGTTGGGGCATGGTTCTATTGAGCACTTGGATAGCCTGAAAGAAAAGAGGAGAGTAGATTTAAGCCAGAACAGAAGAGAATAGAAATGCTACAGATAGTCAGTTTGGTTGATCTATTAATATTTTTCTCAAGTAAAGATAAGAGCCTTACTTGGGCAGGTCATATCCGTGGTATATCCGGTAAAGAATGTAAAGAAACGCTGTGTCAAATCCAGCTTTGAAGACCAAACTCAGCAGATAGGTCCACCACAGCCCCCCTCTCTTCTTGCCAGGGTTGGCATACAGGTGAGAGCCTTGGTGCAGCGCCACGTATTTGGCGTCTTTTCCTTCACGGAGTTTTACATGAGCCATCACCATCAGAGACGGGCAGGTGACAAAAATCAGCTGCAGCGCCCACAGACGGATATGGGAGATGGGGAAGATGTGGTCATAGCAGACGTTGGTGCAACCAGGCTGGAAACAAAGTAAAAAAAAATGTTTTTTAATGTATTGCAGTGGCTTTTTCTATAATGACTGTAATATCTCAGAGGGGTTAAATGAGTGATAGCACAGGTTGTTGTATTTGTACCATAGATAGAAAAAAACAACAACAAGGAACCACAGCTAATGCAACTGTCATGAAATGAAAAATACAAAACAATACCCCCAGTGCTGCCAGGAGGATGTGATGAAGGTTATAATGCCTCTATACTGGTAGAAAGCTACAATGCATCTAAACTCGCAGCACTTTTTAGGGGATAGACATAATAACAGACATAAATCTTAACAAAAAAAAGGAGCATTCCAACTGCAGAACTTTTGTTCCTGTGAGACCCACAAACCAAAATAAAGTCAGCATTTTGCAGTTGATTTCCATTAAGATTACGACTGATTTAGTTTTCTGATGTTCAGAATCTACAAGCCATGGACTAAAAGAGGTCTTTATTACTAACAGGTTGACTTTAATAGATTGTGCTGATTGCCTACCAGTTACTTTGTGTTATATATACTAAAACATTAGCATGTGAACCTAATAGAGTTATTCAACAAACTGACAAAGATGAATGTTAAAAACTTTTGTTAAAAAACCTTTAGTCACATCACAAATGTGTCAAAGTCCTATGAAGTCAGTACCTTTCTTTAATAAGGCTGCCTGCACTGAACGCCTAGGTCTTACAGGGCTACTCCAGAGATTTTTTTGTAGCCCTTTCATAAAATTGGGGGACTCACAAGAGAAAGATTAAAAATAAGAAAGATCAAAATTGAGGCAACAGAGCCAGAGAAATCCTTACTTTCAGTCTCTAGTATAGGTTGAGTTCCAAAAACAGTTCCCATAATGCAACTCAATAACATCTTTTTAACAATTCCATGCCTGATAAAAGCACACGTCTTTCAAACTCAAACCGAAAGTTCAGGTTTTTGTTGAAAATTGAAGATGTCAAGCCAATATAACTCTCCTCTGAAACCACAGCAGACATTACTGTATTCACGAGTCGTATTCATACTCCCGGAAATAAATAAGCCAACCAACCAACTCCCATACAGGAGTTTGGTAAAAATCTTGTCATATGTGTTAGGGATGCAAATGGTCAAACTCATAAACAGTCTGGACAGTCCTATAAAGCACAATAAACCCTAACCGGGGTGTCTGGACCCCCACTAAGGGGTCGCCGAAGCTTTGGGGTAGCAAGGCCTACTTAATGTGAAGGGGTGTAAGAAAACTGTAAAAAATATATACAGTAGGCTCATATCTCACAGGATACAAACTATAGCCTAATGGAACAATTGCCAAGCATCACAGAGAAATTTTCTTTTGGTGAAAAATCGAAACCGAAATCGCAGAAAAGCTATCCTCTGACGTAATATTAACTGGAAATAATCTCCTCAAAATCTATCCAAATCACTCGTTTTACACAAACTTCCTGCAGTTATTGTGTTCACTTGGGTTCATTGTACAGTTTAACAGTAGTTCTGTACTGTTATATATTGAATATAATATGTCACTTAGTGAGGGGTCAGTTTACTCAGTGGTAGAAAAGGTTGGGAACCATTGCTATAAAGTACCAGGTTTCATCATTAAGACTGGCATTATGTTAATGTGCTGCCTCCTAGCGGGAAGCTAATTTCTCCAATAAACATTTAAAGGTACAGAAGTGTTAGCACAGACAAACCAGTGTTTGTTCCTCTGTCTTACCTGTCGAGTATTGCACACAAAGTCTTTGCTCTCGTCCCCCCAAACCCTCTGCGCTGCCACCACAAACACCATGACACGGAACACAAACACCATTGACAGCCAGATCCTCCCGAACGCAGTGGAGTATTTATTGACTCCACTCAACAGACTCTCCAGCCCCGACCAGTTCATCCCTGCTGCTGCACTGGGCTGGGTGATAGAAAAAAGGGCACTCTGTAAAAGAGAGGAAGAAAGACAAGAGGGTTACGTTTCCAAATCTTTATGACAGGATAAAAAATCACAATCACGGCAAAATTACTCCTGTTATCTCCTTACATACTGTGTTTAAATGGCTTTGCTCTCTATGACAACAATATGGTCAATCTTAGACTCGCTGTGGTTAAGGGTGAGTCCCATCTTGCCCAATCAAACAGATGCGAGAAGGTTACATTAGAACCGGTGTGTCTGATATGTAGCTTGCATGGGTTTGCATGAAATTGTCTGTAAATTGCAGATCTGCCTGGAGAGGTAGAATGATCTCTGATGGTGTTTCTTGACTGTGCCAACTGAGTTAAAGCCTGCTGAAAGCTGCTTTTTGAATGCATGATAAATTATTCAGGATTATTAATATTATCAGGCCCCTCGCTAATGCAAGTCCATGCTTCGGTATCCATAACAAGATGTACACCAGAGAAGATAGAAACTGAATGCCTTTGTCTGGCTGCAGTGGCTGATGGATAAATCAATACGTACCATCTGTTTTTTTTAATAGTGACATATAAAAATGTGGACAAGACACTTTTAAAACAAACAGATGGACAGGTATGTAACCACTTAATGTAAGGGAACATTTTAGGAAATACACTCATTCACTCTCTTGCCATCTGCTCCAGCAAAATATGATGGCTTGAGCCTGCAGCCGGTTAGCTTAGCTTAGCACAAAGACAGGAAACAGATAGCCCGGCTCTGTCAAGGCAACAAAATCTGCCTACCAGGACCAGTAAAGCTCTGCTTTTGATCTGGTTTGTTTGATCGCTCTCCCCCAAAAAAAAACAATGAGCAAAAACAAGAAGTCGCCAGTGCCATTGCCAGATTATCTCTTGGCTGGGACCACTAACTTCCTGAGTCTCCACAGGTCGCCTGGCTCCTCCTGACCAAGAAGTAGTAGCACATAAACCCCCCACTGATATTTTTATACTTTAGTTCTAAGCTAGCTGTGTCCCCCTATTTTGCAGTCTTTAGTAAGATAAGATAACTGGCTGCCGTCTCCAGCTACTGTACATATTCTCCGTACTGTTATGAGATCAGTCTTCTTATCTAGATCTTGGCCTTTAATGAAAACAAACTGTCCTGACTGGGTGGATTTTTTTTTTCTTTAAAGGGATATATCACAGTACAGTGAAAGTTATGCCCTTCAGCTGCAAAAGCAGGTTTTTCTTTACAAATACACTGTGCAGAGGACACATCTTGGTTTCCATATTTTGTCTAAAGTTGCATTGTGCTGTTCTCACTACACACTACACTATATTATCTTATTTCTATTTATTTTTTCAGGTCTTTATTTGCATATTTGGTATTGAGGTAATCCAAAAGTAACAGACAATAATCATGTTACGTTACGTTAATATTAGGGATGCTCTGACCGTTACCAGTATTGGGTCCAATACTGTGCTCATGTATGTGTAATTGTAACCATAAAACTACTCCGATACCTGACTCCATACCACTTAAGGCAGTGACATTACGTGACATTACGTAACCTCTCGTTAGGAGGAGAAGGAAAGCCATCAGTTAGGCTGATAATTTAAGTAACTTTTACAACAACATTAGAGACATTTAATTTGTAAAACAAAGTACAAGAGGAACAAATGATGTAAATAAACAGGTTTCAAAAGCCATATTTAGAACTGTAATGGTATTATTAAGTACTCATATTGGCACTCAGCATCCACAAGTACCCAAATGTAAGCACTGATACTCGTATTTGGCCCGAATAAAAGTGGTATCAGTGCATCCCTGTTTAATATTGTGATACTTGGATTAGGTTAGTAATTGCATTTTTAAAATGACCCTCCCAACCCTGGTTACGTAATATAAAATACTGTAAGTTAGAAAATAAATATAAGTTAGCAAATCTTGGTGTCATTAGTTTTGTCTAATTCCTTTCACAATTATCCATTTGGACACAGGGGTTGCACGTTGTATTGAAGTGTTGCATTTGCTAATTAAAGTCAACACAACTTTAATTCCAAACAGTCTTTTTCTGTCCGTCTTTATACTCCATCCTGGACGCTGTTGTGTCCACACAGCTGCTGTGCGTGTGTGAACAATAAGCATCGCTGCTGCTGCTGCTGCTGATCCAACACAGTGGATACGCCGACATGTGTGCGACGGTAATGAGGTTCATGAATAAAAAGGCCTTGTGTCATTATTCTAGTATAAATATAACTTTTGTGATAAACCTGGCAGATGTGTGTTAGTTTCAGAGATTATGTTACCTAGATACTGGGTTAAGTGGGTTTAATATGATCAGGACACAATTTTGGAGCTCTTGTGGTTTTTATACGTTCTTGGGGTTGGCATTGCACAGATAGATATACTGTATCTTCTTTTTCTATTGTACAACATAGCAATAAAACATAATAACAGACATTAATTCATGAATAATGTTTAACTAATTCGGTATTTCACCATATGTAAGTTCCTATTTGCTGTTGAGAAATATCTAACCTGAATTTAAGTGCATAAAATGTTAACTACTAAAACTTTAAAGGTCATTTTATACAAAAGTAAACATGTGAAGCTCAATAGCAATTCATATAAACTGATGGAAGTTATGTAAGGGTCGTGTTTTTCTAAGAAATGGAAATGTGTATGCTTCTCTGGAAACTATTACTGAAACAGATTATTCACATATCTTGCTGGTTTTTCTTGCAATCATCATACTATAACTGCTCCATTTGCTCGCCATAAAGAGAAATTAAATCCATATGGGAACACCATCTTTACGCCTGTATGGTTTCTGGAGCCAGGCAGGATCACGCGATGTTTAGAAAAGGGTAAAATATTTAGATTTCGAAAAAAACAGGAGTGACTCATACTTTAGACTTTTGAGTGTTAACACTTTAAACTCTGGATTAACTCTGTTGCCACTTAGTTTTTCTCTGCCACATAGGATAAATAAAATAGGTTTTTAGCACCAATGAGGCTGGGATATGTGGATATTAACCCTGACAACGACCTTTTATTAATCCAGCTGTTTTGACCCACCCTGCCATTATTATGATAAGACCATTTCAGATTATACATGCATATCAAATGTTGCTGTAAAATATGTGAAGGATAAATAATGATAAAATGAGCTGCACTGTTTGTGTGAAGGGATATAGGCCTAGCGCCAAGTTCAACTGGAGATATTCATTATGTAGTAAACAGGGATGTTTAGCAAACAGTTTTAAATTCATTAAAATGACGCTTTTACACCATTAAAAGACCAAACACATACTATCTACTAGCCTATAAAATAGATTACTTGATACATCAGTGTGCGTGTGTGAGTGTGTGTGGAAATGTTTAATTTTTAAGAGGGCTACATTCCACAACGCCTCTGTCTGTGTGTTGAATCTACACCACATTTAGCTTTTTGTAGTTGCTTCTTTATACTGATTGCTCAATATCTTGCCACACTTGAGGTTTGTGTCTTAGTCATAGCTATAGGAAAAGTTTCTCCTCTTGTGTGTATTCTTTCGGTAGAAAGCCTAAGGTTTTCACCTATGTTAGCATAAATAACTATTTGTATCCATCTTGTTGTTAGGGTAAATATGGAAAAAAACATGAATTTAACACGGCATGTGTTAAATTATAACACTGCTGGCTACCATCCTTCTCTTTACCGTACTGCCTTAAAGCATGTGATACAGTGGAGTTTACAAAAAACGAACAAAAAGGACCTTACTTAGTGCTGAAACCCAGCTCGAACAACAGAACCCAATATGTCCACACCAGCAGGAGAAGATTAAAACAAGTGAAGTAAAAACCACTTTCAACTATTCTGCTTCGTTTCCTCTCTGTGTGTGTCTCTCTTCAGTCGCCCTTCCCTCCGAAATCCTGCCAAACCAGATTCAGCAGCTGCTACGTCACAACACACACACACACAGACTTTACATGCCCTGTCTTGTCAGTTTGCAGGATACAGGCAGACTCCACTCCCTACAAGCCATGTAACCTAAGACCTTATAAATAGGTAAGGAAACAGATACATATGCTTTGTTGAGCAGGGAGACAGAACAGCCATCCTTGCCAACCAGAATTCCTGTGGCATGAGTGTGTGTGTGTGTGTGTGGGGGGGGGGTAAAGATGTGTGGCGTTTGAAAGTGGGAAAAAAGAGTCAAGCAACAGAGAGGGAGATGCCAACCACCCTTCTTGTTGGCGGTTTGTCTAGGAGTAGGGCGCGGGATGCAGAATGTTGTTTTTACAGAGATACTAACTAACGACGGAAAATGGTCCTGAAGATATGGTGATGAGGCTGGAATGTTTAAAAAAGCCCTGACGCTAACTGCCCATTGCCTGGCTTTTAAGAAGTTTGAGATAACCACCGACAATCATTTTAAGATTTATTGAAAAGCTAATGCTAAACTGCATTGCTGGCTTTAATTTGTATTAAGTAACAGCTGAACGGGTATAAACGCTGGAGTGGGAGATTAATGGAGTGGAGTGTAATTACTATGAATGGAACTTTTGAATAAGTTGAATAAATCTTAATGTATGAAAGATGTGAACATTTTTTAAATGTCTACATATATATATATATATATATATATATATATATATAGTGAGAGAGAGAGAGCGAGAGAGAGAGAGAGTTTCTATGAATGTCTGAATTTTGGGGTGGTTGAAGATGAGTGGGTTTGAAGGGTTTGCTAAAGAAAGATTAATATTTTTAATGGTCTTAATGGGATTTGAAAGTTGAATAATACACAAAATGTATGAAAGAGGTGGAAAGATTTGATTGTATCAAATCACAATGTATGCAAGATAATGCAAAGTGACAAGACTAAATGAAAATGTGAAATCTTGAAGGTGTTCATAAGCTATGAGTAAATTGAATGAACAAAAAAAAAACATAAATAATATTAAAAGGTTAAGTAGAACCTTATAACGATGCAATACAGGTGTAAATGTATGGCTTTAAACACTGTAGAAAATGTTGTCATGCCAGCAGCTAAAGGTTAGAGGTCAAACTCTAAATCACACAAGAGGCTTACAAGAAGATTGCCTCATTGATGCTCTGTGGTTCACACAGCACCAATGGGGTAAATACAGGTAAGGCTAAAAACCTCCTAAACAGACAGGAGACACATTTTAATATTTCTGTCTGTGTTGTAGTTTTGTGTGTTTTCTTCAAGAAACATTCACACACTGTACCACCCAGTTACATAGGTGGGTTTACTGTGTTGGGTGCAAACAGTAGATGGCAGCAATGACTTCAACATCAGCCAACAATTCAGTTTACATTTTGCCTGCTTGCATCATTATAATATCATACAGCACGTTAAATGGATATTACTAATAAACAGTTAGTTTTAGTTATGTTATGCCTGGATAAATCAAATGTGTCATGTTGAGGGCAGAGAACATCTAAACCAATTTTAGCTAAATCTCTGAATAAACCTTACTTCATCTTCTGGAAATGGATAAAATAGCAGTTTTGTAAAATAAAGCAACATAATGTGAAATAAGACATAAGGCAGTCTGTTAAACCAGCATTACAGTGATTTTTTTTTAATTCGTTAAACTAGCAGAATGCAGGCTGAATGATACCGGAAGTGAAGACTGCTCGTCTACAAATTAAAACGGCCGTTATTTTACACAGCAGCGGAATGTGTATTTGTTTTTTTAAAATCAGCTTTATTGTGGAAAGCCTGCGACCGGAAGTTGCGATGCGCATTGCGGCTAACTCCACACATCTGTTCAACATGTCTCCTTCGCAGACTCTTCCCTGTCAGTAGAAGCGTCTGGATTATCCGTGAACCTACTGCGTTTTGTAAGTAGCCATGTCAGCCGTGTGTGTGTTTGTGTGTTAGACGTCGATGTAACGTAGCAACTGATACTATTGTGTAGGTAATGTTGCCTGCGTTGACAAGGCCACTGTACTCGCTGTCATTTGACTGTTATTGAAAACCGGTGAATGCTCTCGCCTGGAGTGTTAGCCTGCTGTTTCTACTGGCTGCATGGTAGTTGACCTGTTTTTACTCGACCTGGCTGGCGGCGGATGACAGCTGGCATTCATGATTAGTCTAGTTCCTAACTCCTGCGCTAACATATTGTCTTGAAACTGGGAGTGTTTATAACCTTTGTCGGATGTAACGGTACAGTAACGTGTGTGCCTTTTTTTAGAACCGCTACCAGTAAACGTTAAGCTAGCTGGCTTTACGGTGATTTAACGTTATAACATCGACCAAACGTTAAATAACATTATCTTCTAACAGTCTGTACGTTACACGGTGGCTTAGTGCACCGTTCAGTTTGTTTTTTATTCCTACCGGCGGCTCGCAGGTGCAAAATCAGACCTCTCGCCATTGATACACTTTAGCTACCGTTAGCGGAACGTCGTAGCTAAGATACGGTCCGGTATTTATTTATTTATTTATTTATTTAATAAGCCTGACTGTAAAATCCAGTACAATATGTTATGTTGTTCCGTTATGGAGAGATACAAGCTGCTTGATAAATATTTGTAGTGCGGCTTTACGAGTTAGCCGATACGTTATAGTAACACATTACGGTGTGGCTTTGTCTCCTAAACACATATCAGTCCGTGTCAAATGAGTAGAGAGTTACTAAATGTGGGTAACGTCAGCTGAGCACTATTAACACTATTCTCCTTTACGCAGCAGGTTAGCAGCAAGCTAGCGGGCCGTTGTCAGCCAGGACCCAGAAAAGCAGCATCATCATCAATGGTGTGTCTACATCCCGGAGCTGTCACATTCTCCTGTGTCCGCTCAATGAACCATCTGCTCAGCTCTCATCACAGTGAGTATCGTTATCGTGACTGCAACACTGTCCCGTCGCCTCTTTATGTAAATAAAGCTGGTTTAGGTTCGTTTCTAGCGTTGTGTTTTGATGAAGAAGCCCAGACAAGGGTATCTTTGGAGGCATTCTGCGTTTATTCTGACAAAAGGTGTAAATAACAACAAAATCCCCCGGTCAGTCGTTATCAGCTTGAGCTCCTGCACTAATTAAATGACACAGAAATATGTAAGTTTTAAGCTAGCAAGTAAACTTTGAATGTAGTTTAATAGAGGCTTAAAAACACGGACATTTCTGTGCCCTCGGTGTCGCTTACCTCCCCCAAGGAGTACAAGAGCAAAAGGGGAGAGTGAAAGGCGTGAGACACATTTATAGGTGGGACCCACCCAAAGTGAAAGTCAGGGTACAGACACTGAGTCATCACATATTAGCTGAGGAGGCTGGACATGTCAGGTTCTGACTATTAATACAGATTTTGTGTAATTGTAATACCACATATTACTGCTGTATAATTGACTCTGTTACATTTACGCAGTGCAAATCAGTGACTGCACATCACTCTCTGTCCGTGACTCACTCTCTCTCTCTCTCAGGCTGCACATGTATGGCGTTTGCGAGGCTTGGAGGGGAGTTTTGCCAAGCCCAGCACCTGCTGCTTATTGTGGATAAGTGAACAGGAGACACCAGCAAGGCGCAAACACTGCCATTGACGCACACAGGTGGGTAGTATACATGCTGCTAGTGTCTTTATTCATGATAAAGTTCTCAGTTGTTACCACTTTGCATTGGACAGCATAGAGTAGAGGCACAGTGAACCAGTGGTGCCACAGTACTGATTTAAGTATGTATCTATATATGTGTTATCAGATAAAACATCTCATTCACACTGGAATCACAGATAAATCAGTCAAACTTTATTTATATAGCACATTTCACACAGTTAAGTGCAGTTCAAAGTGCTTCACAGACGATTGACGATAATAAGACAGAATGGATTCAAAGTTAAATAAGGTAGATTTAAAAATTAAAATGCAATGTTAAAATATTTAAATAATACAGGTATAAAGTTAGTATTTAATAAAAGTTATACTAAAAACAAATAAGATAAATGAAGAAAGCAGGCAGAAAAAACAAATAGGTTAAACAAGAAAAAGTATATTTAAAATAAATTAATGAAATTTACGAAAGAGAACACGATACAATAAGATGAATGAGTAAAAAATGGTAAATAATGTTTAAAAAGCATTCCTGAAGATAAAACATCTTATTGGGAATAGGTCGGGAGACAAGAAGCTCATGTTTGTAATAAATGAATAAGCAAGAACGAGCATGGACGGATACAGTGTAAAAATGAATGACCTTGTCCATGTCCTCATAGGTCCTTACTGCCACCCTGTTCAACCCATATGAAGACAAGCCAACCTTCAGCCTGTCACCTGTCCTGGGGAGTAGGGGAGGCTCTGGTTTTATCCCAGGAGTTTCCTCGCAGCTTTTCTCCTCTCCTGCTTTTCCTTTCTTCTTCTGCTCTGATTCTTAGTCTTCTCTGAATGGGCTAACAGATTTGAAAGAAAGAAGGGACAGATCCTTTATCTGTCTTCAGTCCCCACCCCCCCTCTGGACTTTGGGTGTCTTCTCGCCAGTCTTTTTGATCCCACTCTGATAGATTTTAATTTAATTTAACCAGGCCAATTAAGTTTTTTCACTTATTGCCAAGAAAAGTTTAGATTTTTTTTTCCTGCAGTTTCTGTCCCAAGAATTTTGTCTTGTGTTTTTTGTTCTTTTATTCAGACTACTTTTTGTCATCAAAGGAATAGAATATTGACATTCTTTGCCCATAAATTCTTAAGCAGTGTTTTTTTTTAAACAATCAGAAGACTTTTGCTTTGGTTCCGTGGAAGACTCTGTCTGTCTGTCGCTCCATTCTTTGAAGCACAGTATTTTCTGATCTCTTTTTTTCTTTATTAACAAACCTTTCTGGGTCTGAAAATGAACCGACCGGCTCCAGTTGAGATCTCTTATGACTGTCTGAGATTCCTCATTACGCACAACCCCACCAATGCACAACTGGGAAGGTTTATAGAGGTAGCACACCTTTGAATAATTCATTCTTACCCTCCATTCATTTTCCTTTGTTTATAGAGAAAGTTACAGTGACACGTTGGGTTGAAAAAGTGTGTTTTGATGTGTAGGATCTGAAGGCATATGGAGTCAACACCCTGGTGAGAGTGTGTACCGCTACATATGACAAGACACCAGTGGAACAAGAAGGCATACACGTCCTGGTAAGTGACATAGATACACGCTCATATAGTGTCTAAATAGGCTAATCCTAAATCCAACAATGTCCTGTTGTGAAAATACAAGAATGTACTAGATCAACAAACTATGCAACATAAACATCTGTATACTATACAGTAATGAAAACATACATATGGATATTATATTCCATTTGTGTCAGTAGATCCTCCCAAATGTTACACACTGCACATTTTAACAAACATAAAACTCAATCTCCCTTTCAGGATTGGCCGTTTGACGATGGTTCCGCCCCCCCAGACCAGGTGGTTGATGATTGGCTGAACTTGCTGCAGACGAAGTTTAGAGAGGAGCCTGGTAGCTGTGTGGCTGTGCACTGTGTTGCTGGATTAGGACGGTTAGTATGCTAGCTACAAGATTTAACATATTGAGATAAATTAATGTCAAATCAGTATTTGTTTCAGATTTTATTTTCACAAATGCTGACACTGTTTAACCATGGCATTTATACAGTATACAGTATTAAGCTGTCAAAATGGTACCATACCACCCGCTGCTGTGCCTCCTTAGATCTGATAAAGAGGAAAGCTAGAATCACAAACCGGGTTCTGTTTTAAAGTC
>NW_023339873.1:17507978-17513669 GCF_004916995.1 Morone saxatilis
CAGGGCCAGAGGACTGCTGCCCAAACAGATGGTTGTTCATTTTAATGTATTGTTTGTCCTCAGAGCTCCAGTGTTGGTGGCCCTGGCTCTAATTGAGTGTGGGATGGAATATGAAGATGCTGTTCACTTCATAAGACTGTGAGTACAAAACACTGACTCAACTGTTTTCCATTTTATCTGTCTGCACTAACAACCGCTCTGTCTTTTCATGTACCATATTCAGCGCCGTCATTCTTTGTATAAATACTGTTTCTCGTGTTGAGGTCAATGTCTCTTTCGTGTCGTCAGGAAGCGTCGCGGAGCGTTCAACTCCAAGCAGCTGCTTTACCTGGAAAGCTACAAACCTAAACTGTGTCTGCGCTCCAAAGATGCCAACGGACAGAGCTGCTGTATACAGTAGGGTTCTCCAACCCCATTCATCTTCACTGCAGCTTCACAGGAGACTTTCATGTTTTGTTGTTAAATGGAACGTTGACATGTTTGGGTAACATTTTTTGAGAATAAAGCACCATGCATTTCCAAATACTTAAAGATCTCTTCTAACACCATAGACAGACAACTTCCAATTTTACATACAAAATGAACCAAAAAAGTGGAAGTGTTAAAGGTTTTTATTTTGCCTCTACCCAGCCCATTAAAGGGAAGCCCCCAAAAAGAATTTGTTTAAACTCTCAGCGAAAATCACTGAAATTAAAAGTTAAAAACATTTATTTAAACTCTCTCAATTAACTGTTGCAGGGGCAGCTACAGTAAATGCTGTTGATGTTAACAGTTCAGAGTAAAAACTTTGACATTGAAATCAGACATTAAAGAATATTCTGTCAGTAGACAAACACGCCTGACAGTTGATTTCATTCTTGCGATGTTAAACTGGTCTGCAGCTTGACATCTGTTCTAAGCCACAACACTACAAATGCTGAATACATAGTTGTCAGTATGTGCTTTCAGAGGCTTGCTGGTTTATTGCACATCAATCCACACAGTGGTTCAGACTGATCTGTTTGTTCCAATCTTTCCTCACTGACCAAATCAACGTCCTGCAGCCGGGATGTGGCACAGATCAAAAAGAAAGTTAGTACAATATTTACAAAATTTGCTTAAAGAGGATAAAAAGTGCTCTCAGTTTGATTCAAATGTGATATATGCTGTATTAAACAACACTACACTCTACCTAACCTACTGTATGTCCTAAGTCAGAGTCATAGGATCACAGACCACTTCTCTAGAACAAACTTGTGTTGGCTGTAAATGTTTGACACTGTCCTTCATAATGACACCAAGGCGAGAGGGCCGACATGTTAGTTTGTGAATGTATTCATCATAAATAAACACTTTAAGGTTCGGGTAGATTGTCCTGTTAGCTGTCTAGTGTAATGACCACAAATAAAATCATCAATATGTCCTCACTAATACATTGGCCCTTGCTCCATGCCTCCACTTCTGCATATACAATGTAGAGGGGCAGCATACAGTATGTGGTATTAGTCTTCCCACTAGGCATAGTATATTAGGTGGAAATTGTGTGATAACAGTACAGAATGTGTTGTTAAATAATAGTAGGCTCCATGCAAACACATGAGCACGTACTATTCACGACACTAGAGATATAATGAGAGCTTTTGGTAATAGAAACATCGTTTTGGTGCCCCGGTTGTCATCACTGAACAGTTACATTTACTAATGGGACAATCTCCTAAACACTTTCTGTATTCCTATTACAACCCCCACTGAACAGGACTGTGGAGCCAACATGGCTGCCACTGAAACCCTAGTGGCCATAGTTCTTGTCTGTCTCCGGCTCTGTACTTACCTAGCTGTCTGCTCAGCTGCTGTGTTCGTAAGACGCTGTTGTGATGTTATTATTTTTCTATAGGTTTGAATTTCTCTCCCTGTACCTTTTATCTATTTGTACTTGTTATTATTTATTGATTCCACAGTGTTTCTTTGTGAAATGTCTGTCTGCTTGAAAAAAAAAAATCTATTAGTCTTCTTAGAAAATAAAGTGTTTAGTACTGTAACTGATGCGTGTCGGAGAAACTGTTTTCAAAATCATCCTATCTGTAGTTTAATGTGTGTCACACTTAACATTTGTTTTCAAGCATACCTGCATACAATGGATCATATTCTCAAAATAATTTCAGATTAAGATCCACTTAAAGACAACTAGTGTAGTATTGATCAGTCACACTATATGATATCTATGAAATAATCACTTTGGATAATGAAAAGTCAGGACCTATATATTATTTTTATGAATGTTTATAAATTGAGCTTTACATAAAAGCTAGCAGGTTGCTTCTCCAACGGTTGCAGATCACAGTGATTGGACTGCATGTTGGGTTATAGCTGCTACATGGCAGCTACCCAACATGAGGCTGAGCCTGATCTGACCTCCATGAACTGTGTGTGTGTATGTGTGTGTGAGGGAGAGAGAGAGAGAGAGCGCGCGCCTCTGGCTGTGCTGTGTGAGTGTGGCTGTCAGGGTGGAGTGATAGCGCCACACAGAGCCGATGGACGATTCAAGGTTGATTGGTTTTATTGACTGACCTGACAGCACACACGCACATGAACTAGCCTTGAACAAAAGAGAACAAAGTAGATGAATAGAATAAATGTCCACAAATTGGGTTTAAGACTCAATTCTTACTGATGTGTCTGAGGAGTGTTGGATCAGTGAACTGAGAAGAAATAAAGTGATTTCGGTGGACTCATACAGTTAGAACTAAAGTGCTGTACAAAGGGATAAAACACTGATGCTGGGCAACACACTAACAAGAAAGAAAGCTTTTCTGACCAAAAACAATATATAAGAGGGTTCTTGGAGTTTTATTTAGGCCCTCCAAACCAAACAACCTACAACCCCGAGAACCCCTTTTTCTGTCTAAATGATTCTAAAACCATAACTGTTCACTCAGTGCACACGCAGGTGCTAGTTTATAAGGTACGTCTTGCTTATTTCGTCCATCCCATTTATGCCAGTGACGGTAGGCTAAATAACAAACACTTATCTACACAACGTATGTCCTCCAAAATGACCATAGAGTTGAATCAACACCTCTACAACAGTTTCAACCTAAACTGAACTCTATAACCTTTGTTAAGTGCATTTATTGCAGGACTGCTGTATGAGACTGCACTACTTTTAGCTTAGCTGTACCTGGGGTGTAAAGCGTAAATGAAACAGTGTTGGTTGCTCCTGTGGACAGTAGATGGCAGTAATGTCCTGCCGGATAGTGAACTATTATAATGCAGTCATTTGCACTGGAGTTGAAATGTAAAAAAAAATACTTTCTTAGTTCTTCAGGTGCGATAAACGGTGAATCTGTTTCTGTTTACAAAGCTTAACACACTACAACAACAACAACAACAACAACAACTCTTCTGATTAAGTCCTGCAGTACAGTGTCAGATGAATAATGGACAAATGTCAGCAAAGTTACGACTGTACTGTGATGTACTGTATTATGGTCTGTACACTGTGACTTTAAATGATCAGTCAGGAGACACACACACACACACACACACACACAGAGGCCTACAGTGTCCTTGGCAGCAGAGGACAGCTCTGTGATAATCTGCTCAATATATGACAGCTGAACATCTCTAAGCTCGCTGTAAGGTACACAGCCCTGTGTGTGTGTGTTCAGCGTTCAATGGAGTCAGAATCACTGCTATGCTTTTCCTTTTTTTTTTTAAATAAAACATTTTAAGTTACAAATGTATATGACAGGGTGTCCACTGGGTCTCACGAAGTCTAACAATCTCAGTTCTAGGCCCTAAAGGACCAGTGTGTAGGATTGTGTGGCGTCTAATAGTGAACAGGTTGTGAAATATGTAGGAGAAAGAACGGTGGCTGCAAAAGACAGATCTACAGCCAGTGTTTGGTTTGTCCCTTCTGGACTACTGTAGAAACATGGCGGGTCAACATGGCGGACTCCATGGAAGGCGACTGTATTCTGAGGTAACGAGAACACAATGATTCCTATACTCAGGTGATTATACACTAATGAAAACATATCTATAAATATTATATTCCATTTCTGCCAATAGATCCTCCTAAATGTTCCACACTGCACCTTTTAAATGTACATGACTTTGACAGGTCTTACAAATTGATTGGATGAATGAAGTTAAGGTTACTATATTTAAAGTTGCATTTTTCAGCCTCGCTTTTAAATGTGATTTTTGGGGAAACCTTTTTTTATTAATCACGCTGTAACCACCAATGCTGATTTACCTCCACCTTTGTACTTTTCTTTGCTTTGGACGTAAAATAGGTCTTAAATCACATTGAGTATGGTCTTTAATACCTGTTACACATTACACAAACACAGCGTTAACCTGTTGAACTCTGCAGAACACCTGTATGGATAGGGATGAAGAAAGAAAACAAGTGGGAGAAAGACAGTGCAACACTGAATTAAACAGGAAAACACTGCTGCTGCTCACACAGCCGAGAGGGGGCGCTCTCACTCAAAATAACACCAATTAACGTCTCTGGAAAACAGTATAGATTTGTATATTAGTGATTGTTCCACGACCTATGTTTGCTACATATTGCACTGAACCTGTAGGCTATATATCGAGAGGAGGAGGAGGAGGAGGAGGAGGAGACCGGGGGCTGATGGGAGGGATGATCGGGACGGTGACCCAGTTCTCCCTGCAGAGCAAACCGGAGGACCTCCTGCTGATGACCAATGGATGAAATCAGAGACATTCTGATAATGAAAATACAACTTGTGTTTCCTCTGTCGGTGTGAAACAGGAGAGAGAGAGAGAGAGACTCAGCTGTGTGTGTGTGTGAAGAGAGAGGAGAGAGAGAGAGGGAAGAGAGAGAGGAAGAAGAGGGGGATTGGACAGAGAACAGGGGTTAGGGAGCTGCTGAGTTTTTGTTAGTTTTTTCTCAGCAATCTGGATATCTCGGCAACGGACGCTGAGGAGGAGAAGGAGAGTTCGGGGTGGGAACTTAGCTTGGAACCTGAGGAAGAGAGCGAAAAAGCATCCAAGAAGAAAAGTGGGGACCGGGGAAGGAGGACAAATAGAGGAGGAGAGAGTTCCTTTTTTTCTAAACGGGACAGGAGGACTGAGCAGCGGGAATGTTGCCGGTGAGTTTCCATTGATAAGAGTGTCGAGAGGAGTTGCTCTGTGCAGATGGGACCACTGGCCAAGTATGAAGGACGGAGAACGATACAGTGTGAGGGCCTCATAGAAGAGAAACGCGCCACAGGTCACCTCATTAGCCTCATTATTAAGAAAAAAGAAAACTTTTTGTCCTATTGTAATGCAGGCCCAAGCCAGTTTTCAAAGCGACTGTCTTGAAAGTGACTTTACACAACAAAAGCCGGTTTAACATCATTTTAAAATTGTATCAGTTAGGCACATTTCAAAAAGTAAAGAACCCGGAAGTTCGCCCTCCACCTTTCAAAATTAAAGAAATAGCAAAGTTGTGTTTGGAGACATTAAATAATTAACATTCATAATTCCAAGCAGTGTACTTTCAATAGACAGTGACAAAGTCTTTATTGTAACAAATATTTTCTTGTAATAGGCCTATCAGTGTGTGGTGTTTAAGTTTAAGAGAATGCTGTCATCCTTTGAAGTCCTGGTTATATAGTATTTCTCTGTGTGACATAAATTTCTATACTATCTATATCTCCATAGTACCTACTGGTAAATTATATATATACTATA
>NW_023339873.1:17513769-17527051 GCF_004916995.1 Morone saxatilis
TATATATATATATATATTATAGTGTTTATATATATATATATATATATATATATATATATATATTACTGTACAATCAAGTTCATCAAGGCTTTTATTTTGAAAGTTTCCATCAGAAGTCTTACTGTCTTGACAATACTGTCAATGGTCTTGACCCTGTTGTAAGTGTGTGTGTGAGTAGTGCATTGTTCATCCATTGTTCGAATGCTCAAACAGTTCTATATCTGGGTGGATTTAGAGAGATGCACTGTATTTATTCATCATAAACATAGAAATATATACTGAATCCCATTTGAAAAAGTTATAAAAAGTTCATTTTATAAAGGTTTCAAATAGTTTTAAAAATGTCTGATGTATAATTTGTTAGGAACATACATACAGTCTAAAGTTTGCAGATCTTACTCTCTCTTTGTTGCTCCCTCTCTTCCTCACACACACACACACACACACACACACTGAAAACACTACGCTTTGAGGGTTAGGCTGCTGTCAGCTCCAGACAATACACTGAAGATATAGAGCTGTGTTTACTGCAGAGAGAGAGAGAGAGAGAGAGAGAAACACAGAGAACACTTCTGCCATGACCTTTGACCTCACTCTGAATGTCCTTCCTGTTTCAGTCTTTTCCTTCGTACAGTGAGTTTTAGCTTCTCGTCCACCCCGTGTTCACCGCTTTGTGACTGTCAGTCCTGACTCCTGCTGTACATGTATTTGCCTGAAGCTGCTATCCACCAGTATACTTGATTATTCAGACTGCTGTAACTACTGACTCCCACAGCACTTTCCATATGGCTGTTCTCACAACAGCGGCCACAGCTCACATGATTGATACAGCAAATGCAAAACAGAGCATGATATCATCTGGCAACTTCTTCTGAAATGTGCAGCAGCCAACTCATATTTTCTTGAGTATAGAGAGCTGGCAACATTTCTGCCACCACTTTTATTTCCCATGAACAAAGAGAGCAGTCCATGCTAAATCCTAATATGCTATTTATTAGCCATGCTAGCAGCGTGACTCAATGGATTTTAATGTCAGTCCGTCTGCGGGTCAGTTGCTTCAGCATTTCTGTTCATACTGAAATATCTCTACATTTCCCATGAACTGTAGAACATTCATGGACATTCATGGTTCCCAGATGATGGTTCCCTGACCTTACCGCTAGCGCCATCACGAGGCTCACATTTGTGGTTTTGGATAACATGTTTTGACCAAATACCTGATAAATGAACACCACTCCTGTAAACCTTTGTGTTTAGCGCTAATAGCACGTGTTAGCATGCTCACACACTAGATGGTGAACATGGTAAACATCCCTGCTAACCATTAGCATGTTAGCATTGTCATTTTGAGTATGTTAACATGCTGATGTTGACATTTAGCTCGAAGCAATGCTGTGTTTGTCTGTTTGGTTGTTTTTATTTGTTTTTACCAACCTGCACAAGGCTAACCAATTTAGCCACATAGTGTTTTAACATTGTAGCTGTTACAATTAGTTATTTCTCATTTCTAGCGTAGCTTTTCAACGCTGAACTTACCATATGCTAAAATGTTTAACAGAAGTATTAGCCTGAAGCTGACCAAAGAAGGGATATATTAATCATCCTGAGGTCTGCTGTTACCATGTATTTCTAAAAATCACTAATCTTGCTAGGCAGCTAGACTCGCAAGCTCATGAGATTACGTGAGAATCCATCTTGTCGGGCTATAAGCTATGCGCTTGTGTCCAACCACAGCGGTACCAGCCCAACCAGCGTCCTGTGAGGAACTCCTGCCGGCTATGGCATGAACTATGGGCATGGTTTAATGCTAGGTGTGTGTGACGACGTGTGCGAGAAGTGACTGTTTGCTCGAGAACAACAATGGCGGTTGCTAATGGAGTTAGCATAGATTCTGCTAGCATCAGTACTACTATATCAGAACTGGAGAGAGTTTCTTCATTGAAAGAAGGAACTGAAAGCTCTTCTTGATGGAGGAATGGTTGAAGTTGGCCTGTAATAGACGGTGACACACAGATGGTTACCTGACCAGTATTTTTTGAAAGCGCCAACCCTTTTCCAAACTGTTTCCAGTGTTGACTTTGCAGATAGTTCGGTGTAACCAACCATCTGCCACAGTCATTTTAAAGGATCACATCTGTAGGAAATCTTTTTAAAATTATTATTATTAAAGTTAAAAATCAATGGAGTTTTCTTGCAAGCTTTGAATACATTTATCCTGAACAGATCCTATAATGGTTTCAGTAATTGATTTGCAGTTTGAGATTGCTGTGGGATTTCTGGGAGGTTGTTCTGGAGACTTAGTTTGAAAAAGAAAGAAAGAAAACTGTTTAAAAAAGTAATATAGAGACATACGCAGTAGGAGACACTGTATGCTGCTTCAGGAGTGTACGGATTGTTTCTTTCTCAATGAGCTGGAAGCTCGTGTTTCACCGGTCACATGCAGTTCCTATAGAGACCGTACTGACTGATGTGTGAGTGTGTGTTTGGGTGTGGGCAGAGCTGGGGTGTCTGAAACGCAAATCACTTTCAGCTGTCACTGTGTTCCACTGTGCTCTGCCACACACGCACAAACACACACACACACATAAACACACAGAGGCAGCACAAGAGCTGCCAACAGGGAAGTTGGGTTTTTTCTTTCCACTCTTTCTTGTTTCCATTCATAAGTTTTATTTATGAGCTTCAAACTAATTTATTTGTGTTGTCAGGACTTTACTCTGACATTATCTTTCTGCCTTTAGAGATTCATACCACTGGAGTATCATTTTAATTATAGTGATTTAAGAATCACATTGACTTTAGAACATAATTAAAGCTCATTCATTGTATTTTGCTCTTGATAAACGTGACAGCCCAGTTCCTAAAGTGTAAGTGTAATGTAATACAGACTCATACATATCACCAGTCTTGTTTTCAATAGGTGTTACTTTATATTTAAGCCTGTAAATCCCTCCAGTTTATTAGCAGGTGTTACTTGAAGCTGCCTCACTGGAAGGACAGTATGGCAGAGCTATTTTCTCCTCAGCATGTAATACTTTCCTAAATTTGTTTTCCTGTACTGACTAAAAAAGGATGTCTTCCTGTGTGGTATTTAAATGGCAGCGCTTTCCTCCACTCCCACATGTGTTGCTCTACCCTCCCATGATTCATCATCAACTAGTGAGCACACTAGTGAAATGTCACAGAAATAACATTCAAATTATGTGGGCTTCCACCAGCTGCTCTTAAATAATCTCCCAAATAGCTCAAGTGTAGTGTAGTATAGTGTAGTGTAGTGTAGCTCAAGATATTGTAAGAAGGGGGATTTGTTTCGGGAACGACAACTAAACACACGGGAAGAGTCGGGACAATGGGTTGGATTTTGGGGGAAAAAAAGAGCCGCTGGGCAGACGTAACAACAGCGTGACAGATGGACAGACGGACCGAAAACCATTTCACTCCCAGGTGGACAGCGCTCCTTGAATGGTTAGCACAGCAGGTATAAGCACACTACACCCTCAGATCCCTGCAGAGCCCATCATCATTTAAAATGATTTACTAGCACATACAAAAAGCTACAGCAGCCTGAACAGTATCCAAGCAGATCTATCACATCATTCACATTCACAAAAATGACACAGCCACTTATATGATGTTTGACCAGATCTGTCGTAGTAAAGTCAGATACTGTAAGTACGACCCAAAAATGCAAAAACATTTTAACGTACGTGTCAAACAATGATTACTGTGTTAGAATTTACATGAAAGTTCCATGAAAGTCTGGGGACTGCCCATTGTTCTGATGGGCCATTGTTTTCCGAAAGCCCAATAGTCTGAAAAATGTCCCACTGGACCCAAAGCCCATTTGTCCGACAACCCGTTATCCCGAAAACAAAAGCCCACTGCTCCAAAGGCCTGTTTTCCCGAAGATATACACTCTCCCTGGAGTTTTGTGGCCTTAATATCTATAGTTTGTTTGTATGTGTACGAATGGACGAAGTCAGTTGACCTATGCCATCATGATAATAATAAATACATGGTTAACGTTGAGAAACAATCACAGTTTGGTTAGGTTTAGGCATCAAAACTACTTGGTTAGGTTTAAGAAAAGATCATAGTTTGGGTTAAAATAATCACATTACTTATGTCAGTTAAGTTCCGTAAGTAAGTTGGTCATACCTGTTTGTTTTCGGAATAACAGATCTGCTGTTATTACAGACTGACAGAACCAGCCACAACCCCTCGATTCGCCCATGGACTCGCCTCTTTTGTCGAGTTGTGACTAGCCCGTGATGGTCGAGGATTTGAGGGAGATGGTATTTGAGATTGGACATATGTTAGAGGACAGCTCTGTGGCTGCATTTTTAGTTACTGCTGTTGTTCCAGATGTCATGGGGCTTTTGAAGGAGGTTTTCTTCTGAAACAGGAACCTGGAAGTTTTGGTTTGCCCCTGGCTCTTTATACGTTTGTCCTTTCAGTGGGCAGCTGGTGAGCATGGTTTCATACCTGTGTCACTTTTTCATCACTCTTGTTACACCTTAATGAGACTCACATTCTCTCTGGCCAGCTGACCTTATTTTCTTGTACAAAACAAAAATTATGTTTTAACCAGTTGGGAAATATTTTTTTCTCTCTCATTCCTACGCTGTTGGAAGTCAGTGTGTCTGAGTGTGTGTGTGTGTGTGTGTGTGAGAATCTTGACTATCTCTGTTACAGTATGTGGTTGTTTTGTCTGTAGTGGGTGGAAGTGCAGTGTTGTCCCTTTTGAAGAACTTGGAAGAACATTTTGTTTATAAAAATTCCTCACACGCTCACACTCTTACAAGCCCATATTACAAGCCACTATAGAGCTACTTTTTTCTATTAATCTAATGAAAATTGTTGCCACACCCTTCCATTTCCAACTGGCTCTGATTAGGGATGTGCTTCAGGTAAAGGGTCATAGTTCAGTACGGCATCTGCAGATAGCAGTTTCAAAGGATTGTGGGACATGAATATCAGCCAGATCCACCGACAACTAATCTGTGACTGGAGATTTATTATCATATGCGTGTGAGCTGGAGCAACAAGGTAGGAGGGGAGGGAGAAAGAAAAGATTAGGACATTGCTTCTTATTGTTGGTGTGTTGATGAATTTATTTAGCCAGCACAGCACATATTAATGTCATTAACAACAGTAGTTACATGTCTTCTGGCTCACCTCTCTTGTGTATCTGGTTTCCCTTTGCACTGTCTACTGATTTTCTGTCAATTCCAATAGATGCACTGTTTTGAGCACATGCACCAAACATGTGACCTTGTGTGTGTGTGTGTGTGTGTGTGTGTTCGTGAGTGTGTGCTACAGAGAGAGAGAGATAGAGGGAGCGAGGGAGCTCTTCTGCCAATGTACCTTCTGTGTCCTTTCTGTGTGTGTGTTTCAGTGTGTGTAACAGTGCAGTCATGCTGCAGTATATCAGTGTAGCCTCTGTAATCTCTCCCCCTCCAGCATTACCCCTGCTGCTTCTGGACAGCTTCACTCCACACCACTGTAACTACTGATACATGTAATATATGCAGATATGTTTAGCTAATATTAATGCTGATACTCGTGCTGATATTTAGTATATACTGCAGTTATGTCTTCATGATTATTTTTAGGTACATTCCTCAGGTCTAAACTGGTAGCTGGGGGTCGAGTGGTAGTTATTTTTTTCTTATTCAAACCTTTTTTATCTCGTGTACAGTGATGCAATTAAAGCAGTTAAAGATAATTAGAAGTTCTGCTTATTGTTTCCTACAGTACACTCAGTTACACAAAGTACCTAACATGTGTCAGTACTGTGCGATTAATGACTTTGTAAGTGAAGGTGTCAGTCATGACCCTGGGCGACCTGGCCGGCTCCAGCTCTGCTAGTCTCGTAGCTAAAAAAAAAGTTTTGGCATCGGAACGTCTGGGACCTTTTTAAGACTTTACATTTCAGTTGTCACATGCTCGAACTAATCAAGAGGTTAGTGGTGTAATAATCGACATGCTAATGATGTGTAGCCCATTGCATGAAATATTGGATGTTATTCATTAAGTGGCTAATGTTGACATTTGGTATCAGGCTAGGAACACTTTCTATTTTTCTAAATCGTTTCAGCAGTTCAAATGAGATCAGATGTAGTTGCAAATACGCTGGCTACATTAGCTACAGGAATAAATAGCTATAAGAATAGTAATATTTAGTATTTTTAGAAACACAATTTGTACAACATATTTATGTTTTTGCAGTTTTCAGACAGTGACAAAAGCTATTACAGCAACAGGCTGATTCATAAACGTTTAATTGCTGATACTGACATTTGGATTAAAGCTGCTCATATTAGTTTTCACATTTTTATCACAATTTGAAGAATTACACTTGAGGCTGATGGGTAAAATCCTCCCACTGGACTCAATTTGGACTCAAAATTATGTTTCATGGTCACACATCTGACTTAATTATTCTAACAATAAAAATAGAAGCACCTCCATCATATTAGAGGTGGAAGCTGTACACTGGCCCAATATCAGTTCAATATCATGGTCTACTCCCACTAACAGGCATGAAAAGTGTCCAGATTCTCTTACTTATCTCCCATCATCCTCTCCTCCTCACCCTCTCTCCCTCGCCTCGTATTTACTGAAAGCCGACACCCTCCCTCCCCTCATCCCCTCACCGACACACACTCTTATATTTGTATTTCCGACCCTTACGCGCACACACACTCTGACATTCAGACATTTGAAACACACGCTCACCTACAAAGACACCACTTTCTCCATCTGACACCACTAATTATCTATCTATATATCAAACACACACATGCACACACACGCACACACACACACTTGTGTGTGTGTTTTCGGTCAGTGGTTTTCCAATGAAGCGTTTCTTTGGGCTGGTGTTGGAGCGACTGGTGCTTTTGTCTAAGAACCTCAAACCGAGTAAATGCAGGAAACAGAAGAAGAAGAAGAAGCTGAAAACCAGGGAAACCAAAGCATCGGTGAGTGAGAGACCATCGTGCTTTACTTTATTGGACTCGGATATGTCACTAATAGATTGGTATTTGCATTAGTGTGGGTTTTGTTTTCTTATTTAGAAATACTTTTACCAAGATGACTGGACAAATGAGCCCTACAGTGGCGTTATAGTGGCACTATATGTTAAAAAACCACAGATTGTGGACGAGTTTGCTGTTGTTTAGTGTCAGGCTGAGGCATAGGGAACCAGGATGGGGACACCAACCGCTGTGCTATCCTGCCACCCTACTACAATTAACACATTGTGTTGAAATGCCCTGGAGCAACTAATAAAGTGAGTATTGATGTGTTTTTGCAGCAGACTTGACAGAGAAGACTAGGCAGTTTATCACTCTTGCCTGCATAGAGTCTCACTATCTCTTTCTCCCTCTCTAATGCCTAAAATAGCCAGAGTCACTCCATTCACCACCAGAGGCAATTTGGGAACCACAGCTCAATCTGCCTTTCTGTGTGTGTGTGTGTGTGTGTGTGTGTGTGTGTGATTCCTGCCTACTCATAGACAGAAGGAAGTTGTCTTCACTGTGTGTTCATCGTGTTCAAACTTAAAAATGATCAACATTTGATTTGGGTTTTCACATATATTTAGTTCTACAGACATGATGGAAAACCTATGTGCTGGTAATGGTACTTCAGTACTTTGGTATATCTGACCTGCTTTGACCTATGTAGCCTGGTCTATCTATGGAGGGTTTTCAGGTGACGCACTGGAGTGTCCATACAGAAAGTACACAGTAGGTGTAAACAGCCACTGTGGACTAATTTTCCTTGTATGACAAGTGTGCTACAAATGTCTGCTGTGAAAAAATACATAAATATATGTTTAATTAACATGTTTTGACAGGAAAGCCATCATTTCAGTTCCCAGTGAGGGACTTTAGCTAGTACCACTGATAACATCTGTGTTTACCCTACTATTTCCTGTCCAAATGGCTGCTGTGAAAAATGTCTAGTTGTGCTAAACTCATTTAATGATTGCCAACACTTGGAAACAGTACAGTAATAAATCAGGACAGATACAAAAGAATTTTATCTACACCTGCACAAAGCATTTCAGTTTAGTACAAAAGGTAAACTGCAGCAATGGAAACTGCCCACATGTTGAAGTGTCCTTGGACAACATACTGAACCGCAAAATGCTTCCAGTGATTAGGCAAGTGCCTTGCATGATAGCTCTGCCGCTATTGGTGTATGAGTGTGTGCATGCGTGAATGAGAGGCAAAATGTCAAGTGCTTTGGGTAAAAGGCCGTAGAAATGAAATCCATTTACCATTTACCAATGAAATGGAAAAAAAAGTCAGAGGTTGCTCGCCCAGTTCAGTGGTTTGATTCTTTGCTTTTTGCCGTTGATGAAGTTTTTCTGCTTACATTGATCTTTTCTCTCCAATGCGAAAGTCTTCTGTGTTTGTGTGTTACAGAGAATAAAACCACAGTAGGGGTAGTACTTGTTTGCTTGATTGTCGAGGATGCTACCAGAGATGTGTTTGTTTTGCTCTCAGTCAGTGATACCCAATATGTTCAACACAGCTGTTGGGTAGAAGATTAACTTTGGTCACTAAAATTCGTGTCTCTATTGAGGTTAGGATGAAGAATGTTGCTTTTGTGCTGGTTTCTCCCATGAGAGGACGCAAAAAATAGGTTCTTGTGTCACAGTAACCTGCATTTGGAAAATGACAAATGACTTCTTAATTTTGCTGAATGAACCTGCACTCATGCAACAACAGCCTTTCTTCTAATTGTTACACATTTGCTTAGAATTCAGCTATTGGTTATAATTAAACAACTGATACTGCAGTTGACCCCCATGGCGGTGCCAGATAAGAGCATTTGTGGCGTAACTGCACCATGCCAAATGACAGTGTGAGTGTGTGTGTGTGTGTGTGTTGCATTAATAGGGGATATTTTGGATGGTGTTATTAGGGAATTATGACTATTTTGTTGATGAGAAAAAACACAAATGATTTGATTACATAAAACAAACTTTCATCTCAGCCAGCAGTCTTTCAGTGTGACAAATGATGTGTTTTACCATGTGAAACAAAAACATTACAGCCCTCGTGAGGCCATGATTAGCGTACTTTACATGGTTTGCAGACTGGTAAAACCCCTACTGTGTTTGCATGTGTGTGTGTATTTGTACATGCGTGTTTGTGTGTGTCTAATCCAAGCTTTAGGGAATGTGTCCCTGCTCAGTCTGTCTGCATGCAGCCAGAGATTACTTCACATGATCTGGGACAGGTGTATAGAATACTGTGGATCAGTGTACTGTATATATTTTGAGTGTGTGTGTGTGTGTGTGTGGAGAGAGAGAGAGAGAGAGAGAGAGAGAGAGAGACAGAGACAGGGGGAGAAACATTGAGATTAAAAGTGTATCTGTATCTGTGTGTGTGCCTCGGTTGGTCTGTGTGTTCCTATCCCAGATTACCCTAAATTTATCTTTCAACTGCCGACTGACTATCTGACATGACATCACCAGTGACATTGCCAGTGACATCACTTGCGATAACACAGGATGTCCTTTTCCGATTACTATTTTAATCTTTTGGCTGCAGAATTTGGATTTGATAACAAAATGATTTCAGAGAGGATCATTACTGCCCAGCTGATACTTTGAAGCCATGTATTTGTTTTTAAGATATGTTAAACCACACTAAAAGCTTTATCGTTACAATATCGGTAATATTGTACTATATTTTACTCTATTAGTCTAAACTAAACTAACTAAAGACTTTGATAAACTTGATTTCGGAACCTTTTGGACTAAATATGGAGAAATAGGTTAAATTAAATTTAGATTTTTATCACCTTTAGACTAGGTTAAACGCTGTCCTGAGCCCAGAGGGAACTGTATGTGTATCTGTGTGTATACAAGCAGTTATGGATAGGTATTTAAAGCTGTGATCAATTTGTTGTTTAGTCAGATGGATGGCTGTATTGTGTTACACACTGCTGTCTTCATTAGCTGTTGAACAAAGACTGCTTCTTTTCCCTTCCCAGAGATCTCATTAGCCTTCTTATCGCTTGACATGAACATATTATAGCTTTAAGATTTAATTAGATTAAATTTACATCTGCGGCTCAGGTTTCTATGTTGTTATCCAGGCCAAGAAAGCCGTAAACCTGGTGCATTTAAATGGGCTGTTCCTGATTGGATTTTATGCAGCTTCTCTTGGTCTATGTGGATCGGAAACACTCTGCATTCACATTCTGTTAATGTGTCGAAGTGTATCTTCAGCTGTCTGCAAAAGTAGTTTATTTGAGCCGATCTGTATCATTGATTGATTGATGGTTAACCAATTGTTAGCTAAGTTAATGAATTAGTCATATGTTATCCCAGTCAGTAATCAGGGAGAAATACAGTCCAAAATCCATGGTGTCCATATAGGTTGCTGCAGGAGAGTCCCTAAACCTGGAAATTAGTTCAGATTTTAGCACCTTCAGTTTCCTCATTTCAAAGTCAATGGGTTTTTTGAACGTGTTTGTTCTACAAAATATCCGTAAATATTTAAGTCTTTAAAAAGGTGTGGTGCTGGTGGTGTAGTTTGTTTATAGCCTAACGTTAGCTTTTCACTGAAAACATTTAGACTTCAAAACTCATAAAAGTAGTGTTTATTTGTGAACATGATCTTGCAGAGCTTATTTTCTGCAATATTCCAAAAAAAAATGTTGAGGGAACCGGGGCAATGCTAACTGGTGGGTTGGCACACAAAATACATCATCCCTGCAGCATCTATTCCCAGAATGGTAAGTTGGTAAATGTTAAGACATTTTATGACATATAACATGTTTGTTTCTATGGTTACAGGTGATCCTGACGGTTTACCTCAATGACACCCAGCAGATGCTAACTGAGGTCCCAGTTACTCCGGCAACCAGAGTGGTTGATGTGGTCGAATACTGCAAAGAAGCCGGCGAGGGGGAGTGTCACCTAGCGGAAGTATGGAATGGGCATGGTGAGTCCATCCACCCATCCATCCATCCATCCATCCATATAAGGATAATTAATTAAAACAAGGCTGGAATGATAAAATCTGAGCCAAGACAGGAATAATTATGAGAGGTAAAGAAAAATAACCAGAAGGGGTAAATGTCTATTTATGCAGACGATGAACTATTTTATACAAATATATCACATGGTTGTCCATGAGCATCCATCTTGTAGCATCAGCTCTCTACAGTATGTCAGCTCATCTGAAGCAGTATTTCATTACCTCAAGAAAACAAGCTTTGCTATCTTGAGATAATCAACCCTTAATCACAAGAAAACATAGGGCAGTTTCCACTTATTACTTATAATGTTTAGGAGGAATGATATTCATCATGCCAGTTCATATTTATTTTCAACATGACCATAATGAGCTAGCAGTCAGGAAAAGGTTCATGAAAAGAATCTGAACATTGCATGGTTTTTTGAGCTCATTTAGTAGATCTCAATCCTCTCCTAATATATTTTGTCAGTACTGACCCACATTACCAGGAAATTAACTCTCAGATGTACATTCTGCTAACAACTCTTTTCAGTTTAGTTATGAAACCTCCCCGACAGTCATAATAACAGATCACAAGTTAATTTATCTGTTTTCTCAAGGAAACAAAAGGCTAATTGCAAGCACGTCTCAGCTTCTGTAGAATTTCTGTACACACATGCACACACATAATTCATCACTATATCCAACACTAATATAATTACTTTTTACACCTTTGAGCATTAGAGTATTTACATGATTATAATATGGGATTATATGACAGGATAATCACAGTGTGACTCCGACCTAGATTGTTTGCTTTGAAGCTAATTGTAAACAAAGTCAGACCTATATCACGGCTAGAGCTCGTGGAATCAATAAAGTGCTAAGTGCCTACTGTATAGTGTATGCCATTGTAAACTTGAATGGACCAGTCCATCACATGCAGACACTCAGAGGTACCAGTAAAGCTTGGCCTACATTCATTCAATCATAGCCGTTGAAGTAGTGATCCACATAACAACACAGTGTGTTTGTGTAGCGCTGTGGTGTGACCGAGCAGTCAGACAGGCTATAAATGGCTCTAATACTATACTGTTTCTTAGAGGGTGACTCTGTGAGGCGGGACATAATAAATGGTGTTGTGTCAAAGTGTTGCTGTGTGACAAGAGGCCATACCTCAAGGCCACAGCTGGCCTCACTACTGGTGTGTGTGTGGCCACTAAGCCATTGTGTGTGTGTATTATTAAAGCTATGGATTAATGTGTTTTGCCGTGATAAAATTGTTGCTGGGTTTTTGAAAACACTAGAATACCCAGATCTTTCCTTCTTTTCAGTTTTTGTGATTTATAACTGATGAGTTTGGGTTGTAGATAAAGAATAATATTAATATGAATGCACTTTTAGCTACAACAGAAAGCATTTCACACTGAGACTATGTTGTTGCTTAGTCTTTGCATTGAAGGGCATCATTTCAACCATAGCAGGATAGCAGGATTTTCAAAATTAGCTTTAGGTTTTTGTGGGTTGGTAGCTTTTGTTTACATTTTTAGTAGATACAAGTCTTTAAGAATAGGAAAATAAACAAAATTTTAACATCCAGTTTCCTTAATAATTCCTTAATTTCTCCTTTAAAGCTTTAAAGCTATAGATTACTCTGAGTGACATATTCAAACCCAAGACCAAACCAGGATAGTTTTTTATGGCTGCATTCATCCATCACATAGAAAGATCCTCGTTGTCTTGTGCGTCTTTTTATACACATTTTCACAAAATTCAGCTCGACACATTTGGCATCTTTTGAAGCTTTGGGATCCACACTAGACTACACTGTGTTTGGCTTCACAGCATGAGTTTGTAATGACTGACCAACTGGAAGGACAGTGAGAGTTAAAGGGGAACTTGGCAACTTTTTCAGCTTAATAAACCCGTTTAGAAATCATTTGGATGGTTAAATGGCCCCACAGCGGAGAACCAATTAATTTGGACTACGTCCCGCGGTAAATTGAAATCGACCGTACGCTGAAAGGAGAGAGCAGAGACGAACTGCTTCACGGCATCACACATAAAGCGCAATGCCGCCCTAATCGGTTAGTGTATAATGTATTAACCACTTATATTGCTCACACGAAAAAGTTGCCGCCGAAAAACAGGCAATCAGCAGCGGTAGAAAGTGGGAGGAAGGTGCGGAAGGAGTTTTTTTACGCTGTTTGCTGACATACATGGTCCAGAGCTGAATACGGGGAGTCGTGAGAAACTGCGATGACAAAATGAAAACAAAACAGCGAAAGAAATGG
>NW_023339873.1:17527076-17529618 GCF_004916995.1 Morone saxatilis
TTGCCAAGTTCCCCTTTAATACAAACAGAAATAGGGTAAAATCATAAGAAAATGAATATCAAATATAAACATATATATTATACTTTTACTAGATGATATAACCATAGCCAGCATAAGATGGGAAAAAATAGAGAATATCAAACTTGTTTTATTTCAGTCAGAAAACATTAAATAGGATTCCTTAATAGTATAATTAATGGTAATTGATGGTATATGATGATCTCATTTATGAATCATCTCTTGGCTCCTCTGGATTAATCACAAAAAGGCTCACTCTGAAAACGCCTGGCTAATGTCTTTTCACCCTCTGTCTCTCCTCAGAGCGAGTTCTCCCTCTGGAGTTGTTATTGTTGGATCTCCTCCAGCAGTGGGGAGCCAGGAGGCCGGAGGTCAGCTTCTACCTCAGACACTGCCCCTCCGGGACACAAGGTACAGCAAAACAAACACACGTACCAGTTGATTCCTTAAACGAGTTGGAATAATGCTGACTGACAAGAACAGCTTTCAGGTAGATTACATTTTGTTTTCTGTGTTGAGCATCAGTCACTCACATTCAGAAAACACACAAACACGGAGAGCCGGTGATGTGTGTGTGTGTGTGTGTGTGTGTGTGTGAGGTTTAGAGGAGATGTCAGGGGCTCGGTCAGTAATTAGCCAGATAAGATGATTAGAGTTACATAACATGGACAGGGCAAACGTGAAGAGGAGGGGGGACATAGACAAGGACAGAAAAATGTTTGGCCTGCTGCAGAAAGGTCAGATGATTTCCTGCCAAAATAGCTTTAGAGAATGAATTTGTGAAATCAGCTCATCAACATTAAAAATATGTATATATCGATTCAGCATGCAGAATAAAACAGATGTGGCCAATGGTTTTCTTTTCTCTGTTGAACAAAGAAAGAACAAATGATTATGTAATATTTGTGCATGTTAGTGCCCGAAGGGAACAACAGCAGGGTTTCTGCTGTAATAGTGTCACCGGACTGTAGCACTGGTATGTTTTTGTGTCTGCGTGTGCTCCCTGCAGGGACAGGACAACCCTCACCACCTGCTGGTGCATTCCCTTTTCTCCCCCATTCATGAAAAACATAATTATCATTCATTAGAATCTCATTATTATTGTAAGCTTGTGAACTGTGAAGTGTATTCTGAATAATAAATTAATCATAACACTTTTTTAGCCAGATTTTTTGTTTTTCAGTCATAGAGGCCTTTAAGGTTTTCCCATCTGTGTGTTTGGATTGTTTATTATAATATCTGACCTTTAGTATCTGTTTCTAAACCTTTGTTTAAACCATTTATGCTACAGCTGTGCTCCTTCCTGCCAAATGTTCTTTCAGCAGTGAGCTGACTTTAGGGCAAGTTTCCATCCAGTCACAGTTTAAATGTCAGCAGGTCTGTAATAGGTTTAGCCGCAGGGTAACATCTAGAGTAAGTTATTAATCATATTGGCACCTACTGCTTTTCCCCCCGGTCCCCCTGTTTCCAGCACCAGAATGGGATGAGTTTTGATGTAAATGATTGACATAATGACACACACATCTGTCAGTACATCATCATTAACAGTATTTTAACTGTCTCTTTTGAGTCTCCAGTATTTATATAACTTTTCAGTTGAATGTAATTACTGTTTTAAGGTCTTTTAAGATGCTATTTTATCTGCTCAACTGGATGTTAAGAGCTGCGTTGACTGCTCTATTGACTGGAGGTGAAACTTGGGGTGGGCCAGGATTAGCCCTGACTGAACCTGTCTGGTCTTAGTAGAATTAATACCACTGATGCTATTTATAGATTGTACACAGAGAGAGGTAGAGCAAGGTATAGAAAAGGTGGGGTGGAGGATCCCGTGCGTTTTACTCATAATTGAACGTGTTATCTTGTTATTCAAATTGCATTTCTTTAAAATTGTCTTTTAGATGTTTTTAATCTTTTAGCGTGTGCGGAGTCAGTCTTATTGCAACACCTTGTCCTCTGTGTTTCAGTGCTGTTGCAGCAGGCAAGTTGCCAACAACATCTCCTGCATCCTTAGTGGGAATTAAAAAAAGACTGAATGTAAATAAGGACAGTGCTAAGGACACATAGGCATAATAACGCTCACAGTTGAAACACGGAATATATTGTATGTATATGTATGATGAACATATCAAAATATGTATGACAGCAAATGAAACATTTGATAAAAGGTATCAAGATATGTGCAATACATTAACAATGTATGTGTTATGGAAGGGGAAGTGAATTTTCACACCCTAAGGTCAATGTTTCCTTTCCATTTATCTTTGAGATAAGGCACACGTACGGTCGGGTGGTGGGTGTGTATGTACGTGTGTCAGTCACATGTTCAGTAGTCTACCAGGCCACAAGACTCAACTCACCCCTGTCCATTTCTTTTTTTTTTTTTTTTTAAATTTCAATATATCTGCTCAGATTTCTTTTCATTCTTCATTTATATGCAGGAAGTCAGCAGCCTTTGGAGCAGAGCTGGACCACAGAAGCAACAGAGAGTGCTAATGACAGGGTAGGTGGGCACACACACACACAC
>NW_023339873.1:17529718-17555366 GCF_004916995.1 Morone saxatilis
CGCTGACATTTTGGGAAATGTGCTTATTCACTTTCTTTCTTAGATAAGAAAACCAATACCAGTTTCATACCTCAAGTTATAGCAAGGAGAAGGTTTGCTTAGCTTAGCATTAACATTGAAAACTGGGGGAAGCAGCTTTTGTCCAAACATGAAAAAAAAAAACACACGCCATCAAAATGGCCGCCTGTATATCAGCAACCTGTTGTTTTTACAGCTTGGTTTTTGTATGGATAAAACAAACGAGATATAACGTGTAAATTAGTGAGCTTTAGAGCTGCTGGTAGATGGATTTTGGAGAGAGCTAGGCTAGCTGTTTCCTGTTTCCCAAAATATCCAAATATTCTTTTAATATATTTGTATGTATAGTTGTTATATTTGGCAGACTTCAAATATAGTAATGCAAGTTTAATGGTACGGACTGGCATTCATCAACTCATTTAATTTCACATATTGACAATACAATGTGTGTAGCCTATATCTGTGTGTGGTCTAGCGAATTAGCCCACGGATTAGTGACAGTGATGATTATAGTTGCCTACCAGTAAGAACCTTGTGAAAACACACACACACACACACACACACACACAGCACAAAAACACATAGTATATACTCTATACATACAATTTACCAAATATATTTTTAAAGACAGAGAGAAAATGGGAATTAGCTTTTTGTCACTAGCCGGACTAATTGCCGTTGGGTAGCCATGTTTTGTTTTGCTACGTTGCTTTATCCTGTTATCTTCCCTACAAAATAATGACTCATATAGTAAAAAGAGCAGCTGACTTCATGCTAGCAGCTTTTTATTCGTCACTAACAGCTATTTTCAGCTGTCAGCTATTGTATTTAACAGCAGACTAGACACTAGCTTTGTACATGTTGGTTAGGCCTCGGTTAGCCAGTCACCAACCATGTTTGTGCGTGTGTGGATGTATGTGCGTATCTGTGTTGGTCGGTCTGTTGGTTAGTCAGCCAGTCTGTGTGTGTGTGTGTGTGTGTGTGTGTGTGCGCGTGGTCAGTCAGTGAAGGTAGGATTAGCTTGGTCCCATGACATAACCGGGCTAAGAGGATTGTTAGCCAGCCAAACAGCTCCTCCTCCTCCTCCCTCTTCTCTTCCTCTCACCTCGCTCACTCCTTCACAGTCGTCTTGAGGTATCCTTCTTTCTTCGACCTCTACCTTTTTACGCTCGGTTTCCGAGAAAAAACAAAGAGTTTGAGGCAAGACAGCAGCGTGGGGGTGAGTTCTGGGAAATGTGTTTCTTCTCTGTGGGTGTGTGCGTATGAGTGTGTGAATGTACAAGTGGCCGTGTTTTTTGTGAAGCTCAAACAAAAAAGTGTGTGTTTGCTTTACACTTTCTACCCACCTTAGACTTTCTTTTGCCTTCTCCTCACATCAGCTTGTCATACATAATAGAACAACTGAGGAACTGGGAAGAGGAGTAAATGTAGAGGTGACTTTGAAATGTGTTTTCTGTGTGTAAGTGTGCTTTACTTTCTTTCCCCTTTAAGTTGTTCTCTGACTTTGTTCATGATCTCAACTACACACACTCACACACACACACACACACACACAGAGAGAAACTGCCTGACAAGCAGTTCAGGGTGGGACTGCTGGCCATGTGTCTCTCTGTGTCAGTGTGTGTTTACAGTCAGTGCGGTTTACGTCTGGTGAAAGCTGGATGCCGTGTGCAGGCAAGGTGTGGCTTCTTTTGGCCATGTGTGTTTGGCCTTGACAGTGTTATTTTGTTTATGTGTGTGTGTGTGTGTGTGTGTGTGTGTTTGTGTAGGTGTGTGTGTGTATGTGTATGTATGCTAGGGATGTAAATGCATGACTTCAAGTCGGGGTGTGACTCTGGGCTCTATATAATCATTTCCAAAAAGCTCTCTCACACCCGCGCACACACAGACACACCCACCAGACGATGTTTCTCCCCACAGAATGATGTAAACATGACAGTGCTGACAGTTGTGTGTGTGTGAGGGAGAGAGAATGAGAATTTGTTTTTAGTCTACAGCAGTTTTGGGGTTTGTTATTCATCCCTCGTCTCACTGCTAATGTCATTACTCACTGCAGCTAAATCTATTTTCGATATTACTTCAACGACTCTGCAAAAAAAATCAGGATAAGTCAGCCTCCCCTCAGGAAACAAGACTTTTTATTTCACTTTTTTACATTTTTACACACTAGCACCCAGGCTCAGTGTTGGTCATTAAAATTGGAATTTCCCCATTGTGGGACTATTAAAGGAATATCTTATCTTATCTTATCTTATCTTATTAAGTCCCCTATTAATGAAATATCTTGACAAAAACACAGGCATTCATAGTCCTTAGAGGATGAATCCTACCTATTTTGGTCATTATGTTTAAATGTTTAACAGCGTATATTTACTGTAACATTATGGAAGAATTTCACATATTGCGCAGGCCTGTCAAACGTCACTCCAATCCCGACATTCCCTCCTTCCCCTCCCCAAGACCGCGTTCCTATAAACCTCTCCCCTAGCCTCAGACCGACCACGGGGACGGTCACACATTTTGAGTTAACATGCCTGCACACACACACACACACACACACACACACACACACACACATAACTGAGCACACACACATAACTGAGTCTGTTGATCCTACTGTGTGAAACTCTACCCCATCCAGCTGTGTGTGCGAGCAACTGCTGAGGGATATATTAAGAAGTCAGGTGTGTCTTTGTGTATGTGTTTGTGTGCTCATGTCAGGGGTTGTGTTGACCTAGATTAAGATGAATATTTTCACTGTGTATCATCACTAGAAAGCCCTCTTGTGGGTTTTATGATATTCTGGGTTCAGGGACGTCGGCAGACTTGAATCACTAGATGTGACGCGACTATAAATACCACATATATTATTCAGACATCCAGAACATCCAAATAGAAAGCGTTACATTTCTGGCAACAAGTTTTTGGGAACTATGGATGTAGAGTTGGAGGAAAAATGCAGGAGGTTTCAAAGAGATTCTCCATTTCTCAGATTTGTTAATATCCCATCCTGTAGTTGTAGGAAAGCCTCTGTTTGGGTGAAATCTTGTGTGTTTTTTGCTCCTAAATTCCCACTAAAGGTGTTCAAGTGCACTGTCAGGACCGCATGGCTGTTGATGGACAAGCTGTCTGTGGTCGGCGGTTCAAAGATGTGACCTTTCAGCTACAGGACGCTCTCTGTAACCAGCAGGCCACCCTGCTGTGTGAATGTTCCACGCTGGAGCAGTTCTGATAACACACATTTCCCCGTCAGCCCGGTCGGGTCTGCAGGAATGTCTGGAGGCTGTTGTTGTAGATTAGGAGGAATATTTTTACTGGAGGCGTACAGCAGATGGGACGGGGATGGGTTTCATTACTGGTGGGACCTGTGATCAGAACAACATGTCTGTGTGTGCCTAGCGTATGTGTGCATAACTCTGAGAACATATACTCTGTTGGGAAACGTAATACTCACACTGAGAAGGTCAAATATTCCCATGTGCTTCAGATTAACTGATCGCAACGTATGTGAAAAGTGCGGCAAAGCCCAGCGAGCAGCAGCAGCATCGGGGGGTTGTAGTGACCATTACAATGATATTATTGTCAATGGTTGTTAGCAAAATGCCTTGACATGAGTTGAACATCTATTTCTTTTTCCACCCAGTACAGGTTTCAGGTTTGAATAAAAGTAGAATAGTCAAAGTTCAGTTGTCTATGATATCCTTGAGTAAACCCTAACGGTAAAACATTTTTCTCTGGACTGGCATCAATCCCACTGAGATACAGAACAAACAGTGTGGGGAGAGTTTTCTGATCTGAGGGCACTGAGAATTTGCAGCTGAAAATCCTGTAAGCAGCTCTACCAGTGTTGCCAGATTTGATTCCAACAAATAACCCAATCGGAGCCTTGAACATGCCCCAGTTGTCATAAAAGTAGGCCAGTTTTTGTGCTTCGGATCGCAGAGGAGCTTCTTTGTCTTTAGTTTTTTTCTTTGTAAATGAGGTATGGTGATATTTTGTTTAAAAAAACACAAATATGTAACACGTTTGTAACAACTATGCCTGCATCTACACAACATACTTATGGTCATTACAGCCACCCAACTCAGTGTCCTGTCTATCTCTTCTTCTTGTTCCTGTTGTGGCAGACTGGACACAGTGTCAGCGTCCCTGTCAATCACTGTACTAATTGGAGGAGAGGAGGGAAAACTGAAAAAAAATAGCCTAAATGACCAGAACCATTTTCATCTACCCAATCAAATAAAAAGGAGTACAAATGGGTGGAAAATTGTCAAATCTGGCAACAACCAGCACTATTAATGAAAGTAATGTTTCACGCGTCTGCAGTCTTGATAAAATTGTTCATGTCCAGATTTTGAAAGTAGATGAAGCTGATTTGAATCAAAAGGTTTTCTGGAATCCCGATTGTAACACATCCATACATTGTAACAGTGAACATACATTGTGCAAAGTCATCACTCAGATGTCAACATGGAGCCAGTGATGTGCAGGGAACGGAGTGATGATCCATCATGGCCCATAAAATGAGAAGAACGATTATTAAAGAGATTATAGTTCCTGCAAGATTTGTGTGTTCCCCCTTTAATAGTTCATATCTGTAGTTGTAATGAAAATGGATGTGCTTTGGCAGTGTAAATGCTTTTAGGTGCCTGGAAAGTTGATTTGTTGAAACATATCAGCTTCAGCCTACAAAAACTACTGAATATTAATGAAACCGTCATCGAAGTTCAATACTACTACTACTACTACTAATAATAATAATAATAAGAAGAAGAAGAAGAATAATAATAATAATAGTTATATTAATTATTAAAACACAATGAATCACTTTTATTGGAGCTGGCATTTGATGTGTACAAATGTCCAACCAACACACAAAGCCCACTCACACCCACAGTAGCACTGGCAGAAACTCTGCTTTCATCACTGGATGTGTGTGTCTGTGGTGGTGTGTTCCTTCTTTATCTGAGTGAGGACGATGTGTGTCTGTTTCACAGAAGTGAAAAGAGAAAATGTGTGCGCGCAGTTAAGTCACATGCTCACTGTGTGTTGTTTAGCAGAGAGTGAAACAGGAGAGAAAGAGGAGGAAATATTGACGCAGCGGAGTCAGCTGTTACTCCGTGTGTGTGTGCGGGAAACATACATGTCGTGCCGCACGTTTGGTCTGGCCCAGGGAATGTGTGCCACAGATCGCCGCTTGCACGGCTGGCCCGGCCATTAACTGAGAGCATCATCATTGTAATTCCATCTCTTCCTCACAACACACATCTGGAGGGCGAAGGCTGGGCATTGAGAGCGCTAGTGCCCCCATCAGGATGCTGGTGCAGTGATTTCCCTTCTGAGAGAAAGTGGGGGGAGAAAAGAAAGCAGGGAGGCGAGGGAGAGGAAGAGGAGAGAGAGGGAGAGGATGGAGGAGAGAGGGATTGTCGCTGCAGCAAAAAGCCAAGCTGCAGAGGGATGACAGGATTGAGAGAAAGGGAGAGATGAAAGGACTGCAGATATAGAAAGAGATCAAGGCATGAGAGCGTTTGTTGAGAAGAGCACAGCTGCTGATTTATAGAAAGATGGAAGGATAGGAGAAAAAGAGGAAAGGGTATAAAACAGGGGATGTGAGGGGCGATGATTTCCTCTTGGTCTCTTTGCACGGTTTATAGCTTTACCATGTTTTGTTTACTTCAGTAACTTGAAGTATTGTTCACATTAATGGGCTTTTACACGTCATATTTGAGAACACACCAGTGCAGAGGGAGAGTTTGTATTGAGAGAGAGAGGAGAGAGAGCAGAGAGTACGTTGGGGGCCGGAGGGGAAGCGTTGGGCCGAGCGAGCGAGAGGAGGTAGAAGCGGGGAGGAGGGGTGCCGTAAATCACAGCACATCACCGGGCGACGACAGGAAAGTTTTGATAAGGGATTCGCTCTTCGGTCCCCAACACACACCACACACACCCTCCCTCGAGCTTTTCTTCCAAGCCTCTGGCAAACATTTTTTCTAGCCGACACCATAAAAGGTCTGCCGTTTCTCTGAGGGGCTGTGAGGATGGAGTGGAATGAGGTGGATTTGGTGCAGGAATTTACTGTTGAAGGACAATGCAGCAAAATTAAAGTCCGCTCCTGCAGGATCACATGGGACAGCCTGCAGGTAAGTTACAGCACAGCGGGATGCTGAGAGAAACTGCATGTTGATGTCAGCTGGGGGCTCGCGGCGGTGCAGTCTGCAGGATGTTGTACACAGTGTTAACAGCATGAGCAGCAGAATGCATGACACCGGTGTTAAGTGTCGGGCGAACTGTTAACTTTTCAGTGGCTGTAGGATGCATGCCATCATTAGAAAGATAGACCTGGCAGTTCCTAGAGGATGTAAACTTCATGGACAGATAATCCCAGGACAGCAGAGGCACACTACTGGTCGCAGATCTTTAATCCATCCGATGACAAGCTTTCACATTAAGGAGTTTAAACCGAGCAAGTGAGCAAGATTGTTGAGGGTGTTTTCGATGCAAATAGTGTTACATATTGTGTCTGCTTTACAAAACCACGGTTGATGACCAAGCTTTTTGCCGGCTGTCTGTAAAATGTAGTTTTAAAAGCTCCAAGAATCAATGATTTGTTACTAGGTGGAGGGTTTACTCACCTTTTTAATACATATTCAGAATGCAACTATATGGAAGCAAAAAGGTGTCAAGATTTAAATTTTGCAAGCAACTCAGACCTAGATTAGTTTAAGATTAAAATGACACCCAAATTCATGAATTCACATTTATGTAGTCTGAAATTCCCTCCTTGAATATTTCACAAGATAGAAGTTGCTTCTATTTCGAATGGTGAAATTCAGACACCAAAATTCAATATGTGCATAAAATGTATCTAGCGATGATTGGTCGAACCTCTGTCCGTCTCTCAGGTTACGTTCTGTCAGTTGTGTCTTCAAAGAAAGAGAAGTTCAGACTACAGACAGCGTGGGACCAGCGTGCATTAGCAGGAGATCAGTTTGTATCTGCAGACTCTTCATAATGCACATCAAAATGAGGATCTGCAGAATCCCACCAGTCAGCAGTTAGCTAATGACATGTGGCACCGCTGACTGGAAAACCAGTGTAATGTGCATAATGTCATCGTCTAAAACATGATGTCGTCTGCATTATGTTGAAATACTGTTTGTGCATTATGTTTTTAAGTAAGTCAGCCTGAAGGCAGTGAGTCAGTCATTCATCACTAATATTGATATTTAGGGTAATGCTGCCAGAGTTAAAGCTTCCACTCTCTGAGTCATTAAATGGTCAGTGGGTTTGATTTATTTCACTGATTTCATATCTAAGATTTGCCCTGGCCTCAGGGCTCAGTTCAGGGTAATGGAGTTTTTCATCAGTTCCTCCCTGAGTCATGGCATTAAAGCTTCCACTGAGATGTAGTATTTATCCATAGTGACTGAAGGCTCCAATCCCACTTTTAGTTTTGAATGACGTCCCTGTTGTTGCTGTTGTGATGTTGTTCAAGCCTTTAAATCCCAATAACTACAGGCCTCAAATATCTCTATCTTCCATCTTCAACTGAGAGCACTGCTCATTACAGACAGTTGAAGTAAACAAGTTAATCAAAAGTCCTGTTAACTGACCCTTGTTAACTCCTGTCTCCTATCTCTGGGTATCCATGTACACCACAGAACAGTGAATTGAACTGGTAAAACTTGCTGCCATCACAACAACTCTGGGGTCCCCCAGGGTGTCACTTTAGGCCCCTTCCTTTTTCTGTTTGCTACTTTAGCTGTTTGTGTATTGACTCAGTATGTATATGTTTTGATCCTATACTTTGTGGTTATGTTGTATTGGACTAAATTATTTTAAAAGCTGTCCCTAATGTTTCCTCATCCTCATTTATGTATAAAGAGGTGCACAAACACCCTATATCATAGGTAATCTAATACAACAACAAACAGTAGCAAAATACGGGTATTTGTGCTACTGGCTTTATGACTGTTTGCTTTGGCACTATTTGACAGCTAAACACATGTTTTGATATATATATATGAAAAGATTACTGTCTGTGATGGACATTCCCATCTTGATATCCATATTTTTATTTATTTACATAGTTTTAATGGTTAATGCAAGATTATCAAGGTGTTTACAGTAAGACAGTTGCATTATCTGTCTACAACAGTTTGTACAGTGTCGGGCTTAAAATATTCATAACAATAATAATCATTAGTCTCATAATGACTCATAAAGTGGCAGATAATTTTACTCTGGGTGGCATTCATTAATCAGTGTATAATCACTTTGGATTAACAGCTAAATGAAACTGTAAGCAAACTGTTCGAGGTCTTTTGGCAGTGTACTTGTATGTTTTAATCCCAGGGAGAAAATACATTTTCACAGCATTGGTCCCAGGCGTGTTTAAGAAGGCCTGGAATGTGGTGCATTAACACATGCGATTAGCTATACTGATAATGTTACATCATACTGAGTCATTCATACGTTTTTGCTGACAGGCAAAGATCTGCTTTGTGAGGCGATACTTGATATTCTACTATTGTATTGTATTCCACTCTACATTATAGCTTAATTTGATGCAGTGCAGAGCTGCATGGTGCTGAAACTTTCCTACAATATGTTTTATGGTCTTGTAACTATATAGTCACATAATCTAGAAAGTAGCATGTGTTCACATAATCAATTATATACCATTTACAATCTGTACAGTTAAACAGAGAGTTGATTTCACTGTTTTTGCATTGCATTGTCTGGCTTCTCTGCATGCTGAAAATCAGTGTAACTGACCAGGTGCAGTGTGCGTGTTGATCGTCCATGAATGAACACACACAATAGCAGGATGTGGCTGGGCAGAAACCTTCCTCTGTTGTCTGCTAAAGGCATTTCTCTCCCCCCAACCCACACACACACATTTCTGCGTACATTCATAGAAATGTTTGTTCTGAAGAACATCCGCAGCTACATAACGAGCTGTTCTGGTGTGTGCCCGGGTCAATGACAGTAAAATACAGGACAAATGAACAGTGTGATTAGATTCTATCCAGCTGATTTTGATGTCTGTGTCACTGTCCTGCAATGACCAGAGCAGATAGGATTCCGGCTATTTTCCACAAACCAATACAATCATTCTGTCACTCTGCCAAGGCCACCAGCTGCGAGCCTAATAACATTTCTGTAGCACACTGAAGGTGCTCTATGACCTAAAGTGTGAGGTGAGATGTGTGTGCAGCTGTGCACTGTAGCCTAGCATTTATCTCCTGTCACTGTTTGGGTTTTATCTTGTCAGTAAGAGTCCTAAACTCAGTCATGTGTGATGGATGGAAACAGTGATTAGAGATACGGGGGGGGACACAAGCTTTTACCATGGACATGCTGTATTAATATATGCAACCTTTTGTGTGTGTTCTCGTGTGTGTGTAGGTTCCCCGTGTGGAGCTGACCCTCTCTGAGCTCCAGGAAATGGCCACAAGACAACAGCAACAAATAGAGGCTCAGCAACAGATGTTGGTCGCCAAGGTAACTTGTGCGCGCACACACACACACAGCTGTTGGATGGATTGCCTGTCAGTAAGTGTAAGGTTATCTACATTAGACTCTGTCTGAAAAGGTCGGCTTTGAGGCCCCAGAAGCTATGGCCTTGGAGGAATCTGTGTGTGTGTGTGTGTGTGTGTGTGTGTGTGTGTTACCACTCATCAATCGATGTCAGTATCTAGTGGCCATGAAGTGGTTTGTTGTGGTGTGAACTGGTTTAAGTGTTCAGAGAGGAGGCCTCTTTAAAGCAGGGTGGTCTCTCTCTCTCTCTCTCNNGTGTGTGTGTGTTTGTGTGTAAGGATCAGGGCTCATACGTCCTCCTTGGAAACAGGACATGTGATCCAGGTCAGGGTTTAAGGACTGGCAGGAAAGCACAACTCCAACTTTGAGCCAGAAGACCACCATTCACCTCCAGGTTTTGTGTGTGAGAGGTCATGGTTATCATGGTTATTCCCACATTAGGAAGTGAACTTTGAGTTGACAGGAAATGAGGTCATCAGGGATCTGCTGGGAAGCTGAAGCAGAATTGTACTCCAGGAAAGGGTCAGAAAGGCAGGCCAAAACAAATTTCATTTGTTAAAGTCTCTCAATTCAAATGTCAGTTTAGTGTAAAGTGAATAAAAGTGCCTTCAGCAGGGAACTTTTTTCAACCACAAACTTTGATGCAGCCAATGGGTTTTTCAAGGCCCACTGTGGCACAGATCTTTTTATCTGGCAACTTTATGCTGATATTCAGCATTTTTAAAAGCAGCAATTTCCCTGCTAAATGACAGCCATTAAGTGTTTCCTTCCAGTGTGTAAGTGCTGAAGTATTCCCTTTTCTTGCACTTTCCATCCTCTTAACATTAACAAAATACAACAAGGATTGATGACTTCAAGGAAAGAAAAAAAAAAAAAGTTCCAAAATCACAGCTACTGGTGCCTCCTACTACATTTACATGCACTTGCACAGTCCATGTAACGAAACAAGCTATGTTATGTAATGTGTTATTAGCATGTGTGTGTGAGAATGTGTGTGTTACCAGGTGAATGGATGGAGGCTTCGTGCAACATTCACTTCGCCTTTTCATCTTGTGTTTGTGTGTTTGTTGTTGTGTTTGTGTTGTTGAGAGAAGACACACAGGTCAGCCGCTGTACTCACGTGCCAGCAACGATTACAAGAGAGGGTGTAAACTGATCAGTCAGCATCACAACAACAGGAACCTCACCTCTCTCTAATCTCTCTCTTCTCCCTCGTTTATTCATCCTCTCTGGGCTTTTTGTTTTACAATGTGTGTATAGATATATGCATGCAAAGAAAATAAAAATCTAGCAAATATATTATTAAATATGAGTTTTCAAATTTGGTGAAAGGGGGTGATGCATTATGCAAGTATGACATTTCCAGTGTGATATATGGAAGTCAAGGTGCTAATAAGGGCTCGCTGAGGCAATACAACCCTGCATGTAATAAAAATGTGTCTTTGACACCTCTCAGTTATTCTGTCATAACTGTATCACCTTAAATATCGCTGCTTCAGCCTGGTGTTAAATGTCTCATGGAGCATAATAGGAGTCAATATTTACCCTACTCTCATTAGCTGTGTTAAAGGCCCTGCATACCCACAGATGTTTTAATTTTCTGGCTAATTAGACCTCTAATCAGGTTGCAGGTGGGTGGAGCTATAATAGGAATGACGTCATGTCACGAAGGGCATGGAAAAGCACAGGTGAAACAAATATAGTTAACGAGGACTCTGTTCCATCAAGTGTCCCAGTAAGCTATAACAGTGAGCCAGCATGCACAATAGCAGGACCCTGAAATGGCACACCTAAAAAGGAATGCAGCCATTTTTAATACTATGTAACTGCAAGAAAGTTTCAAACACAGAAGGGACATAATTGGTCTTGCAGCTTATCTTTCATAAACTGGCACAAAATGAAATGTCAATCAGCTCATCGTCTCTAGAAGATAATGTCATTATTACAGTCACAGCGTGTGCTACGTGTGACTGAAATGTTTCTGTTCTCTTTATCAGCATCTTTATCAGTCAGTACAAAGAAATTCAAAATGACAACTTCATGAATGTGAAGCTCTTGAAACATAATCAACTTAAGTGTGTGTTCAAGAATCAGACCACACTGTGATAGACTGAATGCACTGGGCTAGACACTTTTCACACTTTTCACAGCAGAGTATGTCAGAGGAAAGGCATTTGTTGTTTTTCTGACTTACATGCTCTATTTAAAGTCTTAAAGATATTATTTATTGAGGATTTATTTACAAAAAATCAACATAAGCAAAACAGTGACAGAAGGACAAAAAAACACGCACATTTCTTATGTGAAATAATCAAAATGCTTCTAACTTAAACAGTAGATTTTGTGTTCATGTTGGATTCCATCGTTCCAGTGAGTAGTTGTTGAGCAGGTAGTGTAGCTTACAGGGGTCCAGTTTGTGCCAACTGAAATGAATCTAAAAATGAATCAAACCTCAAAATGTTAAATGTCTTCAACTTTTTTCCTTCTAGGAGCAGAGACTAAGGTATCTTCACCAGGGAGGCAGATCCAACCAGGGGCAGACACAGGTGAGGACCATATGTCTGTCTGTCTTCTGTCAGTCTTTTAAACATGTTATGTAAGGAACCAGAACATATTTAAGGTTGAAACCCTTTATGTACATTTGTATGTATTTGTATGTAATATATAATTTTGGGTGGTCACTCATGACACTTTTTTGCTGGGTAACCCAGAAGTTAGCTCCACCCAGGTTTACTGGTCAAACCCACTACAAGGACACTATAATCAATATCATCCACTAGCTTCCATCTGTTAAGTGAATGTTGAAAGTTGGGTATAGCAAGGTAACTTTAAAATATAGCCCCTTTATTCAACTAAAGTTATGGAAATGCAATTATTCATTTTTAATAAAATGTGTTTAGCTTGTCTCTTCTCTTCTCTCTTGTTTAGTCTGAGGCTGAGAAGCTGCAGCGGCTGAAGGAGCGAGTAGAGACTCAGGAAGCCAAGCTGAAGAAGATCCGAGCCATGAGAGGACAAGTCGACTACAGTAAACTGATCAACGGAAACCTCTGTAAGCCTGAACACACTAAGCACTGCAAAGATGATGACTGTGGATTACAGAAACTGCAGATTATGACTAAATAGTTAAATAATCCTGAAAAGTTAAAACTACAGCGTGAGGGAAGCCTGAGCCAAAATGTGACTGAAAATACATTCAATTTAAATGTCATGGTCACTGTGTCCTTTCCAAAAGTAGTTGGACTCAGAAGCTAATACATTACAATATCTGATATAGACCAGATGTCTTTGTCTCTTGTACATTTTGCTGTACGTGTATGATTATATTTCCCCACCCTCCCCTGGTTTGTGTCTCCAGCTGCAGAGATTGACCATGTTAGCAGCCTGTTTCAGGAGAAGCAGGCAGAACTGCAGTCTGCTGTGGTCCGAGTTGACCAGGTAACGTGGAGGGTTGAGCGAGGTTTCGTTGTGACAGTCAAAATCAAGCAAAACTGAGTTTGTGTCTGGTGAGTTCTCATTAAGTTTTATCCAAATGGTTTCACCAGTTGACCCAGCAGCTGGATGATTTGAGAAGAGGACGCCTTCAGCTACACTCTGTTGCACCAGCTCAGGGGGCACACACCGGGTCCCAGGGTGCACCCACAGGCCAGAAAGGATCACCCCTGTCTGGTCCTGCAGCCCTGGAACTGAGGAAGCTCTACCAGGAGCTGCAGGTAAATTACACCATCTCCTTCTTTCAGCAGGAGAGATGCAAATTAACATGTGCAAGTTCCTTTGGTCAGAAATAGTTTTCACAAAATTGAGTGTGTAAGACTTGAACTGCTGTGTGTTTCAGGCCCGTAACCGTCATAACCTGGAGCAGAGCAGCAAGTTGGCCCAGAATAAGGAGCTGCTGAACAAGAGGAACGCCCAGGTGACGGTGATGGATCAGCGCATCGGAGACCTGAGAGAACGACTGCATAAGAAGAGAGCAGAAGTACACAGCTTAACTCCTATCACAGATTTCATTTTTTTTAGATTTTCCATTTCTCATGACAGCTGGTTTAGAGTTAGCTTGACAGTTACTGTAGGTCTAATTCTGTTCGTCTGTCTTTGCACCCCTTTAGCTGAGTCGTATGAATGGAGGAGGCTTGTCCTCTCCTCAGACCCCTTCCCACCCAGCCGGCGGTGTTTCGGGTCGAGTAGCGGCTGTCTGTCCTTACATCCAGGTTCCGGCAGAGGGGAGACAGGAGGCGGGGTACCACCTGCCAGCTGACCCACCACCCAAACCCACACCGCTCAGCCACATCCGCTCCCTCTCAGGTTGGTGGACTTTTTTCGTTTTCTATTTGAAGTCGCTATACAGGACTTTGATCAGTTCATTTTCTGTCTTTTACTTCAGAGTTCTCGCTGTGCTGTTTTATGTCTGGGCTCTAACTTGCTGTCTATTTCCTTTTCCTGTCTGTTGGCTCCTTCTTTTCCTCTTCCCTTATCTGTTGTTGTTGATGTTACCTTAAATGTGATGTGTTATTGGTGGTTTTGTGGTCATCGTTTTGTCACTTGTTGATGTTGTGGTGATTGGTGACTGTCTTGTGACACCATTATGATGTCATCATGGTGATGTTCGTGTTGATGTTGTTTCGGTGGTTGTCACTGTCGTGGTTGCTGTCTTTCGTGGCGGGTGTGGCCATGCAGAGGAGGACAGGAGTGGCATCAGGAAGCCTCCCAGCCAATGGAAAGTGTCAGATTTAGACATCGTCCTGTCAGAGCCCACTGAGACGTGGGAGGGACCTCAGTCCCCTAAGGGGGGCGACAGTAACAACAGTGAGTCCTGATAAGATGCTAGAGAAGCTTACTCACCACTAGCTCCATTGGTGATAGATTAGCAGCACCTTCTTCTTCACTCCTTTATCTGCACCTTAAGGGTGATTTCAACATGATGTTTTATTGAGCCTTAATCTCAAGGTAGACATTTTCTTAGTTTGAATCCTGGGCTGAAAAATGTGCATTCAAACCAAGAATACGGAGGGTTTTTGTTTAACCATACAGAACAGATGGTCTGGAGAACATAATTGAATCAGCTACAGAAAATGACCTCAAAATGTAAAGGTCATATGTATAAGGTCACAGACATGATATCTGATAGCCACCAGCTGCTCAGGGTTAGGAAGCTCAGCATAAGAAAATAAACTGAGGGCAAACAGTCTGGAATGAGACTATTCAATTATTCCTTCGCGTCTCTCTACCTTTGTGTGAGAAGGTAATTTGCACACAAAAAAAAAATTTGCTGACGAATTTTCCTAATATCTGTCTCATAAATATATAAATTTTGAATGTGACACTATTATCTTAATTGTACCAAGTGCAGAAATGTGACAAGGATAAGAAGAAAAAAGAAGATCTAAAGAAACATAATTTCAAGTATGTTTGAGACCGAAGACAAAATGAGCAAAAGTTCAGCACACCCTGTATAATATTTCAGTGACTTAAAGGAATAGTTTGACATTTGGGGAAAAGCATTTATTTGTTTTCTTTCAGAAGAAGTTAGATGAGAAAATTGATACCACTTTCATTTTGTTACCTTTGGACAGAGCCAAGCTGGCTGATTCCCCTGGTTTCCAGTCTTTATGCTAAGCTAACCTTCACATGGCTGTAGCTTCATATTAACCTACAGACATGAGAGTGGTGTCAATCTTCTCATCTACATTTGGCAAGGGAGCAAATAAGTTTATTTCACAGAATCTTTAATCATGCCTTTAACAAGGCGTATTATTGAATCAAGTTAATGATCACACTAACTTAACTCACTAGTGTCAACATCCACCCACAGTTAGCATCAGCCTTGTCATCATAATATAACCATGTCTCATTAACCACTGGCCATGTTGGATCAGGCCACTCTCAGTGTGCAGTATGTCAGACACTTGCTTCTAGTAATCTATCAGTACACTCAGGCTGGAAGTAGCAAAACATGTTTCCTCACTTAGTTTTACTCCTGGGTATAAGTGAAGTGTCTTGGACCAGCGCTGGTACAAATCCCATTGTGTTCTTGAATGCCAAAGCAAATGCCACAGCTCTATTTATTGTAGCGGCTTATGTAATGTGGAAAAAACATTGTTAAATCATGTCAACAAATGAATGAAAGGAAGTCTGAGGAACGCTAACTTGTTGCTATATACAGTCTGCATACTGTGTGTGTGTGTGTGTGAGATATTATAGCGAGATATTTTAGGTAAGGGGAGGTATGGAGTCATGACAGCTGTTGTAGCTGTCATCAGAGAGATTAAGGCTCTTTAACAAATGCTAGCACTGACTATCTATTACACTGTGTGAATGCTTATAGTACAGTATAAGCATAGCAGTCATGGGTATTATCAGAGCAATCTAAAGGAAGGAATTCTATGCATTCCCAATAGCATTAGAATACAAGTGAATAATTTATTTATTCATTGTAAATCTTAAGGATTTGGTTCATATTCCACTGACTTAAATCGATATTTGTTACAAAGTGGTAACAGGACCCGACAGCCAGCTTGAAACAAAAGCTTTCTTTTTGAATGTCACACAGTTAATGATCAATAGGAAAGAAAAATCCTAATGCTTCTAATTGTCCTTTTACTAAAAATCAGACCAGGTCCAGTCAGTGGTGTCCCATCTAAATGTGCAGCTCGATTGATTACAGCACATAGTATTAAATGCAGTGTGATACATTTTTTAATATTCATTGATTGTGAAATAGGCTTTTTAGTCCTCCTGTCACGAGTTAGATGAGAGGATTGATACCACTTTCATGTCTGTAAGCTAAATATTAATCTACAGCAGCCAATTAGTTTAGCTTGGCATAAAATTGCAACTAACAATATCCACATGGCAGCACATCTGAAGCTCACTAATTAACACATTATATCTTGTTTGTTTAATATGTACAAAAAAATGAAGTGTAAAAGCAATTTGCCGTCTTACAGGGTTTATGTGCTGGATTATTTCTTGAAAACATTGCATGCTGCCAAGAAGATGCTTCAGTAGTGATGGTAGGCTTCTTAAAACCCTTAATCTGAACATGAGCCATCCTTTGTCTCTTACATCGGGGCGTGCACTGCGATGGTGCCAGTGCTGTAAACGGTACTGTCTTTCCCCGACAACACTGAGTAACTGGCTGCTTCTAATCTGGGCTCTCAGGCAGATGGCCAAGTTTCCACCTCGCCCAGGGCAGACTGTTTGTTTCCTGTCGTGACTGTTTTCTTCCTGAGGTCAGGAGGTTACAGCAGCAGCGGTTGCACAGCACAGCTCACTGACTGCAGGACTCCCAGGTTCAATAGTTAATCAGTATTAGTCTGCTAGGTGCCAAGCTGTGACGTGACTGTACCACAGAGAGCTAGGACGAATGGTTAGGTAACAGTTTAAAATGATACTTTGACAATGGATGCTGAATTGTAGACAACTCGGACATGGTAGTGGAATTTTAATGTCCCGCAATGGACTATTATTTTTAGCCAGGTGTGGCTTTAAGGATGGCAATTTCTGTCTGTCCTTAGTCGGTTTTTTGTAATAACTTATTTCCATGAGTTTTCTGGTACAATCATCAGGTCAAAATTTAATTTGTCCAATACTTTGTTTTATGACAAAACACCTGCAGAACCACGGACATTCCTCTCAGCCTTAGACTACTTTGTTTTCATTGCTAATTAGCAAATGTTGAACATGTTAAACATTACCATGTTAACATTGTCAATTCATTTTCTGCTCACACACAGACAAAGTAGACATTAAACATGTAGTCTGCCCAAAGCTTCAGAACAATTATGGCATCAGTCTTAAAAAGCCTACTAGCACCCTACTGTGGTATGTTAATTATTATTATTATGTTTCTTTATTCAAACTAACCACATTCACAAGGCTATTTCCTCTCAGCTAGTCTTTAGTTTATATTGCAGTAAAGTTAGGTTAAACTGCTGTGAAACTGTAAAGCATTAAGCTAGGACACTGACCTCCAGGATTGTCACTAGTTAATAGACAACAGTGGATCAGGATTTACTGACTGACCGGTACTCTGACCTTAGTGTTGCATTGAACTCTGCCAATTAGTTATGTAACACCACTTGTGCTACTTTGCATAACTAGCAGGCTTTCTTTTCTAAGAGCATTTCAGCAGTCAGTCAAGTCAGTTTTAAACCTTCAAGGCAGCACTGTTAACCAACAACTCGGTGTAATTATTCTGGTAAAAATAGCAGAACAGCACCCAAAAGTCAATTTTATGACTGCAATTGTCAGATACAGATGTTACCATGACAGCAACTTCACTACCCATAAAGTCTGCAACCAAGCTCGTGATCAGAGCTACTTCAGTCCCATAGCTGTTCTACTTACAGGATGCTAAACACATGTTTGCAGCGGAGAGTACACTATAATCACCAATCTGAAAATGTAGAGTAGTTGTTAAGCAATTCAGTGCGTTGTCTTGTTACATTACAGTATTTGCTTTGTTGAGGGGAAACAATTGAAAGCCACACACTGTTGGGTCAAATTAAAAATAACTAGATGACTTAGAGTCTGTTCCAAATATTGCATGATTATTATGTGGTCATAAATAATGGACCATGAATGGTGTCATGTACACAATCTGACCTGCACTATTTTTATATTCTACATGTATGGATAATAATATGTTTTTATTTTAGTCATTTGTTTTTGTTTTTTGCCCATGTATACTGGCATTGTTTCAATGGACTGACAAACTGTAAATGACAGCTAGTGTAATCCAGATCCCTTTAAACCTCTTCTCAGCATAACATAACAGACTTTCCTTACCAGCGTGCCTCCCGCTCTCTAACTCTATCTCACATTTTAACCCTCTTTAATACAGGGTACTTTTTCACTCATTCTCATTTGTGTTTGTGTCTTCCCCTCTTTAATGCTTTTTCTGTTGTAACCTTTGTCTCTTTCTCAACCCTTCAACCCCCCCCCCCCCCCCCCTCTCTCTCTCTCTGTGTTTAGCTAATGAAGCATCCTGGCCGAGCATCAGTAAGAGTGGGTCAGATTGGAGGACCAACAGTCCAGAACAGGTATTTTACTGTTTCCACACTAGACATGGGAATACCATTATAAAAGTTATCATTATAATATTAGCCGTTATCATACATTATGTAATAAATAATTTCTACCAAATTATATTATAGAGACATCCAAATATTCTTCATTTCGCTAAGGATCACCTTGAGGCCATTTTAACGCCCCTGGTTCCCACTTTGAAGACTAGTGCAGTAAATGACTGTTGAACTTTTCAACTTGAGAAATATCTCAGGAGAAAAATTAGGTTATGTAGTCAGGCTTTAGAAAAATCTCTCTCTTTTCATTTCAATGTCTCTTCCTCCCACCAGCATCCCACTGGTTATGGTACCTACCCCAGTGCCACCCACCAGGCTGCAGGGCATCAGTGTGCCACCAGCTCCCTGCCCCGTTCTGCCCCTGGTACACTGGGCTGGCCCCGATCCAGTCCTGTAAATGCCTCCTCTTCCTCTACATCATCTTCCTCTTCACAACAAATACAGCAACGGATCTCTGTCCCTCCAAATTCAAGTCAAGGTAATTTAAAGAGTAACTTTAAAGAGGCTGAGAAGCTGCATTTTCTGTTGAACTGAACGATGTGGGTGTAGCGTTCAGAAATTAAGCCAGTTCTATATTTCCCCTTGTCTGTTTCTACTGTTAGGCCCTGCCACCACCTCCCAACCCTCTCCCTTGTCCCCACAAACAGAGCGAACAGATCCCCCTCCAGCGGTGGCTGTGCGTCCCTACGTCCCAGATCACCCCTCCAGGCCCCAGTCCCCCAGGAAGGGCCCCGCCACCATGAACAGCAGCTCCATCTACAGCATGTACCTCCAGCACCCTCAGGCCAAAAACTATGGATCTCTCAGCAATAGGACTACTGTCAAAGCAGGTAATTAAACAGCGGATTAAAATAGATTTTTACAGGCTATAGATAGCGTATGTCTAATGTTCTTCCAATGTTCACAATGAAATCAATCATTGAAATCAATATAAGTACTATCTGTCCCATTTCCTTCCTTTCTCTCCATAGTCTACGGTAAACCCATCCTCCCCACCTCCTCCACCTCTCCGTCCCCTGTCCCTTTTCTCCAGGGAGGAGGAGGAGGAGTAAGAGCAGGAGTAGAGGATGTTACAGATAAAGATGTAGGCAAAGGAGGAGGTGAGAGCAGTGATGGGCAGATCCTCCCTCCACCCAGTGTGGACAACATCCCTCGTCCCCTCAGTCCCACTAAGCTCACCCCAGTCGGTAGGTACCAGAGAATATCTCATTCTAGTTCCACGTCTCCTGCCCAAAATAAATGATGACCTGGGAGCAGGAGCAACTTTTCAATAAACAAATAACAGAAGAAATGTGTACATAATTGTAACCATTAGAGAATCTCACTCTAACATCTTTTGATTTCTCACCTCTGCCCTCCACAGCCCATTCCCAGCTACGTTACCAGAGTGATGCTGACCTGGAAGTTCTCCGCCGACGCCTCAGCAATGCCCCACGACCCCTAAAGAAACGGAGCTCCATCACTGAGCCTGAGGGCCCACAGGGGCCAAACATCCAAAAACTACTATATCAGAGGTCTATACTATACTATACTATACTATACCCACCATTTGTAACAGAAAGTAAATATAAGGAATGAAGGTTGTAGCAGCTTAGTTAAAACTGATTTCTGTTGTGGTGTGCAGGTTCAACACGTTGGCCGGAGGCATGGAAGGAGGCTCAGGTAAGCCACTGTGATATAATGATATGGTCTCAGTTGGTCTTTATACTATTTCCCATTGATCTTAAGGGTTTGATGATGTTTCCTTTTTAAATCCAGGCAATACTTTCTACCAACCTGAGTGCATTTTGGGTGACATGGACAACATCCATTCTGCAAACGGGAATGTCGAACCTGGTGACAAGCACGTCAGTATGGCAACCGTGGAGGGCGAAGTTCAAAACCTGAACTCGGGCTCCCGCGGCTTGTCTCCTCCCTCTGTTGCCATAGAAACATCCAAAGAGATGACAGCTAAAGTGGAAACTATCAATAACGTGCCCCGATCAACCCAACCCAGCTCGTCCCCTGCACTCGATAGGCCGGAGGACCAGAACAATAACAACCAGAAAGGATCTAGTCCCGCACACAACTCTGTGGGCCATGCCTCCCCTTCTATATCACCTCCTGCACCACCTTCACTGCCTAAGGTAAACACAGATTCAAATTACACCTGATACGGGCTGCACACATTAAATCTAGGGTTTCTGTTAGCTAAAAAGGACACTAATACTATATTACCCTATACATTTGATGAACACTGCATCTCATTTTGTTAGCAAGTATTCTACTTTATTGATTCTCTTTAAAAATTTTTACTGCTAACCCAAACAAAGTAATTGTTCTGTGTGAAAGCTAATTTCCCAGATTAAGCAGTAAGTACTTCCCCAGCACTTCTTATTCTGCATTGTCGAGACTTGACTATTTCTCTCCCTGTGTGCTGCAGGTGAAGCGAACCAACCTGAAGAAGCCATCATCAGAGCGAACAGGCCACGGTCTGAGAGTAAAGTTTAACCCTCTAGCTCTGCTGCTGGACGCATCATTAGAGGGAGAGTTTGATCTGGTGCAGAGGATTATATATGAGGTAACACAAAATGATGTTGTTGTTACAGTATCGTATTATAATGCATTCTCATATTTCGAATTTGTAATGCTTATGAACTGTCTGCGGATTTAAAATCAAATCAAGCCAAGTTTATTTTCACAGCTCAATATTACAATGAGGCAAAGCACTGTACAAGCCTACGTTAGTAATGGTTCCCAACCAATCTTATGTTTTGCAAGAATACAAGGAAAACCACCCTCCAAAAATCCTATGGAGATGCAATTTAATACCCTCTCAGACATCTGGGAGTGTAATAGGTTTTATATCAATAATTTAGTCAGTATCAGTTTTAAACATCAATTCCAGTCCAAGGGCCAAGCCTGATGGTGTAGGGTAAAGAGTCATTAGATGGCATAGTTCAGGTTCAAGGTAAGGGTAGGCAGCCTGAAGATGGTGGTGGGCCAGCTTTTTCAAGCAGTCAGGATGAGGAACAACATTGAATCCTGAGTGGCTCATTATGTTTGATGGCAACATAGAACAGATGGTCGTCTGCGTAGAAGTACAAATCTATTCTGAAGCTGCATATTAGTTCACAGAAAAGTAGCATATAGTGAAAGGTATTGCACCCAGTAACAAGCCCTGAAGGACACCATACCTTACACAGAGAGGAAATACAAATTGTTATCAAAAAGCGAAATGTTCTATATTGTTTTTAAGATGATCTAGTTAAATATTATGATTAATAGTATTGAATGTTGTGCTTATGTCGAAGGAAATTAGAATTAAGGTTGCAACTTTACTCAGCTAACGGCTACTTTGATTAAGGCATTTTCAGTGTTGTGGTGTTCTCTAAACCCTGACCTAATACTAAAAGATAATGCAGCTATGTGAGATGTGTAGAATGTAGTGAAGTGAGTGTAATCTCACCATAGAATCTTTTGTTGAAGCCCTAAATCTTGGGCTGTCTGTTAAATAGAGCAGAACATCGTAGGACACAGTTTGGTTCTACCTCCAATTTGGTTACACTTGTCCAATGTTGTGCTTTTGATACATTTGTGTTGAATGAAAAAACAAATCTCCTAATGCAGTAGAGGGATATTCGTACATGCCAACAATTACTGTTCACCCACACACAGATTGCCTCAACAAATCTGCCAATAACTGGAGGATTTTCTAGCTTTTCAATACCTTCATGGCCAAACTTACTAAGTATAATATCTTTGATCTTCTGCAGCTCTGTCAGGGGAGAGGTGGTCTCAGTTGTCAGGTGTTAAAAATTGTTGTTGAGCACTCACGCTGTATTACAGTGTTTTACAGCAGTACAGAGCCACTGAGAAAAAAGCTTTAAATCTTTATCATTAAAGGTAAAACCCCATCTATCCCTGACAGCTTTCACTTGGAGATTGGACAAGCTTACTGGCTCTTCAGACTGCAAACTGCAGCTGATACTCTCAAGGAAACATTCAGATGCTTCACATCCAGAACAAGCTCAGTTTGACGTTATCATACCCTGAGGCAGTAATACTCAACAACTCAACACATTCCAAGCTGTTCAAAAAATGTTGCACTAACCCGAGTTTTGCAGTGAACTCAGGAATTTGGCACCTCTATACTGAAGTTAATGGTTTCTCAAAGCTGATACCAGTATAGATATTTGGGGATTTTTTCCCCCGTTGTTGCTGTGGAAAGCCAATCATTCTAATAAGCCTAATATGTATATTTTCTCATTATTCTAGGTGGAAAATCCCAGTATGCCTAATGATGAAGGCATAACACCTCTTCATAATGCTGTCTGCGCTGGTCATCACCATATTGTGAAGTTCCTGCTGGACTTTGGAGTTAATGTAAATGCAGCCGACAGTGACGGATGGTCAGTACCTTCAGTCAGTCATTCAATCATGTAATGGTCTAGACTAATAACAGATCAGTGGCTGTTGAAGGACTAGAGGGCAATCAACACACTGTGGCAGTGATAGTGCAGCTCAGCTCGGAGGCAACAATGACAGAGATAATTGCATTTCTAAATTCAGTTTTGACTCAACTGCCTTAGCAGTATTGAAGGGAGAGATTACCAAGTCTAATGAGGATCCGCATTCAGAAATTACATGATTTAATTTATTCATGTTTAGTTAATGTCAGCCTGTTTCATGATTAGACTGGTGATACAACTGCATTACTGGAACATCTTTGTCCACCTTATCAGAGGTGAATGAACCTTGTAGCAGAGAAATGTTTAAGTCCGTTTAATGTAATATTTTACTGTTTTCCCTCCCAGGACTCCTCTGCACTGTGCAGCTTCGTGTAACAGCGTCCACCTCTGTAAGATGCTGGTGGAGTCGGGGGCTGCCATTTTCGCCACAACGATTAGTGACGTCGAAACGGCGGCAGACAAATGTGAAGAAATGGAGGAGGGCTATACACAGTGCTCTCAGTTCCTCTATGGTAATTAGATAAAGAGAGACCGATTATGAGTCAATAAAACTGAACTCAACAGGTCTACTCCAGTCCAGAGTACTGTGTAGTAGTTTTTTCTCTAGCAAAGCCATAGTTGACGTTGTAGTTGTAGTAGTTGTAAATACTCTATTCCTCTCCCAGGCGTACAAGAAAAGTTGGGTGTGATGAACAAAGGCTTGCTCTACGCTCTCTGGGACTACACGGCCCAGCAGGCCGATGAGCTGTCCTTCAGCGAGGGTGACGCCCTCACCGTGCTGCGTCGGCGTGACGACACTGAGACAGAGTGGTGGTGGGCACGGCTTAACGACCGCGAGGGATACGTACCCAGAAACCTGCTGGGGGTGAGAGAACTCAAGATATTACAACAGACACCTTTCCATAAAGTCTGCGCACAGTGCCATTTAAACCTCAGGGAGTGCTGTATGTACACACTCCATAATGCTCAGAACCCAATTATTGTACTAGTAAAGCAGAACTATTTACAGTAGTTTTAATAAAACTGTCCATCACAGTTTCCCTTTACAGCTTCAACCTCTCAGCTGTAACTGTATTGTACACCACGTGGCCTCAGTGTAACTAATAATTAACATTTAAAGTAGGAAGTACATGTAAACTGTTTTTTTTCAGTGAATTAATTGTGTTTCATCAGCAGAAAAAAAGGCCTTCTTAAGTGGCAGACTAATTCCCACACAGTGTCTTACGGTCTGCCTTCATGATGTTCATGCACCTTGAGAACAATGTTAACATGATGTAGTGACCCTGCCCTCTCTCTCTCTCTCTCTCTCTCTCTGGCTGTTTCTCCAGCTATATCCAAGGATCAAACCCAGACAACGTTCACTGGCATGAAGCCCAGATCCCACTCGCAGAGGGCGCATGCACACGGAGAAGAAGAGGAGCAGCAGCAGCATGTGGGCGGAAGCATTAGCCGAGAAAGAAAGAACAAAGGATGGAGGGAGTCGGGAGGCTGAGTGAGGGAAGAAAGGAGATGGACAAAAGATGGAGTTCACAACTCTGATGAAGCAACTTTTTTCCCCGTTTGTTTGGATGTAATGCTGGAATCACAGAGCCACTTTATGATAGAATCATAATATATTTTCACTGAGTTGCTGCAGTTAGAAGAATCGCCTGAATTTTATTTTGAGCAACAGTCGCTTGGCAACTTTACATGAGTTCAGCTGCATGAGAGAAGCTGAATAGGAAAAAAAAGAAAATTATTCATCTTTTGGATGCAGCTTTGAGTTATTCCAGCTCAGAACATGAAAGCATGAGCTTGGAATTATAAGGCTCTCTCTGACACTTACCCAAATAATTCTTATAATGACACTTTATTTTTGTATGGTGTTAATTAAAATAAAAACCCATATAAAACCCTCATAAAAAAACAAGCTCATCAACAGCAAAAGGATGTGCTCTTCCTCAGTGTCGGTGAACATAGTATGCTGTCTGAAAACACCTTCCCACTGTGTGGTGTGAAGACTTAAATGCAGTAAATTTACAGGCTAGATCAGGTGAAAGTATGTGTGAGATGTGAAGTTGGAGAGAGGAAAGTGTGAAGAGAGAACAGATAGTGTAACTCTGAATGTGTGTTAAAGGAAGTCAGGTTTTGTCAGCGGTAGTCAGGAATAACGTCGGAAGTGCAACCACAAGACTAAGAAGCAGAATCCAGCCAGCTTTTAATGCATGGTGGCTGAGGTACACATCAAACCACTCAAGCAGTAGATGTTTACAATTTAATTTAATTTATGGCATGGTAAAAAAAAAAAAGTTTGAATTGATATCAGAAGAATATTTCGATTCTGATTTCCCAAAAGGATATAAGAAGCATCTGCGAATCATTGTGGATGTCTCGACCTTTTACTACTCTGTATTTATGTTGACTCAGCGCTGCATACTGTCATATCAACATCTGTTCAACTGCAAAATGGTTGCTGCTGGTAAAACAGGAGGAAAAGAAGGAAAAAAAGAATGTGAGAAGGGAATTTTTGAGACCAAAGCACCTAGAAAATGGGTTTAAAGTGAAGGAGGAGGAGGAGGA
>NW_023339873.1:17555466-17591133 GCF_004916995.1 Morone saxatilis
CCCTCCTGTCTGTTATGAAGTCTGTCCTTTACTCACACATGAAGGTTATTTACAGCCGGTACCAAGATATCACCACTGACACAACATCTGACTGCTTTGGTTCTTGGTTCTGTGTAGGGCCGATGGGTCGCGGTGGATTCGGAGGGGGTCGAGGTGGAGGTTTCGCAGGAGGCAACGGGGGCAGCGGTGGAGGAGGAGGAGGAGTAGGAGTAGGAGGAGGTCTAATGAAAACCTCTGCCTTTATCCATTCACACACAATATCTAGTCCAGACTAGGGCCTGGCACATAATGGTTCTAATACTGGGGCAATACTAGCACCAGGCTCTAATTTTTTATTTCATATTTGTCAGTCCACTTAAAAATATCACATAGGAGCTCCTGTGGCTACTCTGTGTTGTCTCACCCTGCCACGTCTTAAAGTTTAGAAGGTTGAGAATAAAATTGTATACGTAATCCCCGGGCTAGCTGCTTAAGTGTTAAAATGGGGCTAAATTAGCTGAGAGTGAATGAAGAATCTAAAGTGTGAAAACAACTTGACTTTCTTTAAGTGTCATCTCTGATTTTTTTTCTTCATATTTACATATTTCAGTAGTTGTATGAAATGTATTATTCTTCTGGTTTGTTGTTTTATTTAAAACAAAACATTGGATATTGTTTTTCTATTATTATTGTTATTGTTATTATGATTATTATTACTATTCTTAGAGACATTGCTCTTGTTTCCTTAACTGTCAGTGCTGGTGCCACTCACTGCTGCCACCCAGTGTACAGAAGGGTTTTGACTCATGCTGTGTAAAATATGAAGCAATAAGTGGAGTAATGTTTGGTGTGAGAATGGCACATCAGTCAGAGGAGTGCGAACCATTACTTTGTGTATATGCAACCTGTAACTACACAGCTAATGTACAATAATAATAAAGAAAATATAATCCCTGCAGAGGATCAACACTGTGACTCACTTAAGTTTCTGAATGAAGTGTAAAATGCGTAAGGAATAAGGAAGAAGAGAGTATAAAAGATGGAAGCTGGATGTAGTTATTGTAGAGCAACTGGGTGGAACAGATGGATGTTGACATTAGTCCAATAAATCTAATTGGATAGAAAACACATACTGTAATATAACAAACACTGCAGCTGCCCTCTCTCTTTCTGACACACACACACACACATACGTCCAAGCCTTGGTAATAAACTGTGGACTTTAGAGGGGGATTAAAGTTCACGGGTCATTCAAGTCTCAGCACCAACAGAAGGCTCCTCACATGTAAGTTTATTTCTGTTTATTTTCACTATATATTATAATGTGTAAATTAGTGATTCTGACTTGAGGTTTGTTATGCAACATGCCCTCTTTTCAAGAGCTAAAACTGACATGCTGATACAGCTTCACTTAAAATATAGACGTGTCAAGTTAGCACACATGACAGACAACATGGGGAAAAGTGTCTTTCCAAATGAAAGCACAGCAACAAAATATAGGTCTGGAATTCTACCTGTGAATTTTCCTGATCATCATAAAAGTGATACAGAATCAGAATCTGCATATAAGGGTTATTATAATAATAATAATTATGTATTTAACATTCTTAAACAGTTAATAGTGTATTATACTGCATGTTTATTAAAGACTGCCTTATATATAAGACAAGAAATATAACAGTCGGCCTATTTGATGACACAAAACTTAAAATTAGGAAAACATGGAAGTTTAGTTTAATAGTAACAAATCCAATATTATGGCGAATTACAGGTTAAATGTACTTGTGTATACTTGTATGTTTCAGAGTTGCCAGGATAAATAACACGGAATATTACATGATGTATTTATTTTGTTATTATTATTATTATTATTATTATTATTTTCATTACTACTAACGTTACTACTGGAAAAAGTGAAAAGTGACACGTTTATTTTGTAGGAGCATCCGGAAGTAGGGCTGTTTAGCTGTTTCTGTTTTCTGCTATGTGCTAACATTATGTAGCGTACTCTGAAAATATGACACACTGCATGAAACAAACGTCCTTATCCTACAGAGGCTCCTTCAACAAGACAGTTCAACCAAACGTAAGTCAACATTTAAAACCTCACACCACGTTGTTGACTTATGACGTACAGCATACGTTAACGCACGTCATTAAATTGGCTTACATTGTAACTTATTGGACGTCACGTAACGTTGTGTAGCCATAAGGGTTAGCTGCGTCACGGTCACTGTTCATCATTGGTTAGGGTTGAGATGTGTTTGCTGCCAGTCCGACACCATAGTGTTCAATCATTGTCTCTCATTTCCTCAGCTCTCAGTTTGAGCTGTTACATAATGCACACACACACACACACACACACAGCACAGTCTGAAACGCGCTCCAAATACTGATTTTAAATCTCCTTCTGTGAGGGGTTTATATTGTTTTTTGGCATTTAATTAAGAAAATAGACTAATAGTTCTATTGAACAGCAACAAACAATGATAAAAACAATACTGAACAATTACCCAGCTCTACATAAGCTCACTACAGCTTCCATAATCTACAAAATGTGTTGACATTAGCACCAGCCACCAGCCAATATGCTTTTCCATGTTAATGTGCACATTCCAGCTGCACTTGAAGGCAGCACTGGCCATGCATGGCCCACAATAGGGCAAGAAGGTTTAGTGTGGTGCCTATTAATATAATAATCTTCTCTTGAAAGATAGCTTTACTGCACTTTCATACTATATTTGGAAACTTTGGCCAAAAAATCTCAACTCGAGGTCCACTCAGTAGCTTTTTCTGGAGCTTTCAACAGCGTTTCAGCCTGCCGTTTGCTCAGCCGTCATCATTCTCAACGTTCTTCTCATCTAACACCATTTCAGTGAAATCAGGCGCACCATGGCAGAGCATTTCCACCTAAACACCCCGCTGCTGGAGAGCGTCAACATGTCCAAACGTGTGGGAACCACCGTGTACCTAAAGATGGAGAATTCACAGCCCTCCGGTTCCTTCAAGATCCGTGGCATTGGACACCTCTGCCAGCAGGTAGGCACCCTCAATCCTCTGCAGGAGTTTGAAAAAGCAAAAATAATTGAAAAGCAAATCACACACTGACTCTCTGTCATTTAGATCGAAGGCCAGTGTTACCTGATTGTGGCGTAAAAAAAAAAGAAACAAAATTGTCCTTTTTTCATTTCGTTTTTCTCTTCTGCAGCTCGCCACACAGTCCAAAGGAGTTGTCTGCGCTTCAGGTGATTTCTACTGGGACACAGCATGTTAATATGCTCAGCATTACTGCAGTAAAACATCATATGGCTTTTTTTCCAGGTGGTAATGCAGGTATGGCGGCAGCCTACGTAGCCAGAAAGATGGGCGTACCAGCCACCATCGTAGTTCCCTCATCTTCTCCTCAGCTGGTCGTTCAGAGACTCCAGGATGAGGGTGCTACTGTCAAGATTATAGGCAAGGTAGTATAGTATATGATTATATTTAAACAGCAATTCTGTCATTGTTTTCAACCTTTAGAGTAAAAGCAAACACAAGCGATTTAGAGAGAAATGAAGTGAAATCTTCCTCTCATTAGGTCTGGGATGATGCCAATGCAGAGGCTCTCAGACTGGCAGAGACGGAAGGACTCACATTTGTTCCTCCATTCGATCACCCTCTGCTCTGGTAGAAACATTCATCACAATTAAAGTTTCCAGTTTCAACCCCAAAACTGGCATTCTGCAATACTTTCCTCCAAACTGTCCCTGTGTCTCCCTCCTCATGACGCACACCCAGGCAGGGCCACGCCAGTATGATCACGGAGGTCGCAGCCTCTCTGGGTGCCGGCGCGAAGCCCGGAGCTGTGCTGGTGTCCGTCGGCGGAGGGGGGCTCCTCTGCGGGGTCGCCCAGGGCCTGAAGGACGTAGGCTGGACAGACGTACCCATCATCGCCATGGAGACGGTGGGGGCCGACTGTTTCAACGCCGCGGTTAAGGCGGGGAGGGTGGTCACCCTGGATGACATCACCAGGTTAGAGGTTAAAGGAGCTCAGATGTGTTCTGGGGTTATGAATGCGGCGGCGCTGAATTGATCCTCTCTGTCTCTCCACAGTGAGGCTAAGTGTCTCGGAGCGAAGACAGTTTGCAAGAAAGCTTTCGAATACAGCCAGTGCGGCGAGCTTACGGTCATCTCTGAGCTTGTGACTGACCAGCAGGCTCTGCAGGCGGTCGAAACATTCCTGGGTTAGTGTGTTAGTGTGTGTGTGTTGAAAGTGCATTTTAATGTTCCTCTGACAGGTAATGACTGCCCTCCTATAATAAATATATGAATAAGCAGCCTTACTTTTTTATTTTAATTGGGAACAGCAGCATCTATAACAAACTTTATGTGGCCTTCTGGATTTTAAGGGATGTAAGAAAACATTAAAAATATACGCAGTAGGCCTATATCATTTGGTTCATTTCTGTGAAGAAAAGTAAATGTAAGTTGTTATTTTTAAAGTTCAGAGTATTATTTAAGATATAAAGACCTGAACACAAGCCCTATTCACAGAGCTTTAACATCCTTGTCCTACAGGACATACAAAAGTTAAAACAACAAAAGAGCTAATCTAACACAGAAGAAAACTCTGAATTTGTTAAAAAGCTTATTAAGTCTGTCTGATTGTTATAAAAATACATAATGCAGACAGAATAGTATAAAAAGTTCCCTAAACAGGAAATAATTGGCTCAAAATTCATCCAAATCACTCGTTTTACACACACGTCCTGCAGTAATTGTGTTCACTGTTTGGATTAATGATGATATAAATGTGTAAATGTGTGTGTGTGTGTGTGTGTGCTTGTAGATGAGGAGCGTGTGTTGGTGGAGATGGCGTGTGGAGCAGCACTCGCAGCGGTCTACAGTGGATTTATACGCAGATTACAGGACGAAGGTAACGACCCTGACACCTTAGAAGATATTCAGCGCCATGCTTCTGTCTGTAATAAAATCACTTTCTGGATCCGTATTGGTTCCTCTTCATTAACAGCTCTTCCGTTTGTTGACACAACAGTGACACTGTGTTGAGATACATGACACCGTTTCAGTAATCTGACTCACAATTCGTGGTCTGCATGTGTATCAGAAGATATTTTCAGACCACAGCCATGCCTGTAAGAAATGTTTAATGTTTAATGATCATGATGCAACTTCCTGTATATAGTAACTCCCTTCAAATGAGGAGAAACTTGCTCTGCTTTAGGTCAGCTGCCGACTCTCTTGGGCCCCCTGCTGGTGATCGTGTGCGGTGGCAGCAGCGTCGACATGAAGCAACTGGCACACCTCAAACACAAACTGCAGACATAAGCTACACCGTGTGTGTGTGTGTGTGTGGAGGTGCATAGCAATAAATGTGTCTCTGTGTGGCTGAGCTAAAAGATTGCAACAGTTCAGTGAATGATGTGTGGATGGATTCATTCAGAATAAAGCTCAGTTCCTCAAATAAGAGCTACAGACATGTCATCTAATTTTGAAGCAAATGTGTTTGAATTGCTATTCATTTATGAATTAGTGCTTCTGATATTGCAATTTAAATTTCAAGTCACATGAAATATATAAACAGAATGAATTTCTTCAGTTATAAATAATTGAGTGAATATGTTTTAACCATGCTCAGCTCACTATAACCAATTACCAGGTTTCCCCACAGGGTGGTGCCACATTTCACTATTCACTATCCAGACAGAAGACTTTATGGGAAAAAAGTGTTTTCAAACAAACAACAAACATTTGTTGATGTGATTTAATCATAAATTAACTGTACTTCAGCAGTCGCAGTCTGAGGCATAACAATATATTTGTTGAAACTAATTTTGCTCTTACATTTCATATTAATTTGAAGTCACTGCTCCTAAATATGTGTGCATTTGAGTCGTCTTGCCTCTCTCTTTCTGTGGATGCATTTGCAGCCTTGGGTTGTTTTTCCGATGCAGAAATATATTTTAGATGAAAACCTTTCACACTCTTAATGCTGGATTGTTTCATGTCATTATTATAAATTTAGTAGTCCAGTCAATTTGTGTTACGTGTAGGAAGGTATTACTATGGAAACAGCTCCTCACTGTCCTGCCTGCGTCAGAGAAGCCAGTGGAAAGTGTTGCATTTAATAACCTGTTGATAGTCTTTGCCTTCTGAACTCTCAGACGGTTGCATAAGATATTAAGTTCACAAAGAGCAGAAGCAGAAAATGGACTTTATGTTAACATTGTGATCACTTGCATTACATTGTCTATTAGAAAGCACCTCAGGATGATTTATTGATCAAAACAAAAGATTGCTTTTTAAGGTATAGCGTATAAGAAAGTGGAATGAAAACAGCTCTCTTTCAGTTTCAGCTTTCAGTTACATCACATGGCCTTCATCAGTAGTGAAGTATGGAACTTAAATAGTGTTTATGTTTGAAACATAATAGTATTTATTTATGTGTAATTTTATGATATGAGAAAAAGCACGAATGACCTGGATAAACAAAAAAAGACCATTGGCAAGAAGATTTTCTACTTCTATGTAGTTATTCAGTTAGATTCCCCTTGAAATCAATGAAACAAGGCGGTGGAAACACTACCACTTTTGTCCGCAGGGGCCGCCAGAATCAACACAAAATGAAAGTTGCCTGTTGCTTTAATCAATAAAGGGAATATGAGACAGTTGGTTTGAGTTGAATTTTGAGTGTTGACTTCACTTGACAAACTACATCCAAAGACTGCACTTCTGTATATCTGTAATCTTTATAGGACCTCAGTGGAAATATCTGTTGGACTTAATTGTGTTATCTGACATCCCTGTGTGTGATTTCATTTCCTCCTCCTCATGTCAAATACTAAACTAAGGATAATGTTTCCGCCTTTGCATCACTTCTACTTCACAGTGCAGTTATGATGATCAGTGCTGACAGCCCTGGATGTAAAGTTAGATATTATGTGTTTGTTTCCCCTTCACTCCTGAGACCTTTACAAGATGTGATCTTCTGTACAGTTCTGCAGGACACACCAGCAGCTCGCTTGTTTATGGAGTCAAAGACACAACTTCCTGACCTCAGAGTCTCTGTTGAATGAGTTATTCTGCTCTGAGTTGTTTGCCTTGAGTAATAAGTAGTATTCCTCACACCTCCAGACTGACAGTATATACACTGAATGTTGTAAATATTAAAGAGCTTAAAATCTCTTACCACTCACTTGTCTCCCATATGAAATCTGTTCCACTAACAAAGATATAGAGACCGATACGTGGAGAATTTGCATTGTGGCTTGCGCACAGGAGAAGGTGTCCCTAAAGCTTTGTACATTCATCATGAATATATGTTTGACAAATTAGTTACACAACCCTGTGCACACGATGGCCTCCATTTGACATTTACAACATTTTTAAAAGCATTAAGCATAGTCTCAGATGCTTGTTGCTAAGCAATCAACACCCTTGACCGTTTGGAGTGAACACATTTAATGTAAACAAGGTGATATAGTCAGTATATTGCAAGTTATGCAACGCCTCTCGTTCAGTCACAATGTGTGGCTGAAAAACACGTACATGGCTAGACCTGCTCCTCTGAATAACCAATTTTCCCAGCAGCACTGTAGCAGCGGTAGGCTGATTGACCTGGGTGATTCCCAGGAGCACTGTTGGTGTTCACAGCAAGGTCATACATGGAGTGAACACGACTATCGTAGATGCTACTCCCTCATGTCAGACTGTGACACAAAACAGCCTCACAGTCCATTCAGAAGAGAACTGATGTGAACGAACTAAAGGGGGGATAGCAGGTGTTGTAATGGCTGTGCAGTCATCTGATTGCCTGCATTAATTGGTGATATTTACATGATGAGAAATCATCTTTTTTGCCCTTGCATGATTAAATAATAGTTGGATTATTTACGTCCTCTCCCAATAATCTACCTGCCCAGATGAATCTACCTGACCCACAGCTGTGCTCCCCCCTTTGGCGAGTGTGATTCGGGCAGCCTGCGGACGGAGAAGCTAATGGACACGCCGGCCCATTTCTATGACAACAGGAAGGAGCTGCTTTGATGAGCCCAGCAGAGGGCATTTGGGAAGAGCTGCAGCTAAAAATAGGACAAAGTAAACAAGAATGAATGGGGAAGAGACAGACAGGGAAACAGTGCAAGTCTGTGAACATGTGTGTGTGTGCAGGTTTTACAATCTTCAAGCAGCGTGTTCGCTCCGCTGCTAACATACCATATTCCAAATGTTAACGCCGTCTGTGTTTGATGTTAAATTGCCTTAAAAAGTCACGGTCACACTTCTTTTGGGTATCAATACACGCTTGGAAAACACTAGTTTGATGAGGTGTTACATAACATCTTCAGCTATTCTAACCTGGACACGGTTCACCACAGCAGGATATGAGAAAGACACTATACACACTTTATTTAGCTGATTTCTGTGCTTTTGACCATGTATTTGTTTCTAATTGATAATTCATGTATGGATTGCTGCTGGGCTAAACTTTCATTTAAAGCCAATCTAACATATTTTGGTAATTTGTTCTTCTCATTTACAAATTTATTTTAATAAGTTCAATTCAAAATGCTTTATTCGACCCCAAGGAAGTAACTCGAGGCAAACAAGCCTGCAAAAGTACGCACAGACATTTCATTTACAGATATAGCAGTCTAAAAATACAAATATGTTCTAAAGAGTTGAAGGATTAATAGCAGTGGCCAATGCACAAGCCAACAATATCCAACACCACAACGGCACATTTAGCCAAAAGAATAACAAAACGTCTATTAAACACAGTAAAAACAGTTCATTTCCATTGTAATTTAGACTGTAAGTTATCATGCCATCTTGGTACATACGGTACATCATCAGATACATTTTGTGACCAGATTCACTAGCAGGCAGTCACTTTACTATTAGTCTAAAACATGCGGTTGCACACATTTTCTGCACTTCAAATTATTCTCCAGCAAATTCTCAATTCGAAACTTGTGATGTTTCAGACTGCTGGTTCCCAGTTATGTTTATCTTTCAAACTTTTCTCTAATCTTTACTTCTTTCTGATGGAATTCTGTTTACCTTTTCAGACCACTAACATGATTTATATGATGAAATAAAGCAGCTTATAGACATGCAACCCATGACAAGAAGTCGCAAGGAGATATTGCTTCATATTAAGGGGTTACAAGCAACAATGTTTTTTGAGACCCCACAGTTCTTGGCAACGGCAGCAAGGAAAAACATCCTTTGAAGCTTGAAGTTGTCCTAATAGTTGTATTTATCTATTATTAGTGATCTCTTTGAGTCTCCGAGTAAATTAGAAGTAAACGACACCTCCGAATGTTGACATGAGGGATGAGATGGATGAGAGCAGAAATATCACACAACATTTTGCTGCACTCATAAGGTAAGGACACTGTGTAGGATGCTGCCTAGTGAGCAGAGTGCATTTGACAGCTTTCATGCAGGTAATGCCACTTAAACTGCATGCCAGATTATGTTACAAAGAACTGCTCAAAGTATACGATCTCCTGTGTAAATCCCACTTTAAAAGCGAGGCGAACACTGTAATACACAGCTCTGTTGAGGATTCTGGTTCTCAGAGAGAGGATACAGAGATTTGTGTTACAAATGCCTCAATTGGGTAACATTTGCTCATGTTTTTGACAGGGAATCACAAGGTAGAGCTCAGCAGCTGCTGTATGTATCCATGGCAACCTGATGACGGCATGGGAGTGTAATTTGAATCTCAAAATGAAAGTTAATAGATTTTATAATTCTATTGTAACAACAGGTTTTTATAAACATTAACACAATAGAACAGCTGCGTGTTTTCAGTGGGCTGAAAGAATGCACTGAAATACTCAATATACACACACAATGGACTGTGCAGTATTTACACTGAGAGATGAGCACAAACAGGCAGTAGCATTTTGCTGACTTACAAAGATAGCAATAGCAGGATAAGCTTAATTACAATTTGATTAGATAGAAATGAATGAAGGTTTAATGAACCTCAACCGGAAACGCAGTGACTGCAGCAGCACGGAGCGATTTAGATAAATACAGTGCACGGAAGGCAATAAAGTCATTACAAGATAACACGTGCAGGTTATGAGTTGTGTTTGTGTCGTAGTATTCATGCAAAAGGCAGGTGCAGACAGGGAAAAGGTAAAAACCATTACAAAGAGGTCACACTGAGCTTTCTTTCACCGAGGAGTACGATACTGGGGGTGTACAGCTTGTAGAACTGGATGCAGAATAAAAAAGCTATATTTGAATATACTTCTTCCTTCATGTTTTTACTTTATCTAAACTTCAGGGGGAAGCCCAGCAGCTATGGAAAACAACATAACGAGGATGGAACAGATATTCTCATTAACAAGACGCCTGCTGCCTGCTGTATGAATATTTAATCCCAGTGCTGTATTTAAGACCTGACCTTTAAGAGTCGCACAACAGCGAAACAAATCACCATCACATGCTTTCACATCCCTAATTATCATATTTATCATAATGCGCAGGAGTTACATTGTACTGATGTGTAACAATCTGTGTTTCTGCTGCACTTCTCTCTCCCAGAATGCTTTTCATTACCTCCAGAAAAGGTCTGTGGCAGTGACAGTGTGTATAAAGTCTGTGCTGATGGAATCTTCCTGTATGACTGCCAGCAGGGCGAGTGTAGGCAGAGGCTCTTGTTCTTTGCTTCTGAGGGGCTGACACAAACACTTACTGTTGATTTTCAGAGCGCCGGTCTGTTCTCAGGAATCACAGCTCTGCTGGTTGCTTTTCCAGCCGTCAGCAATCGGGGGCTGATTACCAGCTGCAGGTAGTGGGTGAACTAGCAGCACTGAGTCACATGAAGTAGGACAGAACCACAGCTAAAGAGAGCTGATATTGCCTCAAGTACATAGTAAAATATGCCATAAAATAATGCTTCTACTTCTTAATACTAACTCACAAAGATTTGCTAGGCCATTAAGAGACATAAAGACATTAGCATAAGGAGCATTATCTTCTAATATGGCTTAATATTGTAGCATAGCCTACTTATAAATTATTTTTTTTGTTGTTGGCTGAACTATGTATTTTTTTGGTTAGCATCATTATTGAGCTGGATTAGCATTTAATGCTGTATTAGCATCTAATTCAGCTTAATGATGTAGTTGTATGTTAAATGTAATTAATTTTCAGGTTCACTAAACAGACTTAAATTATTAGGATAATGTATATTAATACAGAAGAAGTTAATTAAAGGAAAATGTCTTCTATTAAGGAGATATCACAAAAGTTAGGTCAGCTAAGCTAATTTATTAAGATGTATTAGCATTGTATAAGTAGCCTAGTGGTGAATACAGGCTAACAACACTGCTTCATTGTGACCAAAATCACACCGTATTTAACATTAGCTGTGCTGCAACATAAAAATATGAACAAAATATAAAAATAATGCATCTACAATAACATTTGATACAGTATAACAATGTAGCTAAATTAAATTAACTTTCCAGTTGACTTGGCTACATTATATCACATTGCATAGGCTATCTTGCTAATACAACCAAATTAGCTAGATGCTGTTACTAAGTACTGACACAGATGTAATAAAGTTTTTAACCTATTTTAGTAGAATTAAAGGAACCTGGGGTGGTTAAACTATTGCTGTATTAAATGTTAATAGACCTTTACTGAGTTATGAAAAGTGTAAGTTATGTTACTGTCAATGGCTCAGGCTATGTAATATTTTCTCCTAGCTGTAAATTATGGATTAGATATCCGCACATCGCTTGTTTCCGACACTTCGATTCCTGCCCGGTGTTTTATGGACTGTACCACACCACGAATCTCCCCCCGCCCCTCACTCTTGCAGTGGGCCGCTCCCCCTTCTTCACCGCCCGCTTTGGTGGAAGCCAAAACAGAACATCATGGCGATTGATGGTAAGTAGGCCAATAACGTCTCTCCTTCCCTCGTAATTAACTTCCACTGGTAATAATACATGTCACAGCTGAATTCTTTCAACCAACAAGTGCAAATGGTTCCAGGAGCGTGGTGCTCGCTGTGGCTGGAATCAGTGAAAGTTATTTTTAAAAAAGCGGTGATTTTCCATCGGTGTGTGTGAGAGTAGAAGAGCCGGGGAGGAGTGTTGAAGCGGCGGTCGCTCGGTGTGTCTGTAACGGCGGTGCTGAAGGAACAGCTCCGCTTTGAGAACTGCTGCATACCGTTTATTTGAACGGAGAGTAACCGAGGCGGTGTCATGTGTCTGCTCGCTGGCTGCTTATTCTGCTGTGGATTTGATGTAACTCTGGCTGTGGTTTGGTTATCGTTGATAAAGCCGGCTGGCCGTTTTGTAGCCTCCGCCGCATGTCGGTACTTTACAACTTGGGTTAAAGGGAGCAAACCTCTCATTCAGTGGGTGCTGTTGTTAGGGCACACTGTGAAACCGTGCCAACTTTTAGACCAGGACAGTGTGCTTTGGAAAGCTCTGGTCCGGCTTTGGGATATCTAAAACATTAAGTTTAACATGCGGTTGAGTTACTGTGTAATAAATACTTTGCTGTATGATGTTGTGGTTGAGCTGTGTGTTTGTGGGCTGCACACTGAGCAGATATGTGCTTTTACTCTTCACCTGTCTCTGCTTATGTAACTTTGCAGCTTTTAAGCAGCTTTTCTGCTTATTTTATCTGTTTGAATATCATAATGCTTGCAGCGGTGGAATACATACTGCCCTTTAAATGTAACTGGAAATAGGCCATCACTAAGCTCAATGATAAATGACCTGCTTTGTAATAATAGAGAGTGGTAATCTTTTTTCCTTTTCAGTCAGAATGAAAAATATCATCCACTTATGCCTAAAGTATATTTTGAATCGCTTTGTATGAAATAACGCACACGAGATAATTGATGGTGACCAGGATAAAACACAGAAATGCGGTTAGATATGAGAATATAGGCGTCATTTTTATATGCTGATGTCTTCGGGATGTTTCCCAAAATAAATCAGTGTCAGTGCTTTAATTGGTCTGTTGTACATGGTGTGATTAGATGACAGGGTTTTAAAATGTTAAAGTCACGCTGAAAGATTTAATACATTTTTTCATAATGGAGTTATTATTATATATCGTTTCATAGACCCACAGTCTGGTCCGGTTGTTTTTTGTGTGTGTGTTTTCTAGCTTTACTTATGAGTGGGCAGTAGAGAGGTGACAAAAGGTGAGTGGGAGAGAGAGATGACATACAACAAAGTTTCCTAGCCGGAATCGAACGGGGGGATGTTTTAATCACAGTACATGGTATGCATTTGAACGCCCCCAACCTGTAAAACTTTAGATGTCTTTGGAGGAAGAGGAAGAATAATAGGGCAGGAGGAATACAGGACAGCAGGGTTCACCTCTAGAAACCAGCACAGTGCTGTGAACTATCCAGTGCCTGCTGTAAACTAGGCAATACGCAAGCGAACCGCAGCATGTAGGCCACAAGTGCCGTCGGTGCAGTTATAGGAAGTACCAGAGACTAAACACTGTGGATACAACCTATGACGAAGGCATCAAGTGAAAACAAATTTAAACTGAATGCCAGTCACACCTAGAGTTTGGTTTCTTTGGTATAAACCATAGCGAATACTAACATCACACTTTTTTATCAAGTGATCCAGGACTTCAGTGGTCAGTTTTGCATGTAAACATTTTACCATTGACGGGAGCTGCTGTCTTTTTACCTATCTTTACACAATGAATTATTTCCCCCAAGACTGAGTCTTTTTTTCTGCATGTTAAAGAAGAGCACATGAAGAAATAGCTGAAAAGGAGCATCTCATAACCACAAATTCTGGATCAGGATTTCACTTTTAATAAACGACAACAAATGCTACGAGAGGCAGCCCTGCATGGCTTCATCTCACCCTGCCTCATCTGTGGCAGTCTCACTACCATCAAACCTCCTCCAGTTGATCACACAGCCACACCTCGCCTGAGTTAGATGCTCGTTCTACCCCGCCCACTGACCTCAACTTCCCGCCACATTAGTCAGCACAGTGGCGTTTCCTGAAAGGCCATGAATATAGAGGCCCCAGTCAGCGATATTTCACCGAGATTTATGCAGCAGCTGTGGGGCTGACTGACACCTGCAGCACCCAGAGGCCGGGCCACCAACACCAGTGGGAGGCTGTGTTTCTGTCTGTACTTGTGACGTTAGGTTGGATGAACATCATGAGGTGTCACAGGAACACTTTGTTTCTGCCAGACATTTTAGAGCAAATCATTCATTTTGATGTTATGATGTTTTGTTGTGGCTGCGTGGATCAGCGTTTACTAGTAATTATGTTGTTTGACAGGTGCTATTATTTAGAGTGCACCTTGTAACATTTAGAGTTTACATGCATCTCAATACAACTGCTGATGTTACTCTGCAGTACGCCGCTGACAACTGTATTTTCATTACGATTAATCTGAATAACGGACTTGTGTAAAAAACAAATGATAACATAATTTTCAGAGACGCCCAGCGTGGATGTCTTGCTTGTGACAATGAAATATGACAAAGACAAACAGAAACGTCTCACATGTGGGAAGCTGGAACAGCAGAATATTTGACATATTTGCTTGGAATTGCTGCTAATAATTTTTCTGTCAATATCAGTTCATCATTTCAGCTCTAAAGCAAATGTTTTACATACATGATTGGGAGATAAAAGAAGGAAATGTGATGGAAAGTAAAAGCATTGCAAGCATTGCATTAGGTTTAAAGGATGTCTGTGACATGAGGCAACCGCCTCAAGCGTGACCCACAAATTCTAGCTTGCTTGATGCCTCAAGGTTTCTGTTTTAGCAGCTATTTCCTTTAGTAATGTGATCAATGACATTCGGTTGTGTGATTGTTTGTTTTGCTAATTCAGACTGTGCGTCGTCGGAATCATCAGCTTAAAACTTACCATTATTAATGCATGCTGCTTTAAATACCAAATATATCAGAGCTTCTTAAGCTTCTTAATTGGATATACACAGCAGGCTGTCTGGGAAAAGATCACTGAGTGACTTAACTAAGCTTGCGTACATGAAAGCTTTTTTTTGTCAATCGAGTGACTGCAATATAAACCAAAATCCAGCTTTTAAAAAGTTCAAAATTGAACTGCTAAACTGCTGAACCTAATTTGTTTTGAAAGATGGAGGATTTCACAGAAATCTGGATTTTCTTGTACACATGTTAGTATATCAACAGTGCGGAGCTCCATGCATCAGCTCCTGTGACAAGCTGTAGACAGATCGACCGCAGGCCCAAATGGATTTCACATATCCTGGTTAAGCCTGGGTTTCTAGCCAGCCGATCGAAGGCAGCCCCAACTCACTTTGCTTGGTTTTCTCAGTGTGTGTGGTGTGTATGATGAAGTCTTGTCGAGTCCTGAGCTGGTGCCAAGTACAGAGTAGGCAGCCCAGGAGGTGTTTAGCTGTGGAAATATTATGTGTGGAAATGACAGCAGCAGAGAAGCTCTCCGTGCTGACATTTTGACAGTATCTTTCAAAATCTTACTGAAATGCCTGCCGGGTCATTTGTCCTCTGGTGCCTTTGTCAACCAGTTAGCTAAATCCAATGAGAATTATGTGAGTGTCTTAGTGGTGGATCGCATATGTTGTTTAGACTGACAGAAATACAAACAGTACACGGTTTTCTCGAAACATTAAGGCTGTGTCCTCCATGAACCCTGATGCTTCCTGTCAAGGATTGCTCAGCTTCTCTCCCCTCCTCCTCCTCCTCCTCCTCGGCATGGCTCTGTTTGTTTTGGAGAGCGAGAAACAGGATATAAGGCGATAATAGCCAATATGTCTTCGGACCATTTGAGGCAGCGTGTGCTATGAGACATTGCAACTGCAATAGAGCAATACATTACTTTCAAAGTGAAACTAAGTGAACCTGCTCCTGCTGTGGGCCATAAATCAAACCAGGACATTTCAGCGTCAGCGAAGAGGCTGCCAGTCTAAACTTACAGTCACAGTCTGAATAATTATGATGCTTGAGATTAAAGCTGCTCTAATCAATATTTGTCTATTACATTAACACTGAAATGACTACGTATAAGGTAAAAGGTGCAGTCTGCAGTTCCCCTCAGCTCTACGGAGCATTTTGGCATTTTCCAGCTGATTGTTTTAGCAACTTTAGCAAAAAAAAGCTCTGGTAAATCCACTAGGGGAGTAAGAAAAAAGAAAGAAAGAAAAAAAGTTTTTTCTATTTAGGATGTAATCATTTATTCATTGTATGTACCTGAGGTAGAGAGTAGAGCTCCATGTAGGTCAGCAGGATTGGCACTGTATGCTGACGATGATGGATATTATCTGTGGAATCTATAAAACAGATGAACCTAAAGGGATGACATGTATACACGATCTCCTGTTGAACTGGACCCAGAACTCATTCTTTAGTGCAGTTTCAGACTCGTCTCTGTAACTGCGTGTTTGCTAATGTTGCTCAGTGGATTGCTCCCAGCACTTTTCTGCTCTGGACCTCAGACGTTTGATCTGTTGAGGTTTTGATGAGAAGAAAGAACAAACCCTCACAGTGTGCTATTAACCCATGGGCACAGCAGACACAGTAAGATTGATTGCACATCCACTGCACTGACTCAACAACATATCAGGGCTTGGTCTGGTTGAGACAGAGCGAGGGTTTTTGTGCAGTTTACTTATTGATCAGCTCTCCAGTTGACACATGGCAGGGGATGCAGGGAGTTGGCTGGCAAGAAACAAAGGGACATAAAAAGCTCAGAGAGAAGGAAAAGTTAAAATGCATGTATCACTTGGATTTTTTACTCCTGTATCATTGTCTAACGGCTTGTTTGCATGCTCAGGCTATTATCAGCTTTACAGTATTTGTGAAATGAATGTTCTGCTTCTAAATTGGGTATATTTGGCTGTGTCAGTTCTAAAAATAAGGTATCAGTTGCACTACTTTTAAAGTGTGTTTCCATTGCTCAGGGCTATGAATAGTGCCTGTAATATAGAGATAGTTACTCACTTAACTAAAATTGTGCAATATATATTATCTATGTTTTTTTTTTTAATATAAAAGTTTTATATCTGCATATATTTCTTTGACTGTACATACTGCCTCTCCTCTATTTCTGTTGTGCTATGTGTAACGTAATTTCATTTTGATGCAAATCCAAATGACAAATAAAGTCAGTCTAAGTCTAAGTCACTGCTGTTCTCACAAGAAAACCCTGTGCAACAGTGTCTGTGGTACAGATGTAGTCTGAGGAAACTGTTGCTGCTGTATGAACCTACAGCTGAACTGTCGGGTAAGCTGGCTAATCTTTGACATCCTCCATCCTCCACTTGCTAATTGGCTTAGCTGGAGCTTACCCTGAAGTCGCTCCTCCGTGCCTGTCATTATGACAGCACAAACACTTTTCATGAAGACCCTGATGTAACACAAACCTTCCCTCTGCCGCTTTCAATAAAGAGACTTGAGTGATTTTCATGTAAATGGTTGCTGACAAGGAATTTGTTCCATGAATCAATTATTGCTGTTATTGAGAGGATATAAAGTGACAGAAGCTGATCTGTTTTATTGATGAGGGTAGAAATTAACTAGCTTAGTTTCCTAAGTTCAGTCTATTGTTAAATCATTCCCGATTGCTTACCTTTTATTAATAGTATTAAAGCTGCACTAATACATATTTTAATATGAAGAAATGAGTGAGATGAAAAATGAATAGTGATTTCAATTGTGGTATCAAGGTGCAAAGACGTCTGTTTGACTTCACAAAAGGAAATGTGCATTGTTTTGCGCAGTTTATACCATACTTCTGAAATAAAACAGGATTCTGTAATTTGATAAAGAAAATATGAATGTATGTCATAATTCAGTCTTCAGGATCATTTTGTTAAAATAATAGAGAAGGAAGCATATCGTGAACCCAGTATCGAGTGCTGAGCTGAGTGTATTCTTACAGTCTGCAGCTTGAGTTTGAAACTTAATGGGGGCAGCACCACAAGTTTGTTTCCCCGAGTTTCTTTCTACCACAGCACGTTCTCTCCACTGACCTCAAACAATCAAATATCTCTGTCGGGTCAATTTCTTCAGCCCAACTTTCTGTGTCACGGACTCAGTCCTTCCTTCTCTCCTGAACCCAGACGCGTTAGCCTCAGCAGCCTGATTAGAGGGGGCAGGCAGAGGAGATTCCTCCAAGAAACTGGGACGATTCCTAAAAATGCTACCGGCCTGGCCCCAGACGTCTGCATGAGGGAAGACTGTGTCCACAGACTTCACCTTGATTTAGTTTCCAGAAGTGAGACTTTTTCTCTGGCGAAGCCAAGGTTGAGGAACGAGAACTCAGAAACTGGTGCTTCAGATTGATTTCTGTCAGACTCAAGAGGAGATCATGTGAACCTCTCCATGTACTGACAAGAGCCGGTACTCTGTTTTCATTGTGCTCTCTGAAGCTTCACAAAAGCCTCACTGCAGAGGTCTGCTAAACTAGCTTATTGCTTATAAATCCACAACATTTTCATTTTCAAATTTTGTAGTCTTCAACCCCAACTGACGCTGACTCAAATGAATATCACTTGAGGAAACGTATCACAGACTTCACACAGCTCCCTCTGGAGCCACAAAAGGTTTTATTAAGTTTTTTCACATAATGCAGTAGTCACCTGTAAACAGAATTTGTGTAACATTGGTGGATTTCCCCTTTAAGAATGACACATTTAAAACATTTACTGACTCTTACACCTTCTGTGTTTGGAGGTCCTTGCTAACAAAGAACGAATTTTGTAGATTTTGCAACAACTTTCTGCCTACATTAGGTATTAATGACTATAATTTGGCTGTTTGTTCATATTCAGTTTTCCCATGAATGCATTAATTTACCTAATTAGAATTTGCGAGTGTGTTTCGCTGTAGAAATCTAGGTAATGAAGGCGAGACACAAGGGAGTGAAAATGGTCCTGTGCCTATGAGGAAACACACTTGGGATACCAATAGCAGAATACAATAGCATGGAATGACATCTTTGGTATTGAACGCTATGTAGAAAAACTTGGCCGCTGGTTAAAGGAACTTCAATCCCCAGAATATTTAGAAGATGGGGGGGAGAGATTGCTTGTGGTGCGATATGAGCAATATGAGCAGCACTGTGTACCGTATTCAAGAGCACATGCAAGAAAATGTTATTTTTGACAAGTATGGTGTGTGGTGAGTGAAAGAGGAGTGAAAGAGCACAGGGAGCTTCCTCCCACACACAGCTGCTGTATCGATCTGCTGGACAACAACTCGGCTTTCAGCTCCCAGTTTGGCAGGAAAGATCTGCAGACAGTCTTGTCATGTTGCGGCTCAACTTCCTTCGATGGCTGTGTTTACATGCGGTAACGTGGCTATCGGCCACACATTGTTTTATGTCTTACTGAGGTTTGTATTTACATGAACCGTTGGACAGTTTTCCTGTGGCCATTAGTGAACTAATTAGCCGACCAATTTCCTGTAACAGTAGGTTACTTCCTTTTACATGGGAAACGAATGATTCAGTTTTTATGTTACCGTAACAACAGTAGTGCAGCAGTAACTGTAAGTAAGGAGTTTGATAGCAACTGAGTACATGGCAGCTGAAAGTTTTTACAGCCAGCTTTACTTGAGTCACAGGATTTAGACTGTTAACAGTGAAAACATAGGCAGAGATTGTGTCTTATCTGAAGCCTGGTTGAGTTTCTTGCCTTTTACTCTTAAAGACGTTGATACATACAGTGGAGTTTTAAAAAATCCAATAAACTTATCATTTGTTAAGGTCTAGGGCAGTCCATTAATATGTATGCATTTTATGAATATGACCTATTCTTTCCCATGGCCAGAGACTGTACCCAAGAGGTTTCATTGGAATGTAAAATATTGAGCTGCTCAAAAACTCATTTGAAAGACAGTAAAAGTAAAAGAACATTTTGTCAAGGTAAAGGCACAGTCTTTTAATTCAGCGCTGGAAGCATTGCTTTAACTCTGCAAGTTTACATTTTTCCCTCCCTCGATCGTCGACCCCCCGAATAGCGTCAGTACATCAAGATTTTTAGTTGTTTAAGGCTGTAACTAATGATTATTTTATTATTATTAGGGTTGGAACATAGATCGACAGATAAATGGAAAGCCTGCTTAGCTCCCTCTTCACCACAACGGTCTAGTTAAATGGCACAGCTGGATTTTTCTACTGTGTATGGATTGTACTCTCCTACAGTTGGCAAAACAAATATTTGTGGATGTCTGATGCCCGTTGGATTAAAAGTCTTGTCTGGTAAAAGCTTTTTGTCAGATAAGACAGGAATAGATTGACACACAAAAAAAAAAATCATTTCCACGAACCCTACATGGCTGATTCATTCATAGATACGTCATCACGCGGTTCAGATGTTAGCCTGGTATGAAAGATGACACGAGGCAAAGGTCATGTGTCACTGCGACCCTTACACCACTGTGACACCGCTGGTTTCAGTGCGTTTAGCCTTTTGTATCAGAGCTGCACAAATCTTACAAGTGTCACAGCTGATGGCAGCCGGAGCTATTTGAGACCTCAACCTGTAGACACATCCCAGAGGCCGCCGCAGAGCTCCGAGACTGGGAGGGCTTCACAAGTGTGAGTAATAGTTCTGAATTATAGTCACTGTCTGGAAGCCCGTCTGGTATAGAAAACCAGGGTGAGCTTTTCGTAGACGTCCTCTGTCTGAATAATAGGTATCTACCTCATGATAATCTGGTGCTGTGATGGACACTCACACCCCTGCAGCTGCCACCCACTGGGTCCAGGCCACTGAGCTGTCACAGTGTTGTATAAGAATTCAGAGCGACAGAGGACCAGTGTGGAAACCACCGCCAGACACTGCTCCTGATGCCGGGCTCTGAAATACAACTCTTTCAAATTCTATATGTGAAGGTGTCACTTCAAGAATTAGTACTTTGATTTGTAAAAGAAATACAACATCAACACGCTGTTTATGGCACATTTTACTTCTTTTCCAAAGCAGAATTTTAATGTCATATGTTATTTTTGTATTTATGTTGTTTTTTTTTGTACAGCAATGACTGGCTGTCAGTTCTTCGGTCCACCACTTCCAGACTTAAATATCCCGACAACTATTAAAGTTATTGCCCTGACATTCATGTTTCCTAGAGGATGAATCCTGATCCCCTGGCCTTTTCTCTTGTGCCACCATGATTGTTGACATTTGTGGTTTTGAGTGAAATGTCTCAACAACTATTGGATAGGTTGTCATAAAATATGGTATGGTCATTCATGTCCTCCTGGGGGAGGTCATAGGAGGACATTCTAAACTAAGACGGTGAACATGATAAGCAATATACCTCCTAAATATCAGCATGGTTGCATTGCCAGACTTTAATTCAATACTTACTCCTAAACTTCCCTTAAGTGGTTTGCACATGGGCATGTGAAAACTCCCTCACTCATATGACCCAAACTTGAACCCAAATCTAAAATATGGGTTCTGTAAAATATCACATCTTTCAATCAACAAGGTAATTTAATTAATTTGGTAATTAGTCTGTTCAGTTCTGTTAATGGATCTCTGAATGTTTTGGACAGTCATCATAGCACTTTAATGTCTCTCCAAAGTTCAGTCCAGCCTTGTGTTTTTTATGTAACCATCATACTGATACAGGAGTGCATGGATGCTGCCAAGGATTGTGCTAAGATTAGAAGACACCCTCTGCATCCAGAATTTGCCCATGGTTGAGGATCATTGAGCTGTGCCGGCTTTAGAACAATGCTTTGTGGAGTCAGATCACACAGACAGAACGACACCGCTTTCCCCAAACTCCCAGAACACTTTACTCAAGCAGTTTCACCATCAAACCATCAGCGGGTTGCATTTAAATGGCATCTGAGGATATTGTGAAATACCTCAGCACTTTATCTCTGCTGCCTGGCGCAGCTCCTGATGGCGATAAGCAAACTCAACGAACAGTGACACGAAAATGCACAATCAAGGACATGATTTCATCACGCTGTGGGGTTTTTAAATGTCAGAGATGCTGTAGAATGCAGCAGCTTTTGATAGATCTAGTCAGTCCATTCAGAATAAATAAGCAGTTTAATAAAAGAAGTATTTTGGTATTTTGTTGTAGTCAAGGTTGACAGAAAATCTCTATTTCAGACTGTGTTTTTGTTGTGTTTTATCCAACTAATATTACGGCCAGTTGTCCAGAACCATACAGTCTAAGAATTAGTTTATTGAAACAAAAGGTTGTGTGGAGTGATGGTAGGATGAAATGAGGACAGTTTTTATGAACGAGAGGATGAAAGCTGGCATGTTATGTTGATGAATCCAGGGAAAATCAGTTAGTCAGGGTGGGGGGTAAGTGGGCCACGTCTCATTTATAGGGCACTAAAAGAAAAGGTTTAACATCTGCTTGGCTTTTATGCTTTCTTGCAGTAAGTTGGTGAAATGATTTATCTCACTGTCATACAAGCTAAAACCAGGAGATGGTAAGATTAGCTTAGCACAAACACTGGAAGCAGAGGGAAACAACTAGCCATAACCTGTAGTTTTTAAGATTTGTTTACGCCGTTACAGGTGATGGTTGGTAGATTTTGTTACTTGGTGCAGTACCTGCTCTCCCCGAGTCCAGTCTTTATGCTAAGCTAACCGGCTGCTAGCTGAAGCTTCGTATTAAACAGACAGATATGAGAGTGGTGTCAGTCTTCTCATCTTTTTCTCAGCCAGGAAGTTCATCTGTTTCTTTAAGGGCTCTTTCCCCTCTTTAGTTATGTTTTCTGAGGGAGAGGAAGGTTTTCTGCAAAGAAGGTACTAATTAAAGAGTTGAAGAGAATGCTTTGAGACGGGAGAGATGTAAGATGAGACAAAGGATGAAAAGAGGTTTGAGTTATGTACACCTACTAAGGCTGGGACAGGTAATTATTACTGGAAACGAGTGTGGTCTAGCTTGTTAAATGACATTCTACATAACCCCACGCTCAGCCTCTGAATAGGAGCTGTGTATAACTGCTACTGACCACCCACGTCAGAGTGTTACCATCCAGTCTCTGTCAGTGTCTTATATCTGTGTTGTTCTCATCCTTTTCTTGGAATTTGTCTTTGTTCCAGCATATTTAAATGTGTTTCCATGATGTCTTGTTTTGTCTTTCGCTCCCTCCATCACGGTGTGGCTCATTGAAACTGCATTGTCTTTCCAGGTGGCGAGCGTAACTGTGGAGTACATGAGCTGATCTGCGTCAGAAAAGGTAGGGCAGATCAGAGCTCTGGGAGGTTGACCTTCGACCCCTCACTGCACCTCCCACTCCACCTTTCTCATCAGCATTTGTCACTGTTACAGTGTCACCGTTTACACACGTCCTTGTTCTCCCGTTCCACCGTGTTCAGGTTGTGCTGCCTTCACTGCTGCTGGCCTGTCATTGTTTTGTTGTGTGTGTTCACTGCCGCTTGTGTCCATTGCCTTTCTAGAACCGTCAGTGGCTCTTTTTTATCCTGTTTTAAGCATGAGTACCTCCGCAAATTTCAATTCATAGTTTTGGAACTTCAGTTCTGGTAGAGACCTTAAATCTCTAGTCAGACTAGAGTTAAGTGTGTTCCTGGTATTTGTGTAACAAGTCAAAACTTAACATGCACACAGCCTGCAAATAACAGTGTAATATTTTGTACATATATGGTACAATTGAAATATTTACTGGGTATCTACTTGAAGGTACAAGGGATACAGGAGGGACATAGAGCCAGTAGGTATTAAATAATTACAGGGTACACACAGGGGTTTGTCTATATGTCCTCCTAAAAGGAGCCATAGTAAATGTGATGCTTTAACTTAGTAAAAAAAAACATATATTTATTATATACCTTTATAAAGAAATTACATTCATACTTACAAAAATAATAAAAATACATTTTTATAATTTTTTATATACATTTGTATATACTGTTTATGGTGTGATATGCTAAGACATAAAAGCTGGTTCTCTAACATTAGTTTTGGTTGTCCAAGAACACTACATCACTGTTCCCCCAGTATTTTATCATCATTTTAAAACCATGCACATACTGTTTTTCACAGCTATAACTTTAAAGGCACAACATCCTCTCAGGTTTAGCCTAATGTTTTATTCCCAAGCAAAAATAATTGACATAAAAACATTTTATCATTTATTTAACCATTGTATCCATTATTACTGTAACATTTACTGTATGCCATAATTGTTAAGTGAGTACTGAGACGGTAATTTGTTACATCTTGTCTTCTTTACCCGTATATTTATTTGATGATCTGTATATATTAAATGATTGTTATTATTATAATATGTAGTCCTGCAGTTTTATTATTGTGGGTCTGTATGAATTAATTTTGTAAAAAGCCCTAAAAGGGTAAACTACACTCCACTATGGGAACTTGTAAAGTTATAATTTGCAGCATTCACATATAAGTACATGTTCTAGGTCACCGTGGTGCTGCAACTGTAAAGTTCCGTACTAACAAGCTTTTAGCACACCGGGCTGGTTAGAATAATCCAAATGTTGCATGTTCAGTCAGAGTACTCACTGCCGCTCTTTGCCATGGCAGTATTCATGTTCTGGATGGAGATGACTCTCTTTTAAACCAAACATGCACAAGTAGATTCAGAGGGTGCTTATCACAGTGTGCGAGCCAGCTGAATGGGCTGGTTGTGTAAGTGTGTGCGTGTTTCATAATTTGGGTTATCCTATTTGTTTTTTGTGATTGTTGAAGGCTGATTCCAGAGGTGTGGGTGTGTGAGTGTATTTTCGTGTGTGGACGGGCTTGTGGCTACACAGTAGGTGTTGCGCTCCGGAGCGCTGTCTGAACATGTGTGGGAGTGTGTATGGGAGTGCTGGTGAGAGTGCTTGTGGACTGCCTGTGGAGTGTGTGGGTGCCTTCGTCGTTTTGAGATGGTTTTGTGCTTTTTGACATTCAACATGGCAACTGTTTCCATGCGGACAGAGCGCAACAAAGACAGTAGAGACGTACGACAATAACCAAGCAAAAGAACCAAGGCTATTCGTCAACAGGGACAACAAAGCACTTTAATTTGCACTACTTTAAAGCACATTTGTTTTCCACTTCTGTGCAGTAGCTTTCCCCCGTACTGTTTAATATTCATATGCAAAGATCAGATACCCTCCTTAACACATACACCTAAACATTAATGGCAATTTTAGGAGCCTAGCATAATCACAACATCATCAACCATCCAGCCATCTATTTATTTTTTTTTTTGTCACATACCTGAGTCAGTGTCACCATAGCAACAGGGTCAGCTGAGCAGCCCAGATGTCCTTTTCTCCAGCAACGTCCTCTCGCTCCTCCTGGGGAATCTCTAAGTGCTCCCAGGCATTGTGGGAGATATAGTTCTTCCAGTGTGTTCTGTGTATTACCACCCTGTGTTAATTAGGACGGCAGCTGTGAAGGACACTGTCATTGTCGGCACGGTTCAATCAAATCCTCTTTTGGCCAGTCATCGGTTAACCTGTCAGAGGTTAACTGGTCTGAATATGCATATCTTTTCAGGCTCGATTCAAATGTTACACTACTTCCTGTCCTTTATTATGTCAAAATAAGTTAGTTATTGTTGATTTTCAGTATCTTACAGTTCAGTTTAATAAGCGTTGTCTTTCTCATCCACTTCACAAACTACCAGATAATCACTCATATCTAGTTTCTGAGTGTGTCTTAAATAAATTGTTGCACAAGATGAAGATCAGCCTTGCACTGCAGCTGAATCTGTATTATACTCAGCTTCAGACACTTTCCCGTTAACAACAAGGACATCTTTAGACTTTTCTTTTTTTTTTACTTGCATCATAAACCCTTTCAGGTTATCGTTAAGCAAACTGCACAGGCTACAGAAATAACATTGTCATAGGAGATTATCCTGAGGAGGGAGCAATGTGAAATCTGTCAGTTTTCGGGAATTATTCTGCTGTATTGAATTCCGAATACACTCTGTTAGGAAATAAAGTTCGAAAAAAGTTTCTCTCAGGTTTGGTATGTGGAACCATTACAAGGTCCCTACATTTTTCCACATTATTATCCGAGCTTCTTGTGTAACAAAGTCTGTTATTGTTTAATCGTCCTGTGAGTCATCATTCAGCCCCCCCACACATTATCTAAGGGCTATTCTCTGCATTTTAATGGAATACAGTAGATTTGGTTAAATAAGTCATATTAGCTAAAACTGAACATATACTGTAGACTTTACTCACAAATATACAGTAAATTGCCCTATTAATGTTTCTCCTATTCTTCGTTTATAGTCAAAAGATCATGATCAATGTGTAGTCATTGTTATTTTTACTTATTGTCAGGATCACTTCTGGTTAAGTTCCATTTAGTGGCTGCAGGTTTGAATACTAAGTAAGAAGCAACTTGACCTACAGTATGGAAGGTGAGAATCTAAATGCCACAAACATATTTTGCATTTGTGAGTGAGCTTCTGTTTTATGAAATTAAACAGGAAAATGAGAAATAATGTTAGACATCCTCCACCACACATCACCTACAACTGTGTTACAGCGCTTTTATTACAGTGTCGGCAACATGCCAAATGTTAGGGACTAAAGTATATAACGTATATAGAGAAAACCAAAAAAAGATGTAGTCTTAAGTCAGGGAGTCAAAAGTAAAGAGAGAAACTGTCTGTAGATTTCTGTGATTGAATATTATTTACCCTGTTTGAGCCAGTTGGGGAATTATACAGAGCAGGATCCCACTCCATCTGTGCTGTGAATAATTCAGTCCACAGTGAGAAGCTGGTACAGTGTGAGCAGACAGGCATTCCCATGGGAGAGTGCCTCCTGCTCCTATCTCACCATGTGACCAAACATTGTGGGCTACCAACAGGCTCATTACAGCCCAGGCACATTTTACAGAGAGGACCAACGTTTACTCAAAAAATCAGCAAGTCTGGCTGTTAATATGTAACAGCCTTGTTATACAGCTCATTGTTTTTGTGATGGAGGAGTTAATTTAACCTAATTAAGCCTGTATGTGTAAAAACTAAGCAGAGTTTACTACACAACTCATACACTGTACGTTTTGAGTGGATGTTTGAGTGGCTGTCACCCTATAACCCACACCGGACAACATCCTGTTATGTCTCATTTACTTCATCCAGGCGGTCCAAAAACATAATGAAGACATAGTAACAGACCAGAGCCCAGCTGATTTTCATTATAAATAAAATAAAGCATCATCATCATTGATCGGAAAATAAGATGCCATCTAAGTCCACTTTGTCGCCAAATGAGCTCATTACCTCCATCAGTACCATGGCAGTCGTTTGGTCTAATTGAACAAAATGGACTTTATATGTAGTGATTTCCGAGTTGAAAGCTTAATTCATCACTTTAAATGAGCTCGGCAGTAATGTGAGGAGTGAACAATGTATTCTTCCTAATTGCACTAAAAACATCTGTTTTATCTCCCTCTTTTATCTCTTCTTCTTACTTATATCTGACACTCCAGTGAATGTCTCAGACATCTGCACTCATTACTATTGATTTTTGCTAATCTAATGTAGAGCTACCATTGTATATGGACATCTTTTGTTATTTTATACTTTGACACTATAAATTATTAACAGTTAAGCGTCAAACTCTTCATGAGGAGTACTTCACAGAATCTGTTATTTAAGAGCTTTTGTGGAGCTTTGTGCCCAACTTTATGAAAGTGCAACATTAACACAAGAGAGTACCCTTTTCAATCTAATCAATCTAAATACTTGACATCTTTAATCTTAATTTGATCATTTTATTAATTCTAAGTTTGATCAAGTATAAATGGGGTGTGGATTGGAGTCAGCAGCAGTATGTTGTATTGTACATGCTCTTTTTCCTATCCACTGCTTCCCACAATCCAAATCCTTCTCACTATCATCTTATGGATGTTGGAGAGAGTACAGAGTGGTGTACAAGTTTGTTTCTAGTGCCACAAACTTTTTGTGAAAAGGTTTGTGTGCAGTGTTACATACATAAAACCCTTGGTGCAACTGGTATTACACGGAATACAAACCTCTGCAGCACTGAGAAACAAGGAACTGACATAATGCACCGCACACTGTATTTGATTGACGTGCACATGATGTTATTTTATTTTTCCGTCATTTGCAAAGACACACTCATACTGGATAATTCCTGGCTTTAACAGGGGGCCGTCTACTGCCACTGCACAGAATGGTTATTGCCTCATAGCAGTGGGTGCAGCTCCCCCCTAAATTATGGAAGATGCGTAGTCTATTAAACTGTAAAAAATATTTTTCAAATGTGTCCCTACTTGTTGAACAATAAATTCTACTGACAGCATAAGACAACATCCAGACAGTCTGTGTATAGCAGCTCTTACATGACAGCTGTTTGCACTGATGCTACGCACACACACAGATACCCATGAGACATAATTTTCCCTCTCTAACATTATTCTCAGTGTTTCATCTCAACATTATTCTCATTATGCTGGGATTGGGCAGGAATTGTGGCATGAAAGTGACATTTTAATGTAGTTAAATGGAGCATTTCTTCTATTTTTTTATGTGCAACAGCTTGTGAACAGTCAGTGACCCACTCATCTTCTATGTGTCCCCGATTGTAACAAATTATTTTGCCGGTGTAAAATGTCAATGAATTTCCTGAACTTTTGCTCAGTGAAGTGAAAAGGTTGCACTAAATTACGGTGGCTTAGTGTTTTTTTTCCGTTTGAAAGGGTTACATTAAATACTGTACTTAGGAACAGTTGGGATTCAGCTCATTTCATTGCTTTGATGTCGCAAGGGCAAGTGCAGCCAGAAACGTCACACCTGATCATAACATAACACCTCCATGAATGTGTTGGAAGGTCATATGTGTGGTGGAAGGTCACACAGCTAGCTTTCATCCATCAAAAACTCCCTCAGATTGTCTGCATCAACAGGGTTCATTGTGGTTTAACAAATCCTGCCTGCATATCTAATGATGTTTTGTTTCCAAACCAAACCGTATCTACTGATGTGTGGTACTCAGTGTTGCGTTTAATGGCTTCTGACTTGCCTGTGTGTCTGGAGTCTGGAGTGACGTTGCTCTTGAACCTGTTGCTATGGCAACCAACCAGTTGTGTCGCTCTCCTCCACTTGTTTTCCGTCTCTCCCGGCCCCTTTCAATCTACCTTCCTCCGTCTGTCTCATCTGTCTTGAACTGATGTTTGTAGGAAGTGGGCGATTTTTGTGTGCTTCCCCAAAACCAAACTAATGCACTTAGACTATTCTCACATCAAAGGTGTATTTGAGTATGGCATTCATTATGCTGTTAAAGTGCATAATGCTGCTTTTGAACAAAAACCAACCACATTCATTTCAACATTAGTAAACACTAATTCACATAATATAAAAATGGAAGCATTACAAAGAAGACTGACTAAGAAGAGGGTTTGCTTTATGGCCATTAGAAGATGTCTTGGTTACTTTTCCAGCAGCAGTATTCTTGCTGCCACTTTTGTTTTTGTGTTAGCTTACGGTTACTAACTTTTCACCCATTTAAAAGAATAGTAGTCATCTTAGCCATGTTCTCATTTGTTGCAAACAACAGCAACTTCAACTTTACTTTCTGTGTCTCAGTCTCTCCAGAGGTGCTGGGGTTTCTGACAGCCATCGCACTCTTCATCATCCTCATGACCCTCCTGTTCTGGTACCTCAACAACAAGTTGGCACTAGAGAACCCAGGGAGCCTTCAGTGCCTTGATGACTTCAGGAAAAAAACAGAGCTGCAAGGTGAGACTGTGTTTACAAATCTGTGCTTTTGTGCTCTTTTGCTCAAGGTTTAAAGCACATTTCACCACAATTATTTCTACAAATCTTGGATGTTTTGAATAGTACACCTAATGGTCTAGTTTTTATGCTTACAGTAAAGTTTGAACTGCTTTCAATGAATGCTACCGGACCCAATAGTGAACAGTGTGTCTATGATAATTGCCACTTGTGCTATATACCTTGGTTTAGACTGTTTTAGGTGAGTTCAGTCTGCTAGCAATATCCAAAGAAAAAAACAGACTTGTTGGACAGTAGTATTGTTAGATCATTTGGGATTTTTTTTTGAACAACTCTTAAAGAGGAACAATTTGGAAGCCGAAGTTAATTCAAAATCCTGCTTTTGTATGGGGCATGCACAGTTGTGCATAAGACCCAGGTTAACTTCCAATTTAGAGTCTCTCTGAGTCAGAAGCTAACTTGTTCGGTCTGCTTAAGAACAAGTGAGAGCCGCTGCTCAGCGAGCTAACCCAGTAGCACAAAGGTATTGAAAAATACAGAACTGAAAGAGTCATTCATGAGTCAGTTTGCTAGTGGTAGTGGCACAAACGAACCAGGTTACTTAGAAGAACGGTCTCCTCATCACAATTACACATATAATCATTTGAGATGTGTCTGTTTGAAACTTAAATATAAAAAGGATGCTCACCTTCACCTCTCTTCAGATATTAGGGCACCTTAGATCAAATATGATCGAATCGAATATGATCCTTCTTAAGAGCTTCAGCACAGTTCTTCCATCATTGTTCACGTATCAAACCCTGGGCTCTACCCAGGCACTAGAAAAGCCATGTGTCCAGCCCAGCCACTCTATAAAATGATGGACCTATGCCACCAACTGCAGCATGAGGCCTGACCTCTGCATGGGGACATTTTCCACTGGCACTGGCCTTTCTCAATCCATGAGGGGATTACTGTTGCTGACAGATGTAGGCCTGTTTACTTGTCATCCATCCACAGGGCTTCAGAAGTTTAAAAGGTTGGTGGCCCCAGGGAGCCTGCATGGGGAGTTGGTTCTACCCTGAGAAGCCACCTGGTAAAGATTCAGTTAAAAACAAAGGTGGTGAGGTGTTCTCGGTGTCTAAGTCTTATATTGTTATTATGTTTGCACAATGACTATTTTAACAAAAACATGGGACAAGTATGCTTATTTTTCATAGATTGGATACGCAATCTAGTGGAAGAAGATTTTTCTACTGTCCTCTCTCCTCTCTCCTCTCCTCACACTAGTATTTTAGAATAAATGTTTCTGATGGATCCAAAGCTTTCATTCTTCATTCTTCATGCTCTGAAACAAAATGCACTTTGGAAATACAGTTAGATTTGAGACATTTGTCAGTCTGCCTGGGAGATGTTAGAGAGCAGCCATTTTAAAGCTCTGCTGCCCCTTGCTGGAACAAATGTGAAGCTACAACTGGTGTTTCAGTGGTTGGTCGATGTAAAAGCAAGGATGTTCTAGAGACTGTTGTATTCACATATTATTATACTGATACCAAATTCACCTACTGTATATATTGCTGTATAAGACAATATTCTTGAATCTTTCCAAGAATACAATGATTGTACATATCTTGTTTTTCTGATTTGTTCACTGTTTTCCTTTTTTCTGTGTTTATTTTCCAAAATCATGTATCTACATGCAGGTGGTACAGACATTACATCACAACCAAATTCTCTGAGGCTTTCCATGCAACTCACAGTGATACATCTGGTATGACATCCCATAGGGACACAGATGAGCTAGTCACTCATTTTAATCAAACATGTCTGGCAGTACCTGACTCTATTGCTCCTCTAAAAAATAGCAAGCCTAAATCTCTGGGTTTTCCATGGCTAAATGAGACAACTCAGAGAATGCAGAAAAGCCAAGCATAAATGGAAGTCTAATAAACTACAGATTTTCCAGGATATTTTGAGAAATTAAATGTTCATATATTAAAAAACAGTTAAAGGTGCAAGAGCTGCTTTTTTTCTCAGACCTAATATCCAAAAGCAGTCATAATTCTAAGGTTTTGTTACAAACTATAGATTTGGCCATTACTTACTCACCTAGCCACAGAGAAGTATAAAGAATTTGTTTGTCATTTCACTCAGAAGGTTAATAACATAAGATGCCAGTTTTCACCAGCTGACATGGACTGACAGTTTTTAAAAATAGTTTTCAACCGATTTCATTTTTCTTTTTTTTTTTCTTTTTTAAAGGATATTGTCTCTCTCTGATATAGTTCCAACTGAAGATGTCTCTGACACAAAAGAGTTCTGTCTATTGTCAATAGTTTTTTGGCCACAGGAATATTTCTATCTAGTTTTAAGCATGCAGTAATCCAGCCTCTCCATAAAATGATGATAAATCAGATTTTACTCATTTTAGACCCATCTCAAAGCTGCCCTTCTTAATCTAAAGTTTTAGAAAAAATAGTTTTTAACCAATTGTTATCTTATTTATTGAACGATAATACTATTTTTGAAATGTTCCAGGGTTTCACAAGGCTCAATTCTTGGCCCCAACTCCCACTACATGCTCCCTCTGGATCATATCATTCGTAAGCACATTTCTTTTCATAGCTATTCTGACGACATAGAGTTATACCTACCCTTTGACAAGATGATCCCAATTGCTTAAATTATGTCTCCAGGACATTACATTTTGGATGCCACAAAACTTTCTTCAGCTGAACGAGAGCAAGTCTGAAATAATTTTAGTTGGGGAGCTCAACACAAGTAATATTTTCTTATAGGATCTAGGGGATATGTCATCTAATATAAAACCTGTGGCCAAAAACTGAGGAGTGTTTTTTGATGGTGACCTGGTTTTTGAAGAGCAGGTGAAGAGAGTTGTGCCGTCCTGCTTTCTCCAACTCAGACATCAAGTCATTTTTATCCTGTGCTGATCTGGAGAAAATAATTCATGCTTTTATTTTATCTTGTGTGGACTACTGCAGTTTTCTGTATACCTGCCTCAGTCAAAAATCAATCTCATGTCTCCAACCGATACAGAATGCTCCTACTAGTATTTTAACAGGCACTAAACATAGAGAAAGTGATACCCCAGTTTAAGCACATCTGCACTGGCTACCAGTACGACTCAGAAACGATCACTTTTAGTCTAACCCCTAGTTTAATGTCTGACCTTTTAACTCTTTATGAGCCATTATATGTATCTAACAAACTTGTATTCTTGTATATTAACAATACATATATATATATATATATATATTACTTATATTTCTGTTGCATAACAAAGCACTTTGTTGCATAATGTGTCTGATCATGGACAGAGCTCATTAGTGTTACAATTACCTTCAATAATCTGTAATATGGATATATCTGGCCACTGCATGAAGTCCATTATTGCTTTACCTAACCACAACAAGTCTGCTTCTGAATGTCTCGGTAGCTGCTTTGTTATTTTGAATGATCAGAGTTGTTAAAGCTCATCCAAAGCAGAATTCTGTCTGTCTGTTTGTTTGTTTATCTGTTTTTATATAGGATTTGAGTAAATTATGGTAAAAAGGATACATTCCATTACAGTTCTGTTAAACAGTTGAAATATACAAAGTTGATGATGTTTTTCATGAGTTTTCAGACGCCATGTTTATTAAGCATCTCAGAATGGCTTGACAAGGACAAAAAACAAAACATCAGAGAATGGATGACATTGTGTGTGACGAAACCCAGAACCATTAAACAAAATGAGTCGTGACATCTTGGAATTTTCCCAGTGAATTCAACACACACAAAACACTGGAAGGATAATCTAGATGATTTAATGCAGGAGAAATTAAATAAAATACAGAAGATAGCATTTCAGGATGTGCAGATCTTCCTTTCTGATTTGAAGTCTCTTAAGCTTTGACTGATTCAATCAGTTTGTTATACATTTATATTGCAAAACAAATGTATGTCATGGAAACTACCACTTTTTACTATTATACTATTAAGAAAACATTTAAAGGTTCAGTGCGTAACATTTAGGAGGTATGTATGGTTTTCCTTCCCTTAGAACGAGCCGTTTCTATCTACAGAGGGAGCGGGTCCTCTTCTGTGAAGTCTGCCATATTGAACTACCATGTTTCTACAGTAGCCCAGAATAGACATATGCTGTGTGTGCGTTTAATGAAAAATACAAGAATTTTTTTAAAGTTAATGTTTAGATATTTGTTTCACTCACTGTGTGTCATTGTAATTACATTATATAGGTAATCACGCATGTCATGAATATTAGAGGACATCTCCCTATCCATTAGGAGACATTTTGTCTCTCTACACTTTAGCTTTGGTGACACATTTATAGACAAGTCTGATGAAATCCATTTCTGGAGAACTGCTGTATTCTGACACTATTTTATACAATATATATTTTTTTCCATTTACCTTTTACAAAGAAATTTTACAGGTTTCCCGTGTAATGCAGGATTGAGGCCAGCAGAGGCTGCCAGTCTACCCGACCTTTTGCATCCCAGTATGTCCCTCATTAACCAGGGCATCTTTCTCTACCCTGACCAGACAAGGCCTACTCTGACGCCGACCTGCAGGGCTCATCATCGGACAGCGAGGATGAACTGATGGGTCAGTATCAGGAAGCGGTCAGCCGCTCCCAAGGCCTCCGGGGAGGAGCCAAGGCAGCCGCTAATACCAAACACGCAGGAGGCTTCAGCTGGGAGAGCCGGCAGAAGTACAGCCCCCTGACTGCTGATTATGACGGCTACAGCAGTGAAGCCTCGGCTGACGACGGTAGGTTCTGCATCTGTGACCTAAATTAGAAAAACTAGCATTCTTCCCTGCTAGTATTCATATGTAGAGACGGTGCAGTAGCAGCATTTCTCTGTGTTTTAATATTATTACTATTCAGAATCACTCAATTTTTCCAAGAACATCCACAAAAGACGCCTCAACTGTATAATGAGTAGTTCCACTCATTTAATAGATTAATAAAATATTTCCCCCTTATCACTGCAGTAAGCTTGAGTCAAACGTACAGACTCCCATCCTCCAATCCAACAAACACAAATACGCACCACACACTGATACACACTGTCAGTTAATCCAGAGAGGTGATCAAAGCGAATCTCCCGTTTAGAACACTCTCCGTGGGAGGGTTGTGAAACAGTCAACTGTCTGCATAAGCTGCACAGCCTCACACTTTTCTTTTTTGACGCATCTCTGTTTCCCATCTGCCAGACTCTCCATCACAAGACGTTTACTGCGGTGGATGGAAGGCAGGTTTTCTTTTTATTTCAACATAGACCAAGTCACAGGAGAACACCGGCACTGACCTATTTGGATCAGTCTGTTATTCATCTGTCACTACACTTTACTTGAAGTGTGTGCTGCTGATTTATTTCACACTATGAAAGTACCATCCACACTTCATCTGCACCCTGAACGTGAATCAATCATTTATTGTGTGTAACGTATTTGACATATGATATGCTGCAGTGATATCTGCTGCAGTTATTTCTTATATTGGATTGATGTATTCAGGTGGGATGGTTCTAAAATGAATGAGAGGCTGGATACCGCTCTCGTGTCTCAACCCGTTATCACTCATTTTGCCTCACCTTGGTGTTGCAGTGTTACACTTTCAAAATGAGGTCGCAGTTTGGTCAGGTCTAGGCACCAAAAACCACTTGGTTAGGTTTAGAAAAAGACTGTATCTGACAAAATCAATGTTGACTTTTGGTTTCACAAGGAACTCGAACAGCAGAAATTCTCTCTTTATACTACTGCTGGTGCTGCACCTTCATACACAGGCAAAACATGGCTCTGACCCGGTCTCCTCTTGTGGATTGATGGGTCTACTTGGCGTGGGAGTGGGCTACATGTCTGCACGCTAAATACACTGCCCGTCCAAAAAAAAAGTCACCACCTAGATTTAACTAAACAAATTGGTAAGAGCCTTCCATTGGATAATTACTGCAGT